>NW_024412394.1:7367460-7441087 GCF_014898765.1 Herpailurus yagouaroundi | reverse complement strand
CCTTCCTTCCTTCCTTCCTTCCTTCCTTCCTTCCTTCCTTCCTTCCTCTTTCTTTCCTTTTCATAAAAAGTTTGCTAAATTGAAATAATTTCTGATTGTCAAAAATGTTGGATACCATAACAAAAGTGAAGAGACTATTTTCTGGCAGGGAAAAGCAATTTGGGAGGAGGTAGGCGTTGGGTTATAGATTCAACTTTCTCTTTTCTGTGCCTACTTTTTGTTAACCTCAAAAATATCCTACACAGTCAGCAGATACACTTGGCCTCTGGAAGCTATAAGTCCAGCATGCTTAACCTGAGAATGTTAAAAATATCCTACCATTGAAACACACTGCTCTGGAGGTGGAAGGAAATGGGACTGGGTGACTGTGATACATATCATGAAGGGAAAAAGAATGAAACTGTGGGAGACCCAGCTGGTCTATGCTGTGCTAGGATTTGGACAGACCTCAGGGCACATAATAGCCAGCATACACTAAGTGACCACGAGCCCCCACTCCGATGCTTTGCATGTCTTACTTCATTAGTCCCCTCAGACAAATCGGTGAGGTAGGCACTACTATTATTCCCATTTTACAGATGAGAAAACTGAACCACAGAGAGTTAAGAACTTTCTCAAGGTCATACTGTAGCAGAACCAGGTTTTGACACCAGGCATTGTGGCTCTAGAGCCGTGCTTAACGGGGTGTTGTTTCTTCAAACCTGACATGGGTAAGGTCCCCCTCATGTCCTTAGCCTCATGCTGCCTCACTGTGGTTTAGGGGCCCCCCTTCATCTAAAGCTTTTCCTATCCATTCATCAAAAATGGCCTGTCCCATGCGCTATCCATCCTGTCTTATGACATGAAAATGTAATTAACCCATGTCAAAGTGTACCAGGTGAGTGTTGTACTTTAGTTATTAAACAAACATTTTCTGTTTGCTTGTTCCTTGTCTAATAAAGTGCTAAATATTGTGAGGAGTAAAAAGATCAATGCTATAGGGTCCCTCCCTCAAGGAGCTCATAGTCAAGTTCAAAAGAGAAATGTAAATAAGTCTAATGCTGGATGGAAAGGGATGTGAGCCACAGGATAGGTAAAATAATAATAATAATAATAATAATAATAATAATAATAAAGAAGAGGAAGAGATTACAGCCTGGGGTTTGCTCTGGAGGTGAATGATGTAGCTGTGAGCTTGACTTTGAAGACTGAGCTGAAGAAAAGAGCAGTCCCACTGGCAGAAGCAGCATGAGCAAAGGCCTGGAGATAGAGAGGCATGAGCAGATTGGAGGAGCAGAAAATGACCCCATTAGGTGGAGCAGTGGGAACAGCTGGCAGGGAGTAGGGGCTGAGTTTTGCCAAAAACAGTTTCGGTACAGACTGGAGTCTGAAGGGATGGGTTTTACCTTCTAGGTGCCATATGTGCAACTGTGCAGTGGTGTTCTGACAACAGCACTTTAGATCCTTGATTCTCAAGTTGGGTGCCCTGGCTTCCTGGGGCTTAGCCAGCAATGGGTTGGAAGGGCCAAAGCCACAGGTTGATCAAGGTTCATCTTCTTGAAGCAACGTGTTTATTTAACGGATGGTATTTCAAAACTTCACTTTCATAAGGAAACAGGGGTAATAGCACTTGCTATCATTCTTCAGCTAAGACAGGAGACTTCAGATGGGCCATTTTGGGCTACAGTTGGAAGTGACAGCCAAACTTTAACAACCAGTAGGAGCAGAAACCAATCAAAACTGGAGGGGTTCTTGAAGGACCCCAGCAACACCGGGGTTAACCCTTTAGTTGCTGGACCATGGAGAGGACTGGAGCCCTAAGGGAGGGGCTGGGGCGGGGAGGCACTCAGAGACTCAGGACAGCACTCATTTACCATCTAGTAGGGAACGATGTCAGTTCTTTACCAATCAGCTGGATGTCCATCCTAGCTACCCTCCCAGCAGCCCCAGGGAACCCACAGGATTTCATCGTCCATTACGTCAATGTTGGGAGAAACTTGGAAGAGCAGTGCTTTGACCTAAGGGGTGCCTCCATGTGGGAGTCTGAGGGATCTGAGGGTGGGGAACAGGCTTTCCAGGGTGCAACGTGGCTCTGGGGTTCCCCAAATCACAACATCCAAGTGACCATATCACTAGGCCTTGCTGTTGGCCTGGCCTGCCTACGTATCCAGTGCGAACACAGCCAAGGGAATCCCCATCTCTGAGCAGTGTCCCCCACAACAAGTCTTCCTGTAAGAGAGCAAATCCCACTACACCCTAGGCTTGCCCAATTTCACCTATAAGTATTTTTCTCACAAGTGCTTTGGAGGAAAAAAAAATCATCCAGACTCTTAGCAATACATCAAGGATACTTGAATGCGTTTGAAATATAATGAGTATGCAGCCATAAAAGACATGCCTCATAAGAATCTTTTGAAAGAAGAAATAAAACAAATGATCCTGCCTTTGTATCTTGCCTCTCAGAGGCGGCAATGAGTCCCCTGGTGCTCTCCCCAAATCACAAACTCAGGTATAAATTACAATTAGTAATTAGGTTCTCGCGCAGGAAGCGCCATCGTTAATGTTAAGCAGGCAAACCCTTCCACCTTTGGCTTGGCTACTTCGAACAGTTCCTGTCTCCTCAGGCTCAGTGGGGAGGCAGAGACTCCCAGCCCTTCCCAGCTGGCACAGCCCACTCCCCCAGGAGAAAACAGAGAAGTGCTCCATTCTTTCCTGTCAGCCCTTCCTGTGGCCACAGTTGGCCCCGTGACCCAAGTCTGGCCAGTGAAATATAAGGAAGAGTCTGCAGGGGCTTTTGGGAAAATCTTTGCTCTCTCCTGAAAAGGGAAAGATGATGAGAGGGCGCTTTTGCCTCCCCGCTTTGTTACTGTTTTTGACACTCATGTGACATGAGGATGTGATGCTGATACCTGGAAACCATCTTGTGAGCATGAGTGGAGATGCGGTTGACACACTGAAGATGGCAGAACCGATGGATGGAAGGGTCTGGGTCCTTCCTAACGTGGGTGAGCTCCACCCCAGAAACCATCTACCTCTGCAGGCTTGATTATGAAAGACATAGCTGCTATTCTTACCCTGTTCTTAGTCATGCACTGTAACTTGTGGCCAAAAGTATCCTCCATCAGTCAGGATAAACTAGACTCAGTTGCTGTCACATGTTGATTCACAAATCTCTGTAGTATAAGCACAAAAGGTTTGTTTCTCTTTCCCTTTAAGGCCATAGAGAGTCGGGCAGCCCTCCTCTATGTTGTGGCTGTCAGAGGGGACCCCAAACATCACAGGGCTGACGGAGAGGGGACTGCAGGATTGTGTGACTCGTGTAAAAGGCCAGGCCCAGAAGTGGAAATGGCTGACCTCACTTCTGCCTGAGGTAACTGCACTGGCGGCTGGGACAGGAAGTCTCCCCGAGGGCACCTGCATCATGGTCTCTGCCACACCCCTAACTGGGAATCTAAAAGGAAGCCTTGGTAGTCTTATTTGCCATCAATCCCCAGTGCTCAGAGCATTCAGCACAAGGGAGATGCTAAATCAAGTAGTAAATAAATATATAGACTACATTAAAGTCTATTATTAAAAAAAATTTTTAATGTTTATTTTTTGAGAGAGACAGAGCACCAGTGGGGGAGGGGCAGAGAGAGGGAGACACAGAATCCGAAGCAGACTCCAGGCTCTGAGCTGTCAGCACAGAGCCGGACGTGGGACTCGAACTCACAAACCTCTTGATCATGACCTGAGCTGAAGTCAGACACTCAACTGACTGAGCCACTCAGGCAGCTCTTTCATTATTTTTAATGTTTATTTATTTTTGACGGAGAGAAAGAGAGCATGAGTGTGGGAGGGGCAGAGAGAGAGGGAGACAAGAGAATCTAAAGCAGGCTCCAGGCTCTGAGCTGTCAGCACAGAACCTGACGCGGGGCTCGAACCCACAATCCCAAAGATCGTGACCTGAGCCAAAGTCAGACACATAATCGACTGTGCCACCCAGGTGCTCCTAGACTATATTAACGTATGCACACACAGTAATATGAAGTCATATTAAAATATGTACATATGTTAGTATATATTAGTATTTTTTAAATTCATGAATCATCCGTGTCCTCAAGAAGCTTGTTGTCTTGCTGGGAGTCAGAGTGGATAAGCAGAAGTACCACGCTGAGGACACCCTCACAGAGGCAGCAGCTCAGTGAGCATCGGGGTGAGGGGGTGAAGGCACACAGGCCAGCTTGGCGGGCAGAAATCAGGGAAGGCTTCAGAGAAGAGACGGCATGTGGCCAGAGTCTGGGAAGCCTGGGACCACCGAAGAAGCAAATCGTGAGAAGGCCGGGTTGGTGGGGGCACAGCCAACCATGTGTCTCGGTGCATCTGCAGGATAGGGAGAGGTTATGGAGGGGTGGGTTTTTGGAGTGGGGGCAGAGGATCTAAGGCTCTAAGACAGAAGAATTTCTCAATCCTGGTTGCATATTAGACTTGCTTGGGTAACTTCATTTTTTTTAAGTTTAAAAAAAATTGTTTAAATGTTTTTATTTATTTCCGAGAAAGAGAGAGAGAGAGAGAGAGAGAGAGAGAGAGAGAATGAGCAGGGGAGGGGCAGAGAGAGGGAAACACAGAATCAGAAGCAGGCTCCAGGCTCTGAGCTGTCAGCACAGAGCTGGATGCAGGGCTCAAACTCATGAATTGTGAGACCATGACCTGAGCTGAAGTCAGACGCTCAACCGACTGAGCCACCCAGGCGCCCCTCTCTTGGGTAACTTTTAAAAAATGGTACTGCTCAGACTCCCCTCACAAACCAATTAAATAAGCTTCTTCCTAGGCCGGATCACAGGCATGAGTATTCTTTAAAGTGCCCGTGTGATTCCAATGGGCAGTCAGGGTTGAGCGTCGATGTTCCAGAGGTAGGTGGGGGGCAGGTTTGTTCTTAGTGCTCAGAAACTGAACCGCAGCCCTGTTGGACGTGCCTTTCTTTCCTCCCTCACTGATCTCAAGACTCCTAAAAAGGAAGTCTTTTAAGATCAGGCTGGGGGGGAGAAGAGAGTTGCCAAAATATTCCTTTGTCATTATTTTTTCCTTCGCTCATTGTTCTTCTCTGCCTGGGTGGTCCCCCTTCTCCCTTTACCTGCGGCACCCTGGGGCCCAGGAACAGCTGTGTTGGCAGCTGGCAGGAAATTTCTCAGCCTCTGGAGGCTCCTGAGACAGAGACAGGGCAGATGCCAACCTCCGATCCTGATTAATCACCAGGTATAAGGGGGCTTAGCCCCACCCGGGGGGTGGCTCCCGGGCCTCACTCTGTATACAAACAGCCTCCTCTCCCATGTGACTCTTCTCACCTGTGTCCCAGGGCCCTCAGAGCAGCCCACAGCAGAGGGCATCCCTGGAAGACTGACCAGTTCTGCACAGTCTGAGTTTGGTTATTTACTGAACAGATATTTTATTACTGCTTCTTCCATTTGCTATGCTCTGGCATCCTGGGACAACATCCCTTTTTTCTCCTTCTGCAGCAGCCTCTCTGGGCGATTTGCCTCTTCTCATCCCTCTGAACATGTTCCCAGAATGCAGACTCATTTTACCACCAGCCCACAGCGAGTTTGCTGTGGGAACAGTCGTAGAGCGCCTTCTAAAGCCAAGGAGGGGTGTGGTTGGCATTGGCAGTCAGGTGCGGCAAAAGGCAGCATCTCAGCCCCGCCGTCTCCCCTCGAATGCAGTTGTGGGCCCTGCTTGCTGTGGGGCGGACATGAGGCACTAGTTCTGGTGCTGCTGCAGACTCTGCTGTCTTGGGGTGCACCTTTTTCTCAGTTTGGATTGCCAGGGTTTGAATGGTCTGTGCCCTGGAGTTAATTCATTCATTCATTCACTCACTCATTCATTCAGCATATATACAGAGTGTCTCCCTCCTATGTGTTTTCCCACTGCTGTGGGCTGGGCAAGCAGAGGCAAGTGGGCCCTACATGTGAGTAGTTTGTGGTCCAGCAGGAGCTAGGACGTTGTGAAAGCAGCATCAGCCAGCTGGGTGTCCAGCATATGGTTGCCTTGCCTCTTGGATAAAGGTCACCCCCAATGGAAACTAAACCAGTGGTTTTTCAAACTTGGTTCCTTGGAGCCTCTGTGGAAGATAAGGGGCGTTATGGATATGGTCCCTTCTCTCCTCTTCCAGTATAGCAGGTGTTCTTGTATCTATTTTAAGTACTAGAGATCTGCATAAGGTCCTGGTTAATTTTATGTGTCAACTTGGCTGGGCCATGGTAGCCAAATGTTATTTTGGATGTTTCTGCAAGGGTATATATATATATATATATATATATATATATATATATATATCATACAAGATATATAAGATTGATAAGATTAACTTTGAAATTGGTAGACTTTCAATAAAACAGATTGCACTATATAACATGGGTGGGCCACATCCGATCAGTTGAAGGCCTTAATAGAACAAAGACTGACCTCCCCCAGCAAGAAGGAATTCAGCTGCACACAACCCTCAGACTTGAACTTCAGCAGCAGCTTTTCCCTGGGTCTTCAGCCTGACGGCCTACCCTGCAGATTTTGGGCTTGTCAGCCTCCATGATCACATGAGCCAATTTCTTAAATATCCCTCTCTCTGTATTCATTCATTCATTCATTCATTCATCATTCATTCATTCATTCATTGGTTCATCCATTCATTCACCTTACTGGTTCTGTTTTTTGGGAGAACCCTGACCAATATATATTTCATCTGGAAAAGGTTCACCTGCTGAATAGAATTTTAAAAACTACAAGGCTAGGGGCACCTGGGTGGCTCAGTCAGTTAAGATTCCAACTCTCGATTTTGATCTTGCAGTTCATGAGATCAAGCCCTGCATTGGGCTCTGCACTAGCAGGACAGTGCCTGCCTGGGATTCTCTCTCCCCCTCTATCTCTGCCTCTCCCCTGCTCACACACACTCTCTCTCTCTCAAAATAAATAAATAGACATTAAAAGTAAAGAACACTACAAGGCAAGAAGAGTTTAAGTTTCTTTCCATTTCTAGTTGTTTGTGTTGCTACATGTACATGTTCTGTCCTGGCTTTACCCCACGGCTTGACCTCAGGTCTGGCTTCATCTCACTGCTCAACCTCAAGACTGGCTTCTCTGTCCTTCTGCTGATCTTTTGTGACCCTCTCACCCTTGGATGCAGCTTCCTCCCTGGTTCTAGGTGTCTGCCTGACTGGGGCTTGGTTGCTGGGTCCTAATGTAATAGCAATTACAATTTAAATGTGTCTAGTGATTTGCTGTTTTCAAGTATGTTACAACATCTCTCACTGAAGCTCCACAACACCCATTTTACAGATGAGAATTTTGAGGTTAGGATGGCTTAAATGAGTTGCCCAAGGTCACACAATTAGCAAATAGCAAATGCAGAGTTAAATATCCTTGGACTCAAAACCCCAGGTATCTCCCTCTGTACCACGCTGCCAGCCCGTTCAGTATGTTACATGAGAGAGCTCCAGGCATTTATTATTCCTCCAGCAGAGGGGAGCTAGAGACTCCACCCCCAGCAAGTGACTTGTTCCCTGATTTCCAGAACGAGCAGGTGGGAGACCCTTGCAATAGTGAAAAGTGACCTCAGATGAACCACAGCAGCTGCTTGTCAAGCCAGCATCTTCTGGAGTTGGCCAGGTTTCCCTGCATTCGCTGGCAGAGTGTCCGTGATTCATAGCAGTGTGGGGACTTTACGAGCCTGTGATAAAACAGTAATCATCAGCTGTGAGGTTGACATGAGATTATGGAGCTGCACAGTTGAATTGAGTTACTGTGCTTTCCCGGGGCTGTTCATGCGACGGCAGTGTTGACCTAGTGAGGTATCAGTGGCTCTGGGGCTCTAGGTGGAATCTTGCCAGGATGCCTTCCTTGGGTTGGGGGCCTGGGTGGGGGCAGGCGCAGGGCCAAAATGTCCCTGCCTCCGTTGTTGCGTGTGTGTGTGTGTGTGTGTGTGTGTGTGTGTGCATGGAGGACCTCAGAGGCACAGGGCTGAGTTAGGCATTCACCTAGGTTCATGCCACCTCCTTCTTAGAGGTGGGCAAATCCTTTGAACAACATTCAGTGGGTCCCTTCTCACCAGCCCCCATGTCATCACTGTGCTCAGAGCCACCTTCATCCCTTGTCTGCTTCACTCTAGGAGCCTTCTCTTGGGCTCTCCCCCTCCCTGCTGCACCTACCTCACTGCCCATGATCCACACAATGGCAAGAATGATCCAGTTAAAAGTTCAGTCTTTTTTGTGCTCAACACCATTCCATTGCTTCCCATTTCCATCCGTGTGAACGCTGAAGGTCCTCCCAGTGGCCTACAGGGCTCTGTGTGTTTGGATCCCCAGCATGTTCCTGCCCAGCTTCTTCCAGGGCTTGTCCCCTCCCTCCTTGCACCAGCGACGGTGACCTTCGTGCTGTTCGAACACATCAAATCAAGCTCACCTCACCTCTTCCAAGGCTTTACACACGCTATTCCCCCTGCTGGAAAGCTCTTCCCCCAGACTTTCACATGGCTTGTTTCCCCCTGTCCCATACTCAGGGAGGCTGGCCTGCCACCTTATTTAAAGTCAACACACCCTCCCCCACTGCCCCCCAACCTCCCTTACGTTGCTCTACTTTTCTCTGGCCCCATAGAACCTTTCAGTTTATTACACACCAGAAACGCAAAGTAGGTGCTCAATTAATGTTTATGGAATGAATAAACAAAGGGCTGTATTTTTCCAACAGACCAGGGACTCTTTGAGAAAACTATGTTTTCTCTCTAAGATTGGAAGTTCCCCTAAGGCGGAGACAGTGCCTTCCCCACTAAAGATCCCCTTCTTTTATCATACTATGCCCCTTGGCCCTGCCCTCCACCTAAGGCTTTGCAAACCAAAGAGAGTGGAATAGGCAGACAAGGCTCCCCACAGGCATGGGATGTGTGCAGTGGTGGCCGCTGTGGGCCTCCCCTTGTTGACTTGATGCTTCCCACCAGCCTGTGGACCTAATGCATTATGGGTGTGGCTTGGGGCTCCTCATCCCTATGACCTCTGGGTGGGCCAGTTCGAAAGCCTGGATCTCTGGTAACCCTGTGGAGCATCCCCTCTGATTTTCGGGGAAGCCTGCCCTCCATGCCAGTGACTGGGTATCCCAGCCCCCAACAACCCTGTCCACCATACCCTGCCTCCTCCCCAGCCTGGTTGGGTCCTCCTTCTTTCCACTCCATTCACCCCAAAGGTATTTGCCTCTTGGGGCAAACACTGTCCTAAGTCCCAAACACTGCCTGAAAATCCCTTGATTCTGGAATTGATGTCCCTAATCTGCCCTGTCCTGGCCAGTCCCTGGTATCAAATCCATCTGAACCCACGGAGAAGTGCACAGATGGAGCAGTTGTGACAAGGCACCTTCCAGACCTCTGACTGACGTCATTGTACTCCTAGCCGTGTCCGAGTGTGGCAGAGCTGCTAAGACTGGTCCTCTCTGGACATGTGGAAACCCTGTGATGGGTCACTTTGACTTGAGGACTCCGCTGGCCTGGCTGAGCCTTCTCTGGATGGGACTGTAGCCCAAGACGCTCTCACACGACCTTCCTTCCTTGCTTCTGTGCTTCCTGCCAGGGTCAGGCCTGCACCCCCTGGGCGGGCAGCCCTCCTGGCCTCCCCCAGCTTCCCTGTATGCTTTCCCTCACAGACACTGCCCCTGATCGACCTCTTGCACACCTCGTCCTATGTCGGAGTCCACTTCTGGGACGACCCAGACTAACACTCCTGTCTTGGAGCCCGGCAGATATGGTTTCACGTGACTTCCCAGGGCTGTGGCTTCTGCATCTGTTAAATTAAAGCAAGTAATCCCCACTCCATCCCACGAGCTGACTGATGGTAGGATAATTAAATGAGTGGGTGTAAACAGCCCGGTTCATGAGGCTTTTCACCCCTAAGCTTGCCTTGTGCACCTTGCCTTATTCGAGCTGATTCCAGCCCTTTACCTGGGCGGCTTCCCCTTGACTCTAGTGACTTATCTGATCCCAGCTCCTTCCACCTCTCTGGTTCCTGCTTTGAGTCTCAGCAGCCTGGGCCGGAGCCTATGGGATCCCAGCCAAACAGGTCCTCAGGACTGAGTGTCCTCCAGGGCTGAGCTCTTGGGTGGGGGTGGGGGGGGGGTGCGGGGTCTTGCTCAGGATGGCAGCTTGTCAGCTCACTGCTGCTGAAGCAGAACCAGCACATTTGCCCACATTGTGGTCCCACCCCATCCCAATAATGGGTGTTTTAGAGGGAGCTTTTCCACTTGAAGGCTTTTTTTTTATCCTTAAAAGGGAAATTACTTGCTTAATTTAATTTGTTTAATATTCCTGTTAAAAAATGAGGTTCAATTAAGATACCCAGAAAAACCATAATGTTCATTTAACAGAAGAATGAAATTTGAGTTCCACAAATGCATTTTTTATCCTTTCTGTTTTTTTTAAATGCAAATCCAGCTAAGTGAATTACTGATCTTTATTAGATGCTTTAATTACAGGTTGTTAATGGAAATATTACTGAAATTAAACTCAAATGTGTTAACCAAGGAAAAAGCTTTATGTGTCACTAAAATAACCAAATATCAAGACTTTGTCGATATGGCCAATTGAAAAAGCACCTGAGAAATTATCCTCTTAATTGGGATATAGCGACAGACTTTCTTTGTAGGACTGGTCTTTCTGAGGCCGGTGGCAAAAGGACTCCGCCCTCATGAGACAAAAACTTAACACGTGGGTCAGCTCTGCACGTACACACAGGCAGGCCCTGTGCAGAGGTCCAAACCTCCGGGGAGAGTCAACACTGCACACATAGCAACAAGCTCTTTATGCAGAAGGGGCTCAAATACAACGGGAATGCATACACTATACAAACTCTGTTGGGTCTGGAGATGCTCTCTGGGAAAATCCAGAATCTTTCCATATATTCGTTTATCAAAACCTTCCTACATTTCCTCCCCTTGAACATGCGGACATGCCGCGTAAATAAGGTCCGGCCATGATGAAGCAGACCAGCCACTCTCAGGAGTTTCCACAGTGTTCTGGAAGCCCACTTCCCAAGGGATTGGTGGACTGTGCTCTGTAGCCCCTTTCCTTTCTCCTTCCCTCTGCTGGATTTCACTTGGGGTGGCACTTCATACAGCCCAGTCAGCTACGTGGGGAATAGCAATTTTCCTCCAGGATCAGGGGGAGAGGCTTAGCACCATAGGCCATTGGGCCTCATATCTTTTTTTAAAAAATATATTTTTTAATGTTTACTTTTGAGAGACAGAAAGAGAGTGGGGGAGGGGCAGAGAGAGAGAGAGAGAGAGAGAGGGAGACAGAGGATCTGAAGCCAACTCTGAGCTGACAACAGAGAGCCCTACAGAGCTCGAACATGCAAACCCTGAAACCATAACCTGAGCTGAAGTTGACGCTTAACAGGCTGAGCCACCCAGGCACCCCAGTCCTCATGTCTTAAGGCAGCTTGACTCACGTGACAAGAACTTGGGTCTCTTTTTCACTCTGACTAGCCGGCCAGCTCATTCTTCAACTTCCTTAGGGGCCATTCTGTCCTTTCAAACTGGGCTCCAGGTATGACTTCAAAATTTCTGATGACAACTACCCTCGACGGCCTGCCTGGTGTGGCTGCTACAGTGATGCTTGTGGCCGGAGGTTTTGAAGCCAGCCGACCCGGGCTGGAGTTCCTGCATGCCTGCTCACTGTCAGCGCGACCTTGGGAAGATTTTTTACCTCCCCGAACCCATTTCCTTAGCTCTGAGATGGGGAAATTACTACTCTCCCTCACCTCTCAACTCTCGGTGCTCTCTCCCTCAGCTCATGAGCCCGCCAGTGTTCTTTTCCTATCAGTACCCTTCAAACCCAACACTCTTTCTTTCCTCTTTCTCCTGAAAGCTTAGTCCGCCTTCCTATGTCCCTGTCCGCACAGCCGATTCACTCCCCCTCAGTCAGTGTCCTGGTGACAAGTAGCAGGACCTACTCTGGCCAGTTTAAGCAGAAGAGAAACAGATGAAGGATCCCAGGGATCTTCTACAGAAACTCCAGGAAGGCCAGAGATGACACGGAGTGTGAGCGTGAGGAGCAGGGCCCACAGCCCAACACTGGTCTACACTGGCAGCTCTATTGACCTTGGCTGCGGGGACCTGAACTGTGGCTGGCCCCACTGATCATTGGGTCTGGATGCCAAAACAGTCCGGAACGGCTGACCCCAGAGTGCACACCTCCCTACCACTCCAGACACCAGATTCCACACAGTGGTGCCTGTTTCCTCACCTTGTGGTCTTCCGCACCTAGCATCCCATTGGCTTGGCTGATTGGTGGAGCCCAGGTCACATGGCTGGGCTGCAGCTGCAAGGGCTGCTGGGAGAAAGGCATCTTTCTCCAGGAAGAGAGGCTCACAGGGTGGGAAATTTACCATGCATAAGAAGGGTGTTCAGGAGTGCTGGCAGGCATGATAAGCATGTGCTCATGCTCACCCACTGCCCTTGGGTCTCCAGGTCTTCCATTGCTCCACCAGTGCTCTGGGAAGACCACCATTCTGGGCAGCTTCTCTTTGTCCCTCCATGTCTGCCCACCCTCCTCCACCTTTCTGTCTGCCCCCACAGGCTGAGCTGGAGGATCTGCATCTATCTACCTGTTGCTTCACCTGTCTTCTGGCTTCCAGTTGAGTGTGGTCAATACAGAGCCTTGGGGCGCCTGGGTGTCTCAGTCGGTTAAGCGTCCGACTTCGGCTCAGGTCACGATCTCACGGTATGTGAGTTCGAGCCCCGCGTCGGGCTCTGTGCTGACTGCTCAGAGCCTGAAGCCTGTTTCAGATTCTGTGTCTTCCTCTCTCTCTGACCCTCCCCCGTTCATGCTCTGTCTCTCTCTGTCTCAAAAATAAATAAATGTTAAAAAAAATTAAAAAAAAATACAGAGCCTTGGCTGGAAGCTGGAAGGAGGAGGGGGAGTGAGGTTGGGGAATTTATCTTGCCAACTTCCTACCTGTGGGGTCTCTCTTGGCTGGCCGTGTCCCTTCACCAACTTCATGAGCCTGTCAGACAAAGCTCCCTGCCTCCAGGTTTGTGAACTCCTCCCTCTTCTTGGTCCTTTGGCCCAGGGGGCTGACTGCTCAAGCTCTTCCCTGCTATCCTCCCCATCAGCCATTGCACTCTCCTGAGGCTTTCCCTGGGCCAGGCCCCACTGTTACCAAGAACCTTTGTTAAAATCTCCTGAAACTTCCCAACCCAAAAGTGTTCTTTCTATTCTGCTAGGACCCTGATAAGACAGCCAGAGTGACCTCCATTTTGCCAAGGATGGTGGATGCTTCTCAGTCATGATCTTCCTCAACCTCTTGGCTGCATTTAACATGGGGGTTCCTTCTTCCTTGATACCCCCCCTGTTCCTTTGGCTTCCAATTCTGGGTGTGTCTGCTTAGTCTCTTTTGGGGGTGTCTCTTCTTCTGTATGCTCCTGAGCATGGCTATTTCCCAGGGTTCTGTTATGGATCCTCTTCTTTCTCTTGACATGATCTCTACATTTGAGCTCATCTACCTTCTTAGTTTTAACCCCAGTTCTTTGCCGATACCTCCCCATTCTATGTCTCCAGCCTATTTCCTGACTTAAGTCCAGGTACCTACTGGGAGCACCTGGATGTCACTTGAGTATCATCAATTCAACAAAACCCAAACTGATTTATCATCCCCTCTCCCTAGTCTGCTTCTCTTGGTGTCCCAAATTTTCATGAGAGATACCTATTCAGTCCCACAAGATGCAGTCTGGAGACCGTCAGGCACTTCCTTCTTCCTCCCAGGGACTTCCCGTCTTGTTCTTTTCTTAAGTGTTCCTTGACCCGGTTGTCCCTTCTCCAGTTCTACTGCCAGCACCTTGATTGGGGACCTCATCATATCTTGGGTGAAATGTAACAGTTCTCCTTCACAGTCTCCTAAGATGCAGTCTATCCTAGGGAAAGCTACTTCCCTCTTCATAGCCAGAGTTAGGATTCTAGAATGTGACGTGACTATATTAGATTCTGCTGAAAGCCCTTCAGGCCTCTGGAGGATTGAGTCCATGTTCCTTAGCCAGACCTGCAAAGCCTTTTGAGCCCTCACTCCTGCCAACCTCTGCAGCCTTGTCATGTTACTACCTGTCTCCAAGCTCATGCTCTCATCAACTGGTCAGCTTACAATTTCAAACACAAACCATGCTTCCACACCTCCATGACCTTACTTAGGTGTTTTCCTCTAACCCAGGGTGCATGGGTTAACCCCTTTCCTTCCCCTATCACCTGCCCTGCCTTCAAGGTTCAGCTCCTATGTCCTTTCCACCTGGGCTGATGTCCCAGGTGAGGGGACCACACATTCAATCTTCATATTTCTCATTTATAGTGAATTTTCTCTTTGTGTCCATCACCCCTGTTAGACTATAATTTTCCTGGTGGCAAGAATTGTCCCTTAATCATTTCCAGCACTTAGTGTCTGGCACAGAAATGTTTATTGATCTGGATTGAAGGTATTGGATGAGCTGGGTTGCAGAGTGTCTAAAAGCCCCAATACCCTGAAGTTGTTGGGGACAGGATTGACAAGAAGACCCCTCTGCCCCCTGCTCTCACTCAAAAGTGGTTTGGATTTCTCAGCCAGGAAATTAAATAACCCCAAATCCTCTTCCCTCCAATGAACAGCTCTTAGAGCTGGGGATATTAGCATGTACCTGCTAGTTCTTTCCCCTGGCCTGGGAATTCACTCTGGCCAGAGTTTGACCCCCCTGACACTCTCCCATCTTCTTAGTGCTCTGCCTCTGTGGCTATGCTCTTGCCTTGGGTCTCCTCACTGGAAATTTTACATGTTTTCAAGGTTAGAGGAGGCCATAAAGCATTAAGATTCAGAGCAAGGGCTTAAAAGTCATAGAGGCCCAGCTTAAAATCTTCTTACCAGCTTTGTGACCTTGGCAGTTCCCTAAACCCCCGCCCCCCAGCTTGTTTCCTCATCTATAAGATGGGAGTGATAATTATAACACCCAGATCATGGAGGTTTTGTAAGGATTAAATGAGATAATGGGCGTCAGGCACTTAGCTCACAGCCTGGCTCGGAGGCTTAATTCAAATCCTACCTCCCCTGAGAAATCTCTGGTGACTCAGAGCCAGCCCACAATAGTTTCCCTCCTCGGAAGGGTGTGACTGGAGGCCCAAACTCTCTTTCCGGCATTGACTCACTCTCCATTTCTGAGCCTCCCTCATCCCCCACGTGCTAGCCACGTCTTTGTTGCCTGTCTTGGCTCTCCCATTAGATTTTAAGCCACTAGAGAACAAAGATCATGAAGCAAATAATTCGAGACATTGCAAGCACCTTGGTGGGCATCCTCCTTCTCTCTGTTAACCAAACACCTTAAAGTATCCCGCACAAGGCTGGGGGCGTGCACAGCTGCTTCTTGAGCTGACCTGAATGTCTTGAACAAGGTGGAGGAGGCAGGTGAAGAGGAGGAGGAAGGAACACCTTGGAGGTGTTGTGAGGATAAGTGGCCCTCTTCTGTCATAACACTGAGGGGCTAAGTAGTTCCCAGAAAACCTTTCACTCAGATGAGGCACAGGGAGGCTTCTCAAGAGATAAGCAGGACACCTGCAAAAAGATGCCCTGACATGGTCCTGTTCCCAGTTCCGGTTTCCGTTCCGGGACGAGCAGCGGAAGTCCACTGTTAGTCCCAAATGATGCCAAGAAAAGGCTGGCAGTTTAATGAGCTCTGGGTCCACAGAACTAAAGCTAGGTGGGTCCCCTTTAGAGAAAGCCACCACCCAGGGAGGCTTGCACCGATATCTGCCTGTGCACAGGCACTCTCCCCTGTGTGGGGTCCGCTCTTGTGCTGGGTCCTAAAGCAGCTGGAGGAAGACACTTAACACACCCAGCACACATCGCTGCCTGGCCTGAACAGGTGCAGCCCAGCCCCCATCCCTGCCGAACAAACCAGAGGCCTTCTGTTTCAGCAGGAGAAGCCTGCCCTGTGGCCCAGCGATCCCAGGGCTGGGAGGCAGCTCCCCCTTGTCCTTTCTAAAGCCCCTCTCTGGCCTGAGCGAAGGAGGGCGGGGCGGAGCTTGGAAACTCTACCCTCCCCCACATCCACCCCAAGCTTGGGGCGCCTCCAGCTTCTGGGTGGCAGGTCCTCTCGGCCCCACTTCCACCAACAGTCACAGCACGCGCCTGTCACGCCTGCGGCGGCCAGAGCCTCCCACGCGCCTTAACTGGATGTGAAAAGTTAATTCAGGTATAAACGTGAAGGCTTAATGAAAGGAGAGCGCGGCGGATTAATTATGCCCCTTTTTGCCAAGGTAACGGCACTCACCCCCGCAGCCCTGCGCGCCAAAGGCTGGTGCCCCCGCCCGCCGCCCCTCGGCCTTGGCCTCTCTCCCGCGGCCTCCTTGGCAAGAGGCCGGGAGGCGCCCTCCCTGCCTAAGCGGGGCCTGGGGACTGGGCGGAAGAGGTAAAGCATTAGTATTAATTACGGCGTTTGGGAGCAGAAATCTGCACGGGCAGTTGTAAATAGATGTGTGGCATGTAAGGGCCTCTTGCCAGCCAGTGAGTCAGGCGCCTCCACCACAGCTCTGAAAACCCTCCAGTCTTCTTTGACCCTCAGCTAGGTGTGGAGGGGATTTACAGAGCCACAAGACATGCCCCTACCCTCAAGGTGCTGGAGCACAATTAGGACTTATTATTTATTATTATTATTATTATTATTACCACTTGCTGAGTATGTCCTATGGATAAGGCACTGTAGTGGGCACATTATAGTGTCTTCAATTTCATCTTGTGTGGAATCCTATGGGGTTGGGTATTTTTGTCCCCACTTTACAGATGAGGAAATTGAGGCTCAAAAAGGAAAACGTAGATTGTCCAGGGTTGCGCGGCTAGAAATGAGCAAACCTAGGCTTTGGTCCCTGTTCAGATTCTGTGCTTTTATGCTGCCTGCTGTATTATCTCCTCTTTAAGAAAGACACAACCCCAGGGTTGTAAATAAACAGCCCCAAGTCATATAAAGGAGTGTGTAATTCTGCATAGCAGACAGCGTGTGATGCTTGGGAGTTCTAAGTAGGAAGATGCATAAGGCTTGGGTGGGCAGGACAGCTTCCTGCTTTGAGGTAGGTTATTAAAAAGCCTGAGAGTTTGCTTCCTTGTTTCCCCCACCTCCAGACTCCCCCTCACCCCTCTCCACCATGAGCTCATCCTACGAATTCCCATTTCTTCTGTAAGGACGGAAGACAACCCAGCCGGTTCCTAGGACCTAAGGGAGGAGGCTCCAACTGATACACATTTTCCCATCCAGATGGGGCACCCCTTCAGAGAGGGCTGTTCTATCATGCCTTGATTGAGCATACATGGCCTCCATGCCTTGTTTCTCTGTCTCAGAAGTGATGGAACAGAGAGAGAGCCGACGAGTCTGCCTGGCGCTGTAGGCTGTCTGGGGGACAGAGCTTCTGTGTCTGTTAGAAAAGGAATTCTCCAGGGGCTGTTGAATCAAGGGACTTTTTTCTCCACAGCTGCATGTGTGTGCCTCACTTTCATCCAAGGAGCATTCAGGGCTGGCTGCGGCTGCTTAGACACTGCATGGAAGTCTCAAAGGCAGCTGCCACGTTCAGCAGAGTGATCTCCTAACCTGAAGAGCCACGGAATGCCTGGGGGAGGGGGGTGGCGGGGTGGTGGAGGGAGGGCAGCTGGTGGAGTTCAGAGGCTTGGAGAGTTCAGGAGACAAGCTCAAGGTCACAGAGTGGGTCAGAGGAAGGAGAAACCCAAATCTGCGTTCCTAGGCTCTCAGCGCAGGCCCTTGGTCCTGCTTGAACACATGTTTCCTCTTTCCACTGGTTTCCTTCAGTCCAGAGAGCCCGCCAGCAGGACAGAGAAGCCAAGGAACTCACTTGTGACAGGTGAATGTGTCACAGTGCTGATCACTGAGGCTTGCTGACCACTTAGGTGCCAAGCATGGGGAAAAGTGAATTCTCTGTGTGGGTAGATTACTGACATTATCCCCATTTTAAAGATGTAGAAATTGAAGTTTAGAAAGATAGCTTGACTTGCTTAAGGCCCCCCAACTGCCAAGTGGTAGAACCTACATTGGAAATGTGAAGAGTTCAGTGTGTCTGTGGGAAGGGGTGGCTTAGGTTTCATCCAGTAAATATTTACAGGGCACCTCATGCATGCCACACAGCACACTCCTACTGCAGATACAGCAGTGAACAAGACAGATGGGGTCCCAGTCCTCGCCAAGCCCGCAGTTCATTGGGGTCGGTGAATGTGCCCCCACCCCCACAACATGGGAGGGAAACTGGCATGGGTTTTGCTCAACAATGAGTTCCCTACAGTGCTGATTCTCCACCCTGGCTGCAGGATAGTGTCACCTGCAGTCATGCAGGATCACTAGTAATGCCGTGGTCCCACTGCAGACCGATAGGACCCAAACCTCAGTGTGGAGGAGTCTGGGCATCAGTATGTTTCATAAACAATTCAGGTTAATTACAACTGACCACAGGTTGGGGACCAACACTGGACAGCAGCTGCCATAGCACTTGAACGAAGCAAACCTGGGACATGTGTCTTAAACTAAAGTATTTGGGGAGTGTTATGACCATCAAGACTGCACCTTTGGAAATAGTCATGCCTCTCAGGTGGTAGGAATAAGGCAGAAAGGGTTACTGGGGAGACCCCAGACACACGCCCTCAAGGCTGCACCAGATGACAGAATGGTGGTGGCAGAGTGACAGGTTGATATGAATTATCTCAAGGTTCCTGGCTGTCATCTGCCTGGGAAGATTTTATTTATTTATTCCAGTTTCTAAAGAGGGTCCTTTTACTAGAGTGCCTTGAGATTTAGGTGTAAAATTTAAAGCCCTAATTAAAATACATAAAACATGGCATGCAGCAATTAGAGTGGCAGGAAATGGCATTGAAAAACCTCATCAGCCGTGAGTATTTGAAATTGGGAATAGTCCAATTTACTGGACAGTAAATGCCTTGCCCCTGATGTTGAAGGTCAGGAATGAAGGAGTAGTGGGTGTCTAGAGGCCCCTACCTGTCCAAGTTGGATGTGGAGAGATGATCTGTAACCATTGGAAGCCCCAGTCTGAGGGAAGACACAGAGATGCCTTTAGGGAGTTCCTCATCAGATGTCCGTGTGTGCAGTGAGAGTCTTCAAATGCATCCATGCCAATTCACTTTGTGTCGAGAGAAGCTACCAGTGTGGGTATCTGTGGTTATTTGCACAGTTCCACTGGAAACTTTGTGCGTAGAGGTTGGGTCTCAGGGTTTTAATCAGATACGTGTGCTATCCCCTATACATTTGTGATTTATAAACACCTTGTCCAAGTGTATCTCTCTTTTTCTTTTTTTTTTTTTTTACTATCTATCCCTACCAGCTAATGGCCAAAAAGAGACCCAGAAGGTCTATGTTTGCCAATAATAAAAGCTGATGGTTATAGCATCGTGTCAAGCACCGTTCTAAAAACTTCACATACCATAAGTCATTTTGTCCTTACAGCAATCCAATGACATGAGTACTAGCAGCCTATTTTTGAATTGAGGAAGCTGAGGTACAAAACCGAACTCCCTGGAAGTTACGAAGCTGGTGAGAGGCTGACCCGGGTGCCGGCCTAGATGTGCTAATCCCAGAGCCCTTGCACTGGAGCATGGCACTGCCTGAGGGTGGCATGTTGGGCCAAGTCCTTCTGGGCACTCCCTGAGGACCTGGCGATGGGAGTGTGTGCAGACCCCACCCATGGGAACCGTGTCTTCAGTTTGTGCACAAGGACTCGGGGTCTCAGGTCCAGACACCAGCTCGTGGTGTGACCTGAGAAAGCCCTTCTGCCTGTCTGAGCCTCAGTTTTCCATCTGTAAGAGAGGGAGCTGGGTTAGACTCACCATTGGTGAATACAGGTTCACTCACCGCAGGTGACTCTTTCAAAACATGGATTCCTGGGGCGCCTGGGTAGCTCAGTCGGTTGAGCTTCTGACTTCAGCTCAGGTCGTAATCTCTGGGTTCAGTTCATGAGTTCAAGCACCACATCGGGCCTACTGCTGTCAGTGCAGAGCCTGCTTTGGATCCTCTGTCCCCCTCTCTCTGCCTGCCCCCACTTGCACTCTCTCAAAAATAAACACACGTCATAAAAACAACAGCAACAACATGGATTCCTGAGGCCCAGCCCTGCAGGGTTCTGATTCAACTGAGGATCTTAGGGCACTTTCAGCAATACACCAAGAATAATGATGCCTACTGTAGCAGAAGCTAGTCTTTACTGAACACTTACCATGTGCCAGGCCCTGGGCTATGTGTTACAGTGGCTCTCTCACTGAATCATCACAATGATCCTGTACTGATGATGCTCTTGGAAGATGAGGTATTGGACAGAGATGAAGTGGCTTGGCAAGGTCATGAGCCAGTGATGACCATAGCTGGGACTTATACACAGCTGGCCTAACTTCCGTGCTCACCTTCATATCCATGATATTATGCTGGTACTTGGCTTATTCAGCCCATGGCCCTGCCCTCCTCCAGGTCTTGCTGAATGGGCAATGGGCAGTATGACCTGTCCTACAGCTGTTTGCACCAGGGCTGGGCAGGTGACTCAAAACCAGCCACTGAACTAGCTGGCCAACACCCATTCAGAGAATTCATCTTGAGAATTTGAACTGAGATATGGAGGGTGACCAATTGGATGGTGTTGGGACCTGGGGGGGGGGGTAAGGTTAGAATTGGGTCTAGAACTGGCACATAGCAACTCAAAGTATGTTGGCATCGAGTTTATGGGGACCTTTTCCAAGGAGGCTGGTTTGTAGAGAGGAGGGGAGAGCAGATGGGCAGAGAAGAGAGACTAAGACATGAGAAAGAGAAAGAAGGTCTCTGGATGCCTTTCCAGTCCCCTTCAGACCCTCCTGCACTGCCTAAAATGAGGATCCACTACTCTTTACCAGCGTCTTTGCAATAAATCCCCTCTACTTAAGCTAACTCAGTGGGTTTCTGATGCTTACGGTTGAATTATTCCCTAAAATACTTGCCCCAGCTTTCCCACAAAGTTTTTAGGATCAAATCAGATAATGTATGTGAAAGGGCTAGTGACCTGGAAGGAACTACACCAATTATGAAATATCTGGAAAGCAGTTCTTTTTTTTTTTTAACATTTATTTATTTTTGAGACAGAGACAGAGCATGAATGGGGGGAGGGTCAGAGATAGAGGGAGACACAGAATCAGAAGCAGGCTCCAGGCTCTGAGCTGTCAGCACAGAGCCCGACGCAGGGCTTGAACTCACCGACCGCGAGATCACGACCTGAGCTGAAGTCGGATGCTTAACTGACTGAGCCACCCAGGCGCCCCTGGAAAGCAGTTCTAAGCTTAAATATAATCAATGGATCGCTGCAAGAACTGAGACAGAAGGACTTATTGTGGGGGCAGTTTAATTATGGGAGCTCTACAGAGGCAGCGGTTGTGCAGAGATTTGCAGGTGTGGGATATGGACAGCAAGAGACAGAAGAAGGCCCTCCAGGCAGAGGAAACAGAACAACCATGTGATGAATGTGGGGAGTGGGAGGTGGGGTGGCAGGGGGCTACCTTGGCTGCTGACTAGCAGGGATCGATTTGGAGAACTCCAGCGAGTGGATTTTTTGGTATGTGCTGGGCACCAGGGAGCCACTGGAGGTGATTGGGCAGGTGGTTTTAGAAAGAAAAAAGTGATCTAATAGATTAGTCGAAGGAAGGAAGGGAGAGACTAATTAAGAAGCCAATGTAATTTCAGGGCTCTGGAAAAGCATCCAGAAAGAGAGATTTCCCGCATGAAGAGTAACCAGGACTAGGTCATAGATTGGACTCATCGAATGGGTCACTCCACTGATTCATTGATTCATTCATTCATTCAACAAACATTTATGAGCATCTATTATGCAGGGCACTGGTCCAAGCAGGGGTGATGTGGAGTGAATGAAACAGATGTGGTCTCTGCCCTCTTAAATCTTGCAGTCTGGAAAAGGAGATAGGCATTAATGCAACAACAATAGATCAACACAAGATTACAAATGGTAAGGAGAATTTGCTCCAGGTGCTTGAGCAAATTGGGAAGAGGACAGAAGTGCATTCACTAAGGAAGTAAGGCTCTCCCTGTGATGTGAAGTCTGAGTAGTTTTCTCAGTGAAGAGCAAGTGGGAAGACATTCCATCTTGTGAACACAAAGACCTGGAAACAGCTGGAGCCCAGAGAGAGCACAGAGTCAGGGGACAACTTGGTGAGGGAGGGCCTTGCAGGCCATGGTAGACATGTTGGTCTTTATCCTGAAAGTGGTAGAAAGCCATGGGAGCATTTGATTTTTTTTAATGTATTTTGAGAAAGAGGGAGAGAGACAGAGGCAGAGAAAGAGAACCCTAAGCAGGCTCTGCCCTGTTAACATAGAGCCCAACGTGGGGCTTGAACTCATGAACTGTGAGATCATGACCTGAGCCAAAGTCGGATGCTTAACCAACTGAGCCACCCAGGTGCTCACCATGGGAGCATTTTAAGAAGGAAGACGCACGGGTAGGAGTAGATCAAAAGAGAATTCCAGGAGGCCAGTTAAGAGGAAGCATTGGAAAACAACCTTGATTATCTCAGGCACAAAAGAATTGACTGGAACTCATCAGGAGACTCACAGAAAGAGAAAGCTTTGGTGACCCCAGTGACTGCTTTGGGTTTAAGCCCCTCAAGACTCTCTTTGCGTCTTCTCATCATGTTCTTGAGGTCCTCTCCATGCTAGGGAGATGGCTCACAGCTGCTCTGGGGTAATATCTTCATATTCTACTCAGAGAAAAGGGGAAATTGGGAGGAAATTCTCTGATTGGGTGACATACCTGCACCAGGGTCCAATGGCTGTGACTTAGAGATGTGCTGGGGCAGGAGTCCTGGGGGTAATGACCCTGTAAGAAGTGGATGGAATCTGAGAAGAGCCTCTTCCTAAAGGAAGGAGTGAAAGACCAGTGGATCCTGCTGCCAGAAAATGCCAGAACAGATCTGGCACATACCAAAGGGATAATAGGTGTTGAATGTAGAAGCAATCTCAATAATCTAGATGGGGAAAAACCTAGCCCCAAGAATGGCTTTTTATCTTTGAAGGAGGATGGGGAGCAAAAGTCACTAGCATTTAATTAAGTTACTGTGTGCCAGGTAGTTTATCAGGTCACTTTCCTTATCTTCACTATATAGCCCCCATGGTGTAAGACTCCTTTCACAGATGAGAAAACTGAGGTTCCAGAGAGATGGGGCTGCTTGCCTGAGATCACACAGGCATTCAGCGGCAGTGCTGAGAGTCGATCCTAGGAATTTGGGGCTGACCCCAAATCCCATACTTTCTTGTATCCTATGTGTAGTCCTCCTGGGAAGTGAGTTTGGAAGGAGAATATAATACTGACCTTTGACCCTGACTTTCTAATCATGGGGAAGCCAACCAAAGAGATCAGCTTTGGTGGCAGCTTGAAATCCAGGCTGCGAGAGAGGGTGAGGAATTCAAGACA
This sequence comes from Herpailurus yagouaroundi, assembly GCF_014898765.1. Classification (NCBI taxonomy): domain Eukaryota; kingdom Metazoa; phylum Chordata; class Mammalia; order Carnivora; family Felidae; genus Herpailurus; species Herpailurus yagouaroundi. The sequence goes on along the minus strand of NW_024412394.1, from coordinate 7,417,644 downwards.
GATTTAGAGGTTGAGAGGTCATCCTGGGAGACTGACTCTGAGGCATGTGGGTTCCCTATTAACGTGGCTCTCCATGAGCTGTCTACCTCCATTCTCTTCCCCTCCCCGCCTAGATGTGGTTGCCTGACTCTTCACTTTTTACTGATCTTCTAATGAACAAAAGATCCAATTGCATGATTTTTTTTAAACTCATTTTAGGAAAGGAAGCAAGATGATTTTGCACACATTTGTCTGATTGCTGGATTAGCAGGCGCCTTCCGACTTCTTAATCCTTATTTAATTCTTCGATCAACCTGGTTCCTCTCCACACAGCCTGCACCTAGGCAATTCAAGAGAAAAGCTGTGTTTTCAGGAGTTAAGCACTGGCATTGTGTTTATTCTTTAATGTGATCAAATTGTGCCAGTGTCTGTGATGAGAGGGACAGGCTCACAAAGAAGTGATCTGCCAGGTACAGAACTCAAAGAGCAGAGTCTGGATCTTGGAAATAATGCCGAGGAGAGGGACAGCAGCGCCTGCGCTTGGAAACGGAGAGGGGAGAGGAGGAGGACTGATAAATTGTCCTGTGGCCTGGAAGCCCCAGGCTGAAGTGGGGATTGCTCACATCACAACCAGGGTGCCAGCAGGAGAAGGACATCACATTCAGACTGCATCCATTAAAGGTAAGGACTGAGTGCAGACAAGCCACTGGGGATGATGCAGTGTCCAGGACCAGGACTGGTAACAGGGGCGCCATTCCCACTCATTCATCTGAAGAGCCAACAAAAAGTCACAGTCACGGGGGTCCAGAGGCAGAGCAAGCTGTGTGGAGGGGACCTCGTGCCAGGAGCTGTGACCCTCCCTGTGGGACCTGGGGAACAAGCCCCCCAATCTCATCTTCTCCCTCCCCCTGATCACTTACTGGTGTTCTTCATTGGCCAAACCCAACTGGAAGCCAGGGGGCAGGAAGCCTATTGAGGGGTCCCACATAGAGCAGACTCCTGTGGTATAGACAGGGGGAGGAAAAAGTGGTGCAGATACAGAGAGACAAGCAGAAACTGTTCAGCACAGTTCTCTCCAGTCATTCTCTTGACCTCTACATTTGGCTGTGGGCTGTGGAGAAAGAGCAATGGGTGGGTGGGGCGAGGGTCAAGTTCCAGCCTGTGTTTGCTGTTTGAGCCTGGCCTCCCTTTTCCCTGTACACCCAGCCTGGCTAGCCCTGTCTCCGTGTCCTTCCTTTCTCCATACCTTCTTCAAGGCTTATTGGCCTCTCAGGGCTGATTAGGTAAGGGGAACTAGTCTGACAGATTGAACCTGGTTTAAATGTGTGTCTCCTTCATGTTCATACAGACAAGAAGCAGCACTCAGCTTCTTAGAGCTGCTTTGAAACTCAGAGGAGTTTGGACACAGACCCTCCTGAGGAGGAGAGAATCCACCTGTGTCAGGTGTTACAGGCCTGCCTTGTCTCGACTCTCATCATTTCCAGGATCTGAGAATCTGCTGGAGTAGGGCATCCTTGAGACATGTTACCCCCTCACTCGGGACTCTTCTGTCATTTAGTGGATACCTGTCCTTCTCTGCCCCTTCCTCCCAGGAAGCTTTCATGGCTTATCCCTTCCTAGTCATTTGCCTCTACTCCACAGCCCCTCATCATTCACAGGTTCAGATTGCTCTGGATATGGCTCTTGCAGGGTGAGCTCTGGTCCCCTGGACTGTGATCACCCCCAAGGAGAGTCTCTTTGGAATATACCCTAACTCTCCCTCCACATCTGCACCAACTTGGTCAATGTCTCTGGGAAACGTGTGTGGTTGGGGTAACACAGGATGCTCTGTAGAAGCAGCTGGCCAGACCCCAGAGAAACATTGCTGAGAAGTAAAACATAATATATTCAGGATCCTGTGGCTCTGGGATTGGAGAGACCACTGAACCAGGGTCCTGTTGTTAGGATTTTGGAAGCTAAATTTGTTCGATTGGGAAAGAAGCAAAGAAATCACCCAGGGTAATGGTTTGCACCAGGTTTTGGCTACAGATTCTTTCATTTCCCACAAATGTAATCTTTCATGGATTCCCACAGATAACATAAACAGCAGCTGCTTTGATTGAAGCGGTGAGGGATTGGAGTTCCACTAGCTCAGCCTCTGATGGTCCTCAGGCCTTGGAACCAAAGGCTCCGTGTGGCATGAGGCCAAAGCCCTGAGCTCATCCAACCCTAGTGTGAACACTGAGGCTGCAGAGGGGCCACCTACCTGAGCCATTTACTGGCTGAGGAGGGACTGGCCCTCCCAAGCTGGTGCCCTTTCCTCTTCCCTGGCCTCCCATGCAAGTCCTCACAAGCCACAAACCCCAGGGGCAGGTTGGTGTCCATTGGTCATTTTTGGCTGGCTCTCTCCATTGTCCACCAGACATACCCCGAGGAGCCAGTCTGTGGGCTGCAGGGCACAGCCCATGAAGCTTGGCCTGGCCTGTGGGCAGTGCGGGATATCTGGGATCCAAAACAAGCCTCAGTCCATCTCCTGACTCACCCCAACTTATTAAACCCCAGTTACTGAGCAATGCAGTTGCCAGATGACCTAGGCCTTTGGGTCCCAAAGGACCCAGACCAGCTCCTCTCCTGTCCTTAAGACAGGTGCCTTCCTTTCTGACCTCCCCCACCCAAGAGTTCTGAGGTGACTTGGCCGCTTAGTTCTGTCTGAGCTCCTGTGTGAAGTTCAATTAGCATGCCGGACCAGTGCTGGCTGGCTCCACATATTATTTGCACAGGTTAAGTATTCCTGATAAGGCTTCTCAAATCAGAGGGCTGAAATGAACTTAATTAGAACTCAGAATACTCAAGGTAGAGATAAAAGTCAGCACGTCTAGGTCTCTGAAGCAACAAACTGGGGGTGGGGAGAGGAAAAAGGAGAAGGTGAGGGAACCTGGTCCCAGGCCATGATGAAACCCTTTCTTGTCTGGAACAGAAAGGAGACTGGAGCTGATTCTGCACTTCCCCCCAGAGCTCTCCTGCTCTCACCAGACTCAAACTTAGACCATCCCCTAGAGAGCAGTATACAGTCCATACTTGGGGCCCCGGTGGCTCTAGGGTGAGCAGAGGGGCTGGACTGGATGTCCAAGGGAGCAAAGGGAATTTGATTTTTATTAAAATTTAGAGTGACCAGGGGCACCTGGGTGGCTCAGTCAGTTGAGCGTTCAACTTCGGCTCAGGTCATGATCTCACTGTTCGTGGGTTTGAGCCCCGCATCGGGCTCTGTGCTGACAGCTGACAGCAGGAGCCTGGAGTCTGCTTCAGATTCTCTGTCTCCCTCTCTCTCTGCCCCTCCCCTGCTCACACTCTGTCTCTCTCTGCCTCAAAAATAAATAAACATTAAAAAAAATTTAGCATGACCAGCAGCCTGCCTCTCCTTCCAGCACCCCTGACTTCCTCCAGGAAGTGCATCATCACAAAAGACAATCATTCCTCACTTTTGTTCAGGGCTTTACAGTTTACAACACCTACCTAACTTGTGAGGGGGATACTCTTTTACAAATATGAGATCAATGTGCTGTAATTTCCCCCACTAAACTGCATTCCCACGCAGCCTTCCTCCTCCAAGCCTGAGCCATGCATTCGTCATCCCAGAGAAGGAGAGGGCGGGCCTGCTTTGAACGGAGACTCGGTGGTCTAGAGTGTTCCGGCAGACTGAGGGGGGTTTGCACTGTATCTCTGTGACCCTGGGCCCCGAACTTCTCTGTGATGCCTAGCCTTTCACCTGCACCCTGGGCTATACTAGCGGCTTCTTGGTAGAGTAGATGTGAGGTAGACACTGCTACAGAATAAGTGCCTCAGAAACGGCAGGAGACCTGGGGGACTTGCTCATTGGGCTTTACATAACGGATGTCCCTCAGACAGAGTGGGAGCCCATTTGTTCCTGTCCTGATGGCTTAGGGGAAAGAGGGAGCTGGAGATGGGCAGGTAGGCAATAAGACTCACATCTGATCTTTCTCCAGGCTGAACACCCAAGGAGAAGAGCATGATGGATTCATGGAGGAAACACCAAGGGCAGAGGAGATTCTGACTCCCTTCTCATTTAGAACTCAAGAAGGCTGTCACCTCTCAGGCTGCTCCTGTTCCAAAGTAGGGTGGCTGCACTGAGGTCATCCAGGAGCTGTGTGGTATGGATAGAGGAGGGAGGGCATGAGATTGGGTCTCCAAGCACCTGAAATGTGAGTTGGGTCGGGGAGTTTTTCAGAAGGTTTAGAGAAGGCTGCAGGGCAGGAGCTCAGAGGGTTCCCAGCATCATTAAGAGGCAACCTGGGACCACTTCTATATAGAGTGCTAAGACAGCTCAGCCTTGTTGGAGTGGAGGAAGAACATACCAGAAGGTTATCAACCGTTCCCATCAGCACTGGAAGTTCTGCTGAATACTTAGGGTAGACCACACCACCCCATCTTGATGGGCACCAACACACAAACACCCAACAACTTTGGCCTGAGGCCAAAGGTGCCCTTCCCTCCCAGTGCCATACAAGCCACTGCCCATCCATGTAGGTGCCTTCCTGGAGAGCAGGAGGGGAAGAGAGGCAGAAAACTGAGAGATCAACACTCTGTCCACAAGAAAATGAATCGTTCCTTTAAAGACTGTTTAAATCATTTAGTCAGATCTATATCACTGCATTGGGCTAACACTTAGCTGCCCCTTTCCCCCATTACCCACAAAATAGGAGAGCAGAAGACAGCTCCAATCAGCTAATGGAAAATCAAGAAAAGTGGTTTTCTTGCACATCGGAGCACACTGTATGTCCATGACTTTGCCACGCATATATTATCTTGTCTGATTCCCACATGTGCTGGAAAATGGCCATCACTGGGGGTCAGCTTAGAACGGCCATGTAGTCTAGAGTGATGGAGGCTGTGGTGGTGTGCCCAAAGTCATCTTTATTGTCACCAGAGGCCTCTAGTTCCTCCTGCCGGCACTTCCTCTGTGCTGGGTTCTTAGTTGGGCTGAGTTTCGTAAATGAGTAATTTAAGGTTGATGCAGCATGACTGGGGGAAAACAGCTCAGCCTCTGGAGCCACCCGGACCAGACCTGTTTTGAGATCCCAGCCCTACACTTACCAGCTGTGTGACCATGGGGAAGCAACCCCTCAACTTTGCAATTGACAGTGAGAGTTAGAGGTGTGCATGGAGCATAACACCACACCCTGGGTGTAGTAGCTACTAATGAAAGAAGCCTATTTCTGAGTGAATGAATGAATGAATGAATGAATAGATGAACTGACCATTTGCAGAGATCAGCACACACGCATGCACCCCATGCTGAAAGGCAATATAATGTAGGATCTAAGAATGAGGGCTGTAAAGCCAAATGGCCCAGGTTCAAATCCTGGTTCAGTCACTTCCGTGCTATATCTATGGAAAAGTTACTTAACCTCTCTAAACCTCAGCTCCCACTTGTGTACATGAGGAGGAGGATAATGATACCCATTGAATGGGGTTGCTATGAAGATTAAATAAATTAATGTCTATAAACAACTGGCAGCAGTACCTGGAACAAAATAAGCATTCCACAATGCCAGCCATTATTTAAAAAAAAATTTTTTTAATGTTTATTCATTTTTGAAAGACAGAGAGAGAGAGAGAGAGCATGAGCAGGGGAGGGACAGAGAGAGAGGGAGACACAGAATCTGAAACAGGCTCCAGACTCTGAGCTGTCAGCATAGAACCCAATGCGGGGCTCAAACCCATGACATGAGATCATGACCTAAGCCAAAGTCCAACGCTCAACCGACTGAGCCGCCCAGGCGCCCCATCAGCCATTATTTTTATGACCATGTACAAATAGATGCCATTCCGTCCCGTCCTTGTGCCCAGGGCTGCTCTAGGTCCCGTGTGGGATATATGAGCAGCATAAGACATGACATCTGGCCTCAAGGAGCCCATTGAGGAGGCCACATGTGCATCCCCAGGCACCGGTGCTCAGGCCTGCATTATGGGCAAGCGTGACACTAAGGTAACCAAGGACCCGGGGGAAGTGCAGGCAGCAAAGGCTGGAGCAGCCCAAGGTGACTGGAGGCACCGGGTGAGGATTGGGGAGGGAACGCAGTGCCTGCACGTGCCTGGATGGGCCTGGCGTGCTCTTCGAATTTGATACACCTAGTGTCTCATCACCATTTGTCACCCTGGAGGCACCTCGCAGTTAAGACAGTGATGGCACAAGGGACAAGGGCTGCCTGGAGTCCAAACACCTGGTCCCTTTTGCTGTGCTTCTTCTTGGGGCAATTCACTGGCCTCTCTGAGCTTCAGTTTCTTTAAACATAAATGGGAATAATAGCATCCATCCTCCGGCCTCACAGGACCATAGCCAGAGTAAAATAAGCCAGGGAGGAAGGGCCAGACAGGTTGCTGTGATCTTTGTATGAATTAGCCAGTGTGGGAACCCCCAGTCCTCAGAGCCACTGGAGAAGAAGTCAAAGCTCTGACCCCCTCAAGGAAGAGCTGGGGAACTTTTATCCCTGCTCTGGGGAGAGGGACAGTCATATAATCACCCAGGCTTAGAGACTTCCTTTACTTTTCAGTTTTAATTTCCCCAAAGCCTTGACATTAACCATGGGGCAAATAGCTGACATTTGTATTTTTCCTTCACCTCCGCTATCTGCCCCCGGATGTCCCAGGGGTGAGGACAGAAACACCAAGCCGGAAGCTCCTCAGGGGAAGAAGATATTGTAATCCATTCTAGGCCTATTTGTTGAGGGGTGACCTTTCTTCTCTGCCCTCACGAGATGCTGGCCAACGGGGCCTCATCTGCTCACCCCTGCCCACACCATCCACCCCTGCTGTCTGCCCCCACTCCGTCTTCCTCTGCTCATCCCCCAACCCAGAAATCAAACTTAATTGCCTTCCATCCGGCTTCTGCTTTGCAATAAATAGTTGTGGTATTCTTCTGAAGAGAAGAAAAAAAATCAGCATTTAAAATATTGAGCCACTCAGAAATAATTATTCATGAGGTTTTTTTTGCATGCATTAGACTTTTCCCTCCAGGCTGAGGGCCGCCTGCTGGAATGAACTTAGCCACAACTTGGCCTTTCTTTCTCTGTTTTCCTTTTCCTTTCTTTTTTTTCTCTCCCTGTGTTTATGATTCCTCAACACATTCAGGTTGAAACATTAAAAATGCTCATCAACAGGACATGGACAGGGCCATTCAGAGCTCATCAACAGGAGCATACTGATGGGGAAGAAGGAACTTTTAGATGGGCTGCCCTGCAGTGTGCCAGTGGCTGGATGTGGGTGTCCAGTCTGTTGTGGGGAAACACAACCCTGCCCTCAGGGAGCCCCAGTCTGAAGGGGAGACACAACCCTGCCCTTAGGGAGCCCAGTCTGAGGGGAGACACAGCCCTGCCCTTAGGGACTCCAGTCTGAGGGGGGAGACACAGCCTTGCCCTCAGGGAGCCCCAGTCTGAGGGGGAGACACAGCCCTGCCCTCAGGGAGCCCCGGTCTGAGAGGGAGACACAGCCCTGCCCTCAGAGCACCCCAGGATGAGGGGGAGACACAGCTCTGCTTCAGGGAGCCCCAGTCTGAGGGGGGAAAAAAGCCTTGCCCTCAGGGAGCCCAATCTGAGGGGAAGACACAACCCTGCCCTCAGGAGCCCCAGTCTGAGGGGAGACACAGCCCTGCCCTCAGGGAGTACTAGTCTGAGGGGGGAGACAAAACCCTGCCCTCAGAGAGCCCCAGTCTGAGGAGAGACACAGCCTTGTCCTCAGGGAGCCCCAGTCTGAGAGGAGACACAGACCTGCCCTTAGGGACCCACAGTCTGAGGGGGAAATGGTCTTGTCCTCAGGGAGTCCCAGTCTGAGAGGGAGACACAGGCCTGCTCTCAGAGAGTTCCAGTTTGAGAAAGGGAGACACAGCCTTGTCTTCAGAGAGCCCAATCTGAGGGGCATTAGATAGGCCTGCCCTTAGGGAACTCTAGACATAGGCTTTTACTCAAAGAATCCTCAGTCTGAGGGAAGAGAGACAGCTCTTGCCCTCACAGTGTCCTAGTCTGAGGGAAGAGGCAACCCTGCTCTCAGAGGACTTCCTGTCTGAACAAAGGTTCCATGGATCTTGGAGACAGTGCTCTCAATCTCAGTGACTTTCTAATAGAGAAATGTGTTCGAGGGTTCTATTTTCAATGGGGAACTGTACTCATTCATTTGTTCATCCATTCATCCATTCATTCAACAATATTTATCCAGCACATGTTGAACGTTCACAGCAAGCACCAATAAGCACTGGGGAATTCACTTAAAAGACTCAGTCCTTGTCCCTCAAAAACACCATCTTATTTAAGAGGCAGATACATAAACATTTTTATAATAAGCTCTGATAAGTGATTGTAAGCAAGGTGAATTCACGGTTCTGGGGAGGATATGATCTAACCTTTCCTTGGAGAAGCTGGTATGCCCCTCCTCTACTCTCAGGTTTCCCATGTCTCCATTTCACTGTGGAGTCCTGAAAATGATAGGAACAGGTAGAAAACAGTGTTGGATAATGATGTTTTTTACTTATCTATGAATTTGTTCAATAAATATCTTTGGAGACTAGAGTACAGTATTATATAATATTGGGGGGCTCGAGAGGGGCCTTGGCATAATCCCTGCTCTCAAACAGCTCATGGCCTGTAGACTTCTCAGCAATTCTCATTTGATTTATTCCAGAGCTTTAGAACAAAACTCACCTGCGGGTCATGTGGCCTTGTCCCCAACTCCTGGTATACAGGTGCCTGGGCTGAGACCCTGACCTTCTGGGAAGAGCCATCTGAAACCCATCACATTTACCTGACCCCTGCTCTTAAGAGATCTCGGTTTTATTTTATTTTATTTTTTTTTAAATGTTTATTATTTTTGGGACAGAGAGAGACAGAGCATGAATGGGGGAGGGGCAGAGAGGGAGGGAGACACAGAATCAGAAACAGGCTCCAGGCTCCGAGCCATCAGCCCAGAGCCTGACGCGGGGCTCGAACTCACGGAGCGCGAGATCGTGACCTGGCTGAAGTCGGACGCTTAACCGACTGCGCCACCCAGGCGCCCCAAGAGATCTCGGTTTTAAATGATCAGCTTTCTTCCAAACCTCCTGTATCCCCTTCTCATTTTGGAGTGCTGTGGAGGAGCGGTGCCCCCAACCTACTTACTCTGCCTTTTTTACTTTTGCTGTGCTACACAAGGGCCAGGCATCTCTGTGGTTTCTGCACACTAAAAAGCCCTGAAAACAATGACCAGAAGACAGGTTTCCAGGCATCCAGAGTCAAGATCTGTGAGATATCTATTTCACTGGTAAAAGCTGTGTCACACATCGGGGAGATAGGGGGTGCAGGGGGACGGTGAACCAACCGCACACTTTGGGGATCGGAGCAATGGTTTAAGGCCTGACCTAAGGGAGTCAGGGTGAAGTGGTCACTTTCCTGAGACCTGGAATGTGAGAATATTGCTCATGGAAATAGCTATCATTAGAGGTGGCAAGGACCTTAGGCATAGCTGAGTTAGCCAAAGGCCATGCTGCTATATGGAGCCTCAAGACAGTGGCTGATGGGAGTTTATGAAATATCCCACAGACTGGTAGATGATGTGACACCCAGAGTCCCAGGCTGTGGGTACATGTCTGTCCCCCTCAACATGGTCCTTCCATCACTGAGTCCAAGAGAGATGCTCCAGGGGAGGCCAACTGCCAGCGTGTGGAAAGGATTAGGAAGAAGTGGAGAGTGGGCCTGTTTTATTTTAAAGGATACACCCTGGACAATGCTTAGGTGCATGCTTTCACTCATATCCCAAGGCCTGAACTTCATCACCTGGCCACTGATAGCTGCAAGGGAGGCTGGGAAATGCAGTCTGTAGTTGGGCAGCTATAGGCTCCTCTAAAACTTGAGGAGCACCTGGGTGGCTCAGTTGGTTAAGCATCCAACTCTTGATTTTGGCTCAAGTCATGATCTCATGGTTTGAGAGACTGAGCCCCACGTAGGGCTCTGAGCTGACAGCACAGAGCCTGCTTGGGATTCTTTCTCTCCTTCTCTCTCTGATCCTCCCTTACTCTTTCTCTCTCTCTCTCTCTCTAAATAAATAAATAAATAAATGTAAAAAAAAAACAGCAACAAAACAAAACTTGGGTGATACCAAAACCAAGAAGAGGAAACTGGACAATGGGTCATGGTTTGCAGTTCTTGTCACAGATAAAGGAAACATGGCAGGAAGGTTTATTTCCCCAAACATTTCAGCTCTGCCTTTCTGTTCCCACAGAATAGCAAGAATCAAGGGAAAAGCCCCAGAGCCAGCAGCTCAGAGGCAGAGAGATTTTGAATTGCTTTGATGCCACCTAGGAATGGGATGGGTCCCTTCAGAAGGCAGGGCTGAGGCCCTCACTCTGCAGGGCTGGTGCCCGCAGCCTGACTACAGTGGCAGGAGGTGAGTACTAGGCTGCAGGATGGCTCACGGCAGCCACAGAGCCCGCTGCTGGTCCTTCCAGGATTCTGGCTGATTGGCATAGATGCCCCACCTCTTAGCCTACACCTTTCTACATCATTTCCGTACACAGTAATGGCTCCCTCCTACAAGCATGTGAAGGTGCTGCCCGAGGGCTTGCTCCACCAGAGCACACTTGGGCCCTCCCACAAGGCAGAGGTACCAGACAGTTACCCTGGGGACTAACCCCTGACCGATCATGAGTGGCAATTCGGGCATCAATACCAACTCTGAGGCGTATCCTACACAGTATTCCAGAGTTCCCCCGGGGCAGGGGGGCAGGGATCAGTCCCCAGTCGCCCACACCTGTCTTAGCTTCCTCTCCTTTCTTATTTCCTGTCTTCTCTGTGGGTGCTTCCTGTTGTCACCCCTGCACTAAACTACTTGTCCTGACATCATTGTCTTAGAATCTGCTTCGGGGAACTCAGTCCAGGCACCTCAGATGATCGGCCCTCCCTGCTCTGTCCAAGTGGAGAGAAAATCCTACAACCAAGAGGGGTACGGGTGCAAACCAGGAAAGACGGGAAGTTACATCTTATTTTCACCACACTCCCAGCCCCTGGCATAATACCACATACAGGATGGGGGTGGGTGCTCAGAAAGTATTCTGTCCATTGAATGAATGAACCCAAGGGTACTCTGTCATCAACTTGCTGTGTGACCTTGGGTAAATCCCTTTCCCTCTCTGAGCTACACTTTCTCCATCTACAAAGAGGGGATGATAACATCACCTACTTAGAAGAAGGGATGAGAAAATAGCTATGAATGAGCTTTGTGATTCTAATGCCCTGCAAATCATAAGAGGTGCAAGATTGGAAAGCTGCCTCTGATCCTCACGGTGGCTTTTCAAAATGCCCAAGTAGGAACATTTTACTGGCTAAAAAACAGCATCAATTTTCTCATTGAAATTCTTTTATTCAACAAAGTGAATAATCTTAGTGGAAGGAATATGCATTATATTTTCTATAGGATTCATTAAAGTTGTTTCCATTTTGAATTAAAAACATGTGGTTTAGGAATATTTATGCTGAAATGGTCCTGTGCAAACAGAAAGACTGCTTCTCACTAATCTTCTCATTTGATGGCATGAAATGGGCCAAGGGTGGCTGGGCCTTTCCCAGGGCCATAGGACTGCTCAGAAAAATTCATTCATTCTGTAGATACACCATGGGCATGAGCTCTGGCCAGACACTGTGCTGGGTATGGCTGTGCCTTGGTGAACCCACATGGACATGACCCTGCTGTCATGGAGCTGTTAGTCTCATGGGGCAAAGAACGAACAGAGTAGCAGTACTGAGAGCTGAGCCATAAGGACTAGTACAGAAAAAAGTCTTTCTCCAACAACTAAGGCAGTGAAGCTAGTGAAGAGAGAGGGAAAGCATTCAGGGGAAGGTTGCTTGAGCTGAAGTCTGTGACATTATCTGGGAGAGAAAAGGCAGGAGATCCTCTTAGAGAAGATAGAATATGCAAAGGCCCTGTGGCCTGAGGTGGTACCTGGTGGGTTTGAGGAAGTGAAAGAAGATCCTTGTGACGACAATGTGGAGAGCAAAGTATGAAGTAGAGAGAAATGAGGTTGCAAAGTGGGCAGGGAGAGATCCCAAGCAGCCTTGGAGACTATGCACATTTAATCTGAGAGTGGAATCCAAGTCTTACTCATTTTTTTTCATAATTGTAATATGAACCTTTTTCTTAATGTTTATTTTTTATATTTGAGAGAGACAGACAGAGCGTGAGTGGGAGAAGGACAGAGAGAGGGGGAGACACAGAATCTGAAGCAGGCTCCAGGCTCTGAGCTGTCAGCACAGAGCCCAATGCGGGGCTGGAACCTATGAACTGTGAGATCGTGACCAGAGCCGAAGTCGGATGCTCAACTGACTGAGCCACCCAGACCTCCTGAACGATTTTAAACGTATGGAAAAGATGCACAATGGACACCCATATACCTGCCACCTTGATTCTACAACTAACATCTTGCTCTGTTTGTTTGTTCACATATCTTCCCAACTATCCATCCCTTACTCATGTTTTAATCCATCTGATTTTCTATTCACTTCAGCCCTAAACACTTCAGCATGCACATCGTATCACTGACAATCGTGTAGCCGAAACTCTTATCAAGCTACAGAACGTGCCATCATGCCAGAAAGTTCCTTTGTTCCCCTTCTCAGTTAATCTCTGCTCAAACTCCCAGGCAACCAGTATTCCGATATTTTGCATCATATATTACTTTTGCCTGTTCTAGAGCTACATATAGATGGAATCATTCAGTGTATACCCCTTTTTGAGCAATGCTTCTTGCACTCAGCCTGTTTTTGTGATTCACCCATGTTGTTGTACATATCAAGAGTGAATTTATTTTTATTGTTGAATGGCATCCACAGGAGATGTATCTATCTATCCATCCATCCATCTAGATAGATAGATGGATGGATGGATAGATATATAGATAGATAGATAGATAGATAGATAGATGATAGATCATGCTGGTTGTTCCTCCTGTTGTTAATGAACATTTGGGTTGTTTCCAGTTTTGAGTCATTGTGACTAACACTATTATGAGTATCTTTGTATACCTTTTTGAAGATACGTGTTTTCACTTGTCTTGGGTAAAGACCTGAGAGTAGAATTGTTGGGGCAGCAGGCTGATGTGTATTTTGCTTTGTAGGAAACTTGCAGACCTTTTCCAACGCGGCTGTACCATTTGACTTTCCCACCAGCGGTGTAAGAGAATTCCAGTTGCTCTCCATGCTTATCTGCACTTTGTGTTGGTAACCTTTAAAAATTTTTAATGGGTAAGTGTGTAATAATAGTTCATTATGGCTTTAATTCGGATTTCTCAGATGGGTAGTGATGCTATTCACCTTTTCCATGTGCTTACAGGCCTTTTGATGAATTGTCTGTTAAAATCTTTGCTTTTTTTTTTAAGTGGATCGTTTATCTTCTAATTATTGACTTATTAGGAATTCTTTATATATATCCTGCATCTAAGTCTTTCATCAGCTACAGTAGTAATTATTTATTCAACAAGTGTTTATTGAGCCTCTACAACATACCCAGCAATGTGCTGACACCAGACAGCGTGAGGTCTGCGTTGTGGAAAGCTACAGTCTCCAGGTCTTTTGACTCCCAAGTCCAGCACTCTTTCTAGTACACTCACATTTTCCTTCAAATGGATGGCTCTGGATTCCACCTGTCCCCAGGATCCTTGAATGAGCAGGAAGGGCCTCACGCTGGGCATCAGATAACCTGTTTTTGAAACCCAGCTCAGCCACTTACTTGCTGTGTAATAGGGGTCAAGGCACCCAACTTCTCTGAGTCTCAGTTTACTCATCTATAAACACAGAACAAAAAAAAACCTCTACCTCTTGCATTTCCTGTGAAGAGCAAAGGGGCAAAAACTTTCTGGCATGATGACACATTGGGTAGCTTGATAAGGATTTGGGCTACACTATTGTCAGTGATACGATGTGCATGCTGAAGTGTTTAGGGCTGAAGTGCATGAAAAATTAGATGGATTAAAAAGTGAGCAAGGGATGGACAGTTGGGAAGATATGTAAACAAACAAACAGATCAAGATGCAAGTTATAAAATCAACTAGGCCTACGTAAGGTAGGCCCTCAGCCCATGTCAGTTTCCTTCTTTCTTTTTCTCATGGACAAGACCCTACCCTACCCCTAAGGTGACTTCAACAAGGCTTGTTCTACTCTTGCAGGGCTCTAGTGGGTAAAATTATTTAGTTTAAAAATGAGATGTTTACGATGGTGCTAAGTGGGGCATCCTTACTCTCTCCAATGCTGTGCTCATGGCCTCTGCTTTCCAGAACTGATGAGGTTTCCTGGGTTTGTTAATGGAGCGTGTTGTGTGTTTTTAGTGTTTATTTATTTTTGAGAGAGAGAGAGAGAGAGAGAGAGAGACAGAGAGCTGGGGAGAAGTAAAGAGAGAGGGGGGCAGAGGATCCAAAGCGGCCTCTGTACTGACAGCAGTGAGCCCAATGTAGGGCTTGAACTCACGAACTGTGAGATCATGACCCAAGCCGAAGTCGGACGCTCAACCAACTGAGCCACCCAGGCGCCCTTAATGGAATGCGTTTTTAATGGGCTTCCTGATTTTACTCCATCAGCAAAGGGCTGAGGACTTACTGGCCTGGGAGTGAGAGGACCCCATTCCCATGTGTCCCCATCTCCAACCTGCTGTGTGCTCTGGGCACTTTCTCATCCCCTCTCCCGTACTCTCTCTGCTGTGAAATGGGATAAAGAGGTCTCTAATGTCTCCTCCAGCCCAAATATTCTGGGCCTGTGGGTTTCTTATGTCCTTGACGGATACTGGACCAGAGCCAGAAACACATTTTCAAACAGAATGGCCCAGTCGGTCAGCAAGCATGTATTAAGCATTGTTGTATGTCCTTATGCTTTGAGGGTGCTGTGGGGAGGGAGGGGGCAACTATCAGATGCTTCATCACAAGGCAAAAAGTCCCAGTCAGACTAACATTTTAAAAAAGAGAGAGCATAAAGGTTAAAGAAAACTATCAATGTCCTTAAAAAAAAAAAAGAAAGAAAAAGGAAAAAATTAAATAAAAAAAACCATAAATAAAAACAACCATATGCCCAGCTACCCAGGTGCCTCTGCTTGCAGTTTTCCTTCAAACCAACCTCCTAACCATTAAGAAATGATGATTCTCTTGATTCACCCAACTGCTAAAATTGGGGCAGTCTCACCTCCCCCTTTATTCCTGCCTAATTAGAAAACATTTCTCTCTTGATAGACACCTCTTCCCTGTAAGGGTTTTGCAAGTTTGTTTGTTTGTGTGTGTGTGTGTGTGTGTGTTTTGAATTTCTATATTGGTGAGATGAAAGCTATATCTCTTCTCTAATTTATTAATTCGGTAAATCCAAAGCTTCATGAGAGGGATTTGTGCAAACTGGTCAAATAGGCAGCAGACCCAGGGGGGCAACAGGAGTCAGGTTGGCAGTGCTGGGCAGGGCGGGGGGGGGGGGGCAGGGGCAAGGGCTTTGGTCCCCTGCTGCATGGATCAGTCCCAGGAGGCAGCATTGCGCAGTATCAGAGGTATCTTTGTCACCTCCTTGCCGGGTGACCTCAGTACATTGCTTAGCTTCTCTGGACCTCAGTTTTCTCATCTGTAGAATGGTGATGGTGATAATGCTAACCCATCAGACTGTTTGAGAACTAAACATGGCAGTGAATGGAAAAGCTCTCAGAACCTTGCATCCTGCAAACCTTAGTCTCTGTGTCCGTCTTAACTGTTAGGATTACCTTTCGCACCTAGATGCTTGGGGAACTGTCTTGGAAACCACTGACACAGGAAGGCTCCTGACGGAGCTTCTTGGAAGCAAGGGTCCTCTTGAGCAGGTAGACACATAAGAACGAACCTCAGGCTCCTTCTCTCAGGCCCTTCTCCCTTAGGATGCTTCTTCTTCTGGATTTTCCCTGAAGCCTTATCCTCAAGGGATAATTTCCCCAACATCCTTTTCCTTCTGAAGCTCCCGGTCTCCATTTATATGTAAATTGGATGTCTGAGTTCATGAGGCCACAGAGTTTGTTGAAACTGGCTTTTTACATTTCAAGGGAGGCAAAAGAAATACCAGGAGGAAAAGAGATGCAGTTTTTCACCCCGAATAAATCTTGTTCTTGTCAGCCCCTGACAACCACCGCCCCCCCCCCCCATTAGCAGGTGCTAGACCCAGGGGCAGTGATTTCCTATTCCAGAGGGTCTCCCCACACTGTTCCCCAGGGGGATCATTTAATGGAGCCCTTGCCATCTTCAATCAACCCCTCATAAGACTGGCACCTTCTACCTCTTTAAGCTTTTTTTACACCTGCGGCAAATGCTTCCAGACAACAAGGACAGGGCTAAAGGCCAGCCTGGGGAAGAGAAGGGCCCACTGCACTGCCCTTTCCTCCCTCCCGCAGACCCTGCCTCCTCCCAGCCCAGCCTGTCCTGAACTGGAGGGAGCCCTGGAAGAGGAGTCGTGGGTACACTGAGAACCACAGGTTGCTGTTAGCAGGCTGGGTAACCACAAGCTTCCCTTTTATCACCTCCTTTTATTCTCAAGAACCCGTGGAGGGGATGCCATTAGCAGCCCAGCTTCCCAGATCAGGAAGCTGAAGCTCAGAAAATGTAAGGAATCAAGTTGAAGCTGACTCCTGAGAGCAGAGTGCCGTCCTCTGCTGTGGGTGTGACACTGTGGGGGGAGGGTGATGAGACCAGGATTTGGCCCTGGTCCCTGTGGGACTCCTAATCACCACTCCCGCTTGGAATAGATTCCCTGTAAGCATCACACAATGAGTTTTCAAATAAGGAAGATGCTGCAAAACCTGGAGAACATCAAAAAACTCTTCCGGATGCAATTTAGTGTGCCTGAGAGATTCAAGGAAGGATGCTGGGTGCATTCGGCAATTTAAGACCATCACTGCTGTGCTGAACACACGGAAGGCAGGCAAGCCAGTGCTCAGCCTTGGTTTCTGGGAGGAGAAGCAGATAATGGAAGGTTTCCTGCATGGTCCTGGCTTATCTTCCTGTGAAAATGGTGATTGGATTTCAGAGTCAAAGGTGGCTGAGCTCACAGAACATTTTGGACATGAGGACTATTTCATGCCAGTCACCAGGCAGTCAAATAATAGAGAGTAATACTAGCTACCACTGAACTCCTGTGCTAAGCAGTTCTTAGATACACACGTAAGGGTATTTAACGTAGTATTTCATTCAATGCTCATGAGCCCAGGAGTCAGGTATTTCCCCTGTATTACGGACAGGCACATGGCTCCCCAGAGAAGTTAAGTGGCCTGAGGTCACACAATCAGGAATTGAGGGGTTGGAACCCGGGCAATCTGGCTGCAGAATATGCATTTTAATCTCATTTTGTATTCTGTAACTAGTTCCTGAGCCCTGATGGGAGCCGCATGGTGCTGGGTGCCTCAGAAGCCAGAACTCCATTGATGTTTACGGCCCTGTGATGTGAGGCTTGTCTGGATTTGCTGAAGTTGCCGCTGCGCGACAGCTGGCTCCTGCCTTCAGGACCACAATGGTGGCTCATGGTGACAATTCAACCAGTTCACACCTGGGTATTACATCAGAAGGGAAGAAGGCAAATGCCATAGGAAAGAAAAAGGTAAAACACTAGGGGTTCAAAGGAGGTAGGGGTGTTTCTCAGAAATGGCTTCAGGAACAGGTACCGAGGAGAGCAAAGGGTCATCTCAGTACGCTGGGCCTCCGCACCTGCTCTCACTGTTAACATTCTCTTCCCTTTCCACTCCGCTTCTTCTGGCCAACACCAACTCATCTCTTGCAGTCTCCACAGAAGGGTTCTCTTCCTTGAAGAGGCCTGGATTGTACAGCTGGGTCACGATAACTATCCCTTCAATAAGCCCCCAGGCCCCACATGTCTTCCATACTTAGCCTCCCTCAGGATTGACCATGGCTTCTTACCTGAGGGCCTGTGCACTCCCCTGGGCAGGGGGATACCCGGCCAGTCCTGCTCCATTGTCAGCCTCAGGAGAGGGCTGGGCACTCAGCACCAATGGCGAGATTGCTGTGCTCCAATTCATGCTTCCTCCACCAGACAGATGAGCTCCAAACCCAATGGCTGCAGCTGTAAGAGAGCCCGGGGTTGGATAACGAGTCACTGGGAAGTGGAACTTCCAGGGAAAAGAAAGGACCTCTCTGCTCCAAGTGAGGTCCTGGCCCATTCTTAACAGCTCTTTTAGAAGTGTAGACTCCCAGGCCCACCCAGTCTTGCTAACCCGAATCTACATTTTAACAACATCCGCAAGTAATTTTTGGTGTGTGTGTGTGAGCATGTGAGAAGCAATGGCATCAGGAGCCATAAACAGAGTGTTTGGGGCTGCTCGAAAACTCTTCATGGCGCCGGCTGACTCCACAGGTCTAGCACACAAGGGTCACGTTCAGGAACGTCAGCTCTGAGATGTTTGTGGGCTAAATCCCAAGGTCAGTGTGCAGGGGTGGAAAAGTTGGAGACATAGCAGCATCGCAGGTGGTCCCGTGGCAAAGGTGGTTTGCATCCTTCTTTCCCTCTCACCTGTGCCCGGGGCCTTCCCTGGTTGTCAGTAGCTGGGCATGCAAGGGTTAATCTTCAGGGCCTGAAATCATGTTGGGGTGGGAGCGGGGTGGGGGGGGAGTCCAAGCTAGGCCTCACCTCTGCCTGTTGTGTCTTGGACTGCCCTGATTCTTGTGCGTCTGTGCAAATGTGTGTGTCACGTGTGACCTTGGAGTCCCAACCCAGTCTTCTTTTCTCACATGCAAAGCACTTTTGCAGAACGCAGGACTCCTGTGCAGTCCCTCTCCACTTATGCTAGACTTAATTATTTAAATTTAGTCCATTAGTGGTTCTATATTTAACTTTTTAATCGAATGAATTATTAGTCTATTAATAAATGATAAAGTTTAACAGCTGTTAATGAGCATTCAAAATAGATAAATTATTTCATTCTGTAACACAATACCAATATTTGCCCATGAAACAGAAGAGTTGTCTGTAGAAGAAACTCTCCTCTTTTGACCTGGTTCTCTTTCCTGTTAGCAAATATGAAGCAATTAATTATTATGTCACAGAAATAAGAAAGAGAGGGGGGAAAACAGAGATGGCTTATGTGCTGTGAACATATCTAAATTTTTTTAATGTTTATTTTATTTTTGAGAGAGAACGAGCCGGGGAGGGACAGAGAGAGAGAGAGAGAGAGAGAGAGAGAGAGAGAGAGAGAGACAGAATCTGAAGCAGGCTCCAGGCTCTGAGCTGTCAGCACAGAGCCTAACGCAGGGCTCAGACTCACAAACTGTGAGATCATGACCTGAGCTGAAGTCAGCGCTTAACCAACTGAGCCACCCAGGCCCCCTCCCATTCCTTACAACTAGGGGGAGATAAGGAATAGACCAGGAGGTTTGCCACTGGCTGCATGGCTCCATACACTGGTCAAGAGTAAATTGCCCATCCCTTGCTCTCCAGGTGTTCCCCTTGCTCCCAAATGTTGCTGGTGGAGACCCACACGAAACCAGGAAAAGTGGTAGATGGTGGGGATGGAAGGGAGCTACACAAGAATAAGTAAAGCATTCAGGAAAATACTGTTCCTTTTATTACATATGGAGTGTAAAAGGCATGTAAATAAAAATATTTTATTCTGCATTTTGAACATTAAATTTCATTGCATACCCCATGTGCTTTGTTACGCAGACTGACATCTGCTAAGAATGAGATTCTGGAATTGCTTTTTTAGCGTGTGTGATTCTAAAAGATTCTAGAACAGTGTTTTGGAGCTTCCCCTCATGCAAAAACCTAATACAGGCATACCCTGGAGATATTGTGGGTTAGGTTCCAGACCATCACAATTAAAGCATATACAATAAAAAGATTCAAATGAATTTTTGGTTTCCCAGCGTATATAAGTTATGTTTACACTATACTATAGTCCCTTAAGTGTGCAATAGCATTATGTGTAAAAAATGTACTTAATTTAAAAATATTTTATCACTAAAAAGTGCTATCATCTGCGCTTTCAGCGAGTCATAATCTTTTTGGCCGAGGGAGGGTCCTGACTCCATGTTGATGGCTGCTGATTGACTGATCAGTGGCAGCTGAGGGTTGGGGTGGCTGTAGCAGTTTCTTAAAATGAGACAAAAATGAGGTTTACTGTATTGACTCACTCTTCCTTTCACGAAATATTTCTCTGCGGCACGTGCTGCTGTGTGATAACATTTTACCTGCGGTAGAGCTTCTCTCAAAACTGGAGTCCATCCTGTTCAACCGTGTTGCTGCTTTGTCAATTACATTTATGGAATATTCTAGATCCTTTGTTGTCATTTCAACAGCCTTCGCAGCATGTTCACCAGGAATAGATTCCATCTCAAGCCACTTTCTTTGTTCATCCATAAGGAGCGCCTCCTCATCCACTCAAGTCCGATCATGAGCTTGCAGCCACTCAGTCCCATCGTCAGGCTCCATTCTGATGCTAGTTCTCTTGCTGTTTCCACCCCATCCACACTCATTTTCTCCACTGAAGTCATCCATGAGGGTTGTAATCCACTTCTTCCAAACTCCTATCAATGTTGATATTTTGATCTCTTCCCATGAACCACAGACGTTCTTAATGGCATCTAGAATGGTGAGTCCTTTTCCTAATGTTTTCAATTTACTTTGTCCAGGTCCAGCAGAAGAATCACTATCTGTGGCAGCTATAGCCTCATGAAATGTATTTCTTGAATACATTTTGAGTGTTGAAATGATTCCTGGATCCATGAAATGGATGCAAAATGGATGCTGTGTGAGCAGGCATGAAAACAACATTAATGCCATTGCCTATCTCCATCAGAGCTTTTGGGCAACCAGGTGCATTGTCAATGAGTAGTAATATTTTGAATCTTTTTTCTGAGCAAAAGTCTCAACAGTGGGCTTAAAATATTCAGTAAACCATGTTGTAAATAGATATACTGCCATCCAAAGTCTGTTGTTCCATTTACAGGGCACAGACTTAGCATATCTCTTAAGGGCCTTAGAATTTTCAGAACAGTAAATGAGCACTGGCTTCAACTTAAAATCACCAGCTGCATTAGGCCCTAACAAGAGAGTCAGTCTGTCCTTGGAAGCTTTGAAGCCAGGCACTGACTTCCCATCTCTAGCTATGAAAGTCCTAGATGGCATCCTCTTCCAATACAATGTTGTTTGGTCTACACTGAAAATCTGCTGTTTAGTGTAGCCACCTTCATGAGTGATCTCAGCTGGGTCTTCTGGATAACTCGCTGCAGCTTCTACACCAGCACTTGCTGCTTCCTTTGCACTTTTATGATATGGAGACAGCTTCTTTCCTTAAACCCCATGACCAAGTCTCTGCTACTTTCGGGCTTTTCTTCTGCAGCTTCCTCACCTCTCTCAGCCTTCACAGAATAGAAGAGAGTCAGGGCCTTGCTCTGGATTAGGCTTTGGCTTAAGGAATGTTGTGGCTGGTTTGATCTTCTATCCAGACCATTCAAACTTTCTCCATATCTGCAATAAGGCTGTTTCACTTTCTTAAAAAAATTTTTTTTTCCAACGTTTATTTATTTTTGGGACAGAGAGAGACAGAGCATGAACGGGCGAGGGGCAGAGAGAGAGGGAGACACAGAATGGGAAACAGGCTCCAGGCTCTGAGCCATCAGCCCAGAGCCCCACGCGGGGCTCGAACTCACGGACCGCGAGATCGTGACCTGGCTGAAGTCGGACGCTTAACCGACTGCGCCACCCAGGCGCCCCTAGGCTGTTTCACTTTCTTATCATTCATGTATTCACTGGAGTAGAACTTAATTCCCTTCAAAAGCTTTCCCTTTGCCTTCACTGCTTGGCTAACTGGCCTACCTTTTGGCCTGTCTTGGGTTCATATCATTTCTAGCTTTAGATTTAGAGCGAGAGACGTGGGACTCTTCCTTTCACGTGAACACTTAGAGGCCACTGCAAGGTTTTTCATTAGCCTAATTTCAATATTGCTGTGTCTCAGGGAATAGTGAGGCCCAAGGAGAGGGAGAGAGACGGGAGAACACTGGTTGGTGGAACAACTCAGAACACACACACTTATTGATTAAGTTCACCATCTTATATGGGTGTAGTTTGTGGCTCCCCCAAAACAATTACAATAGTAACACCAAAGATCACTGGTCTCAGGTCACCCTAACAAGTACAATAATAATGAAAATATTTGAAAATTTGTGGGAATCACCAAAAGGCACTCAGAGGCATGGAATGAGCAAATGCTGATGGGAAATGGCGCTGACAGACTTGCTCGACACAGGGTTGCCATGGACCTTCAGTTTGTAGAAAAAATGCAATGTCTGTGAAGCACAATAAAGCAAAGTGCAGTAAAATGAGGTATGCCTGTATGTGTGTGTCCACATTGTGTTTGTGTTATGTTGGCCTACATAAATTAGGATTTGTTTTTCTGTCGTGTGAAAAAAATGTGGGGGTCAGCGACCCATGCCTGTCAAGAGGGTTCTTTGGTGCCATTAATGTCCCAGCTTCTATTCGTCTTTTTGTCCCTCAAAGTCATCTGATGGGCTAAGAAGGCCACTAGAATTCCAGCCATCACATAGAATTTAAGGCAGGAAGTGGGAGGAATTGGGGAGGGCAAAAGAGTACCTGTCCCCCATTTAAAATGTTTTTATTTTATTTTTTCAGCTTTGCTGAGGTATAATTGACAATATTTAAAGTATACAATATGATGATGTGATATGTATGCATACACAGTAAAATGATTCCCACAATCAAGTTAATTAACATAATCATCACCTCATGTAGTTACTTGTTATTTGTTCTGGTGGGTGTTTTTTGTTTTTGGGTGAGAATGCTTAAGATCCACTCTCTTGTCAAATTTCAAGTATACAACACAGTATTATTCACTGTAGTCACCATGCTGTGCATTAGACCCCCGGAACTTGTTTATCTTAGAACTGAGAGTTCATATATACCCTTTTACCAACCTCTCCCTATTTCTCTATCCTCCTAGCCCCTGGCAGCCACCATTCTACTCTGTTGCTGTGAGTTTGACTTTTTCCTCTTTCAGATTCCACACATAAGTGATGCCATGCAGTATTTGTCTTTCTCTGTCTGGCTTCTTTCACTTGGCATAATGCCCTCCAATTTGATCCGTGTTGTTGTAAATATCATGATTTCCTTCTTTTCTAAGGTTGAATCATATTCTATCATGTGTGTATACACATACATATATATGTACATATGTGTATATATGCATGTATACACATATATATGTGCATATATATATTCCATTTCCCATATATATTCTATATATATCTACAATAGCATACACACACACAAATGGGATATATGGAATATATATTCTTAATCCATTCATCCACTGACAGACACTTAGGTATCTGCAAAGAACATGAAATTACAGATATCTGTTAGAGATGGTCATTTTATTTCCTTTGGATAAACACCTAGAAGTGGGATTGCTTGATCACATGGTTGGGTTTTTTTTTTTTTTCTTTTTAATTTTTTGAGGAAACTCTATGCCATTTTCCATAATGACTGTGCCAGTTTACATCCCCACCACAGTGGATAAGGAATTCCTTTTCTCCACAGGGGGGAACCCCTCTTTTAAAAAGCTTTTCTAAAAGCCCCACCCAGTGACTTTCCCTTATGGTTCATTGGACATTCCTATCTGCAAAGAAGGCTGAGAAATGTCAGTTTGTTTTTTGTTTGTTGGTTTAAATGGTATATTTCTACTCTAAATACGTTGTGATTCTCGTAGAAGGGACACTGAGTATTTGGTATTAAATCTCTGTCACTTAAGCAAAGGCACAGAACAACTCAGACACCTGTCCCAGGTCTAACTGACTCAGGTGGATGATGGCAGATGATAGGGCATCCTTGAGGTACTGGCTGTTGGCTCTCTTACTTCCCAGATGGAGTTATCCTTGAAGGGCTTGTGAGGGAGTAGAGGTGAAGGATGAGGATAGAGGTCACTTTGGTGTCACTTTAGGGTGGCACCCCTTCACTCCTGGACTTTTGAGACATCTCCATATGAGTGCTCTGGTCCCTGTACAAGTTTCCCTGTTTCCTTCTTCTGTAAAATGTGGATGGCAATATGACTCATCACGCCACAGGGAAGAATAACAAGAAGTTAATACAAAACTTATAGCAAGATTTTTGGCATGTGGTAAATGCTCAAATATGGTAGTGGCTTCTTATGATGATGATGTAAGTGTGAGCCACATACAAGTGCATTTTTGTGTACAAACCCGTATGTGTGCATAGGCATGTGCACATGACTGTTGTGGAGGAGATGGCAGGAAAGATGGAATGGGAGACTCTGGCAGGCGGTGTGTATACCGCGGCTTTGATTCCTTGTGCCTGTGCTCTGCTCTGTCACCACACGGGGTACAGCAGGGCAGGGTGGGACAGTGACGGGCTGGCCTCTCACAGAACTGGGTTTCCATGGGAGGCGCTTTAACATTAAAAATTCCACAGTCCGATTTTGAGGGCAATAGGCAGAAAGAAGCCAGGTTGCCAAGCAACCAGCCATTAACAGGAAATTAGTCACTCATCTCCAAATGTCCTGTCCCATTTCTATTCCACTTCTCCCCATTCTGCCAAACAGAAACACACACACACACACACACACACACACATGGGCAGGCACCCGGACATACAGACACACACACACACACACACACACACACACACACACATACACACAGCAATATATCTACATGCCATAGGAACTCCTAGAGAGAGACTGCTCATTGCCAGGCTCACCACCAGCTTGAGCGGCAGACCTGTTCTCTCTACCTGTCTCTGCCTCTCCTCCAGAGGCTTCCTGCCCTTGCCCATCCTCTCCATCCATGTCTCAGCGCTATTTATTCAATGGCCCCTGATGTCCGTGTTTGCATATGTTCCTTCTGTCTCCTGGTCAGACCGCAAACTTCCCAAGGACAGGAACTATTTCTCCTTCATGAGTCTGGGAGCTCTCCATGAATGGTGACAGCCAGTCTCTCAAATCTATCCCTAACCTGATCTCTCAAACCCCATGCAACTCTGTCAGAGACCCTGCCCTCAAACCTAACTTTTGACTCACTTTTCTTGCTTCATTACTGTGGGCTGTACCTGCTGTCAAAGGGGAGGGGCCATCTCAATACTCACTCAGGGTGGGTAAGTCATTGATAACCCTCATGGGGAAAGGAGAGGGAGCAGAACAACCCTGTTCATCTCCCAGAACCAGCAAAGCAAGACCAGTGTTTGGGGGCTCAGGTCAAGGACTCCTTTTGCCTCAACCCCCTCCCAACAGAAAAGGATGAAGCAGGGGCCTCGTAGGTCACCTGGTGCCTCCCTTCACTGGAGCATTCCCCTTCCTTGGATCCTTCTTGCCCTGGTTGTAGCAGGTGATGCTGGGGTCCTCACAGATACAAATATATGTGGACGGAAAGCCCAATCCACAGGATCACCATTCCCACCCTGAGCCCCATTTCTAGAAATTTGACCTTGAATCCTGAAGACCGTTCTCACACTGTCCCTCCCTCCACACATCCAGTGACACAGACAACTGATGTTTAATTAGTAATGTCAATTGGGCCAGACACTGTGCTAGACTCTGCTGTGATTCTCCCCCAGAAGGAGCACATGGCCCAGGAAAAGTAGCACGCATGTCAGTAATCAACTCCAGTTGTTAAGTTCCCAGTGGAGTCACATGAAAGTCTATGGAGACCCAAGAAGTGATTCAATTTTTAGAGGTTGAGTGGGGGATGGGGGGAGAGAGAAACCAAGGAGCAGGTGATCTTTCAGCTGGGCTTTGGTGTACGAATAGGAGTTTGCTAGAGAGAAATGTTTGGGAGAGTGTGGGAGAGAGGGCATCCCAAGAAGAGCTAATAGCCTTTCAGGATTCTGGGGAGAGTATTGAGTTTGGTAAGTTCTTTACAGATTTTGGACACTAACCCTTTATTTGATATGTCATTTGCAAATATCTTCTCCCATTCTGTCGGTTGCCTTTTAGTTTTGTTGATTGTTTCCTTTGCAGTGCAGAAGCTTTTTATCTTGCTGAGGTCTCAATAGTTCATTTTTCCTTTAATTTCCCTTGCCTTCAGAGAGTCTTGCTGTGTTTTGGAAGTTAACATTTAAAGATCAGGGGATGGGGCGCCTGGGTGGCGCAGTCGGTTGAGCGTCCGACTTCAGCCGGGTCACGATCTCGCGGTCCGTGAGTTCGAGCCCCGCGTCAGGCTCTGGGTTGATGGCTCAGAGCCTGGAGCCTGTTTCCGATTCTGTGTCTCCCTCTCTCTCTGCCCCTCCCCTGTTCATGCTCTCTCTCTGTCCGAAAAATAAATAAATGTTGAAAAAAAAAAAAAAGATCAGGGGATGGTTGGGGTGCCTGTGTGGCTCAGGCAGTTGAGCATCCGACTTCGGCTCATGTCATGATCTCACAGCTTGTGAGTTCGAGCCCTGTGTTGGGCTCTGTGCTGACAGCTCAGAGCCTGGAGCCTGCTTCCAATTCTGTGTCTCCCTCTCTCTCTGCCCCTAACCCACTTGCATTCTGTCTCTGTCTCTCTCAAAAATAAATGAACATTAAAAAAATTTAAAGATCATGGGATGGGAACAAGGAGGTTCAGTCCCCAGCTCTGACCCTGACTGGCTGTGCATCCTTGGACAATTTATGCCACCTCTCTGGGCTTTGTTTTCTCATTTGTAAAACAATGGGACTGGGGTGATCTCTGAGGTTCTCCTCAACTCTGACGACCCAACTGTGTTTTTTTTAATATGAAATGTATTGTCAAATTGGTTTCCATACAACACCCAGTGCTCATCCCAACAGGTGCCCTCCTCAATGCTTATCACCCACCCTCCCCTCCCTCCCACCCCCCATCAACTGAACCGTGGTTTTGTATGTGTAGTATTCATGTGACAAAGGGGAAAGGAAAGTCAGGTGGGTGTGGGAAGGGGCTGCACATGTGGGTCTGCAAACTACATGGTCTTCCTTCTCACATCTTGACCCTTCCCTTCAATGCCTTCCGGGGGTCACCAGACAGCACAGACCATTCGCAGAGTTGCAGTGACCTTTGTAGAAAATCACCCATTTCAAAAGCTTTAACTAAATTTCCAATCAATGTGGGAGACTTTTCAGCAGGCACTGAGAGGTGTCCTGGAGTGGCAAAGTAGGCTGGCAGGTGTCCTGGACACCAACAACAGGTAGTGCTGAGGTCACTTCTGCCTGACAGTGCTCTGAGCTGGGAGAGTGGTAACGTTTTGTTTCCCCGAAGCACTAGCTTGTAAGGAGCATTCTTGTTTTTTTTTTTAGTGCTTATTTATTTATTTATTTTGAGAGAGAGAGAGAGCAGGGGAGAGGCAGAGGGAGAAGGAGAGAAAGAATCCCAAGCAGGCTCTGCATTGTCAACACAGCACCTGATGCAGGGCTCGAATGAACCGTGAGATTCTAACCTGCGCCAAAAAGTCAAGAGTCAGAGGAGGTGCCCAGAAAGGAGAAGGTCCCAAGACAGGCTGATGGCATGCTGTTGTTCAGGGTAAGCTCCTTCCCCAGGGCTACGGGAGCTCTCAGAGCTTGCACAGTGACTTCCGGGTTGGGGGGGGTGCCCTCCCGCCGCCAGGCAGAGGGACTCCTGGAACCCACTGACCCCATCACAGCCTCCCATAATCATGATTTTCAATGCCCTTCAAGGCCTCAGGAAAGGGGACACTCTTGCAGTGACAGGAGCAGGGCCAGGAGAGCTTGACTGCTGCCCCTGTCCCCTAGGGTGGTCACCGCTTCCTGGCCCGAGGCTTTGAATCTTCTTCAAAGCCTTTTCTTTAATGTGAAAGAAATGTAATTTATTTGTCAAATCAAAGGCTCCTTAGCTGTGCAGAGACTGCTCAGCCCAAACATCCTTGCCTTGGGCAGAGCAGGGGCCCAATGACTTGCCACGGGTGTGCTTGTGCATATTTAATTTAATTTATATTTATGGAGCTCTGGGCTGCCTGCCTATGAGGGGCCCATGTGCTTGAACGTCCCCTTCTGCGGGCACTTCTGTCTATAGGGAGGCATGCATACCTGTGTACGTGGCATACGTCCACGCACAAGTGCCCTCCAGCATCTGTGGTCACACATCTTGTGCAGGCCTGGCTGGGTGGTTCCGGCTGCTGGGTGCCTGTGTGAAGATGCCAATGGGAGGCAGGAGGAGGGCAGACAGAAAGCTTGTGCCGGGTGCCCAGACCACACGAGAATCTCTGAGAAGCTGTTGGAGGCTGGGGGGCCAGGGTGTGGAGGGTGGGAAAGGCCCAGGTCTTTTGAAATCCAACATTACCACTCGTGAGGGGCTTAGGGGTCAGTGCCTCTGTCTGCCCTCCATCTGGTCAAAGGCTTCCCCACTGTAGCACCTTATACCTTATCGTGAACCCTGTAAACACCGGTCCAGCCTTCTTTCCCCATTGGAGCAGGGGCTGGCAGCTGTCTGGGGAGGGAGGAAGAGGGTAAGCATAGAAGGAGCTTCTTGGGCAGCTGGATGGAGGAGAGACAGTGAAATGGGGCATGTGCATTACCTTTCCCAAGAGAGGGGCAGACAGTAACAGGTGGATCCCCTGGATTGCATCCCCAAGGCTGGGCACCCTCCTCCCTCCTTGGAGGCCAACAGACCTTGTCTGAAGGGTCTGGGGAGGCAGCAATGATGTGGACTGAAGGGCCAGCCATAAAAGGACGGTTTCATCACCCAGATGGCAGTTACATCCTCAGTTTTTACAGGGCCCTTGAGAAGAAGAGGCAGGTTTTTCTACTTGGAGCTGGCTGGGTTTGGGGAAGGTGCTGATGAACTTGAAAGGAGGCATTGGGTGTAGTTGGGGAGGGGCCGCCCCATCTCAGCATGGAAGGGGCTGAAGGGGATTATTTTCTGCAAAAGGTAGGGTGGGGGAGGGGGTCTCAGTCTCCCCATACCCTGCTCCTCTCTCACCTTCCTGAGCTTCCTCTCCCTGGGGTTCTTTCTCTCCCTGGTTTCTCCATCCAGACTCTCCTAAGCGCAGCTGGCCAGCCTCTCCCCGGTTCCTGAGGGACCACTGCATGCCTGGCTCCTCTCTGTGATGTCACCAGAAGGTTCCCCTGCTCCCTTGCCTGGGCAGGGCAGGGAGGCACGACACACTGCCTAAGATTCCCTCCATGCCTCCCAGCTCCCCCTCTCTAGGAACCCGAAAGCTCTCAGGATTGTTAAAGAACGGTGTGGTGTGTAATTAGCATTCCAGGCTGGTGGGTGTGCAGGTACCGCAGGACTCTGGGAACCAGGGTGTCTGGTGGGGGGTGGGGAGGATCACCTTGCTCGCATGTTCCCCTTGTTTCTCCCTCCCTTCCCCCCTCCACCCCGGTGTGCGTGGATTCACACGTGTGCTCCTTTTCTGCATCTGTCTGTTCTCCTCCCTGTTCCCTCCCTCCTCCCCAGGTCCTGCTCTCCTGGACTCCCGCTGCCTCTCAGGCTTTCATTGTTAGTGTTTTTTCCACTTCCTGCTTCTCGCCCTAGTGTCTGCCTGCCTCTTTCTCTCCAAGTGTTCTGATCTTGCCTTCGGTTCCTCTCCCTGTCTCCCTTCAGGTCTCCCTCTGTCAACCTGTCTCCATCTCTCTCCATACCCCACCCCTCCCTTTCTGACTGTAAATGTTCAAATACATGAAAAAGGCCAAACCCCATGTGCCTGGCAGTAGAAAGTACCTTTGCAACCCCAGGAGCATGGCAGAGACTGTGTGGTACAAAGGGTTCCCAATTACTGCCTCTCAGTGCTGGGTTGACTGCTCTAAAAAAAGAGGAATTACGGGTAAAGAGGCCGTGGCGAGGCCGTGGGGCTGGAGGTTAGGCCGGCAGAAGTTAGTGTGAAGGGAAGTGAGCATTTTCTCAGTCCCAGGATGCTCTGCGGGTCATTTTCACGCCTTTCCTCACCTGACTCCAGATCCAGAGCACAAGCCTTCTCTTCATCTGGGTCCCCCTGAAGGTTGGTGCTCACACCCACCGGGAACCCCACATGCAGGTAGACCATCAGACTCCCTCCTCACCCCCTGTGAGGTATGGTAGCCCCAGTGTTCCTGGGCTCCAACTCTGTCACAGGCTCCAAATTCCCTTCTTATCTCTGTGACCATCTGTCTCCCAGGAGCTACCCTAACCCATACTTCACTCATTTCTATTCCTTCTGACTTTTTTGTCTAATGGGGGCAGAGGAGGTGGGGAGGGGCTTTCCAAAAGGAAAACTTGACCTTTTCGCGTTTAGGAGGACCACCTCTGAGAGGCATAGGAGAAGCTGGCATGGATTCTAGAATGAAAGAGCCATCCGGCTCTCCCTTGTGTCCTTGGGCAAGTTATTTCGTCTCTTGGAACCTCGGTTTCTTCATGTGTGAAGTGTGGGTTTCACTGCATCCCCCTTACAAAATAATAATAATAGTATCTGAGAGGTAACACCCACCTTGAGGGGCCATTTATTAGGAACCAGTGTGCTTGGTGGTCTGCCAGGCCATAAACACAGTGGTCATCCAGAGCCACAAGTAATGTCGCTTGGACGATAGTTTTGCTGTTCCATACTCGAGTTTGCCCAGGAGGTCCAAGTGGATTTCAGCAGGTGTTGGTGACCTGTTTACATCCATTTCTCTTTTTTTTTTTTTTTAGTTTATTTATTTATTTTGACAGAGTGGGGGGTGTGCAGAAAGACACAGAGAGAGAGAATCCCAAGCAGGCTCTGCGCTATCAGCACAGAGCCCCATGTGGGGCGCAAACTCACGAACCTTGAGATCATGACATGAGCCAAAATCAAGAATCAGACGCCTAATTGACTGAGCCCTCCCAGGCGTCCCTACATCCATTTCTGAATGAAAGGCAGTCTTTGGGCAGCATGCATCGCAGGTGCTGTCGGTACCCACCTGCTTCAGCCCTTAACCTTCCCTTGCACTGGCCCAAATGCCAGGCGATGGCACCTGTGACTTGGCATGAGGCCCTCTCTGCAGTCTGCTGGGGCAGGACAGAGGTACTGGAAATTTCAGCCCCTGGGAACAGCCCTCCATGGCTGTAGGAAGCTGGTGGATACATACCTCAGCTCCCTCACCCCAGGAAGGAAACCTCTGAGGCTCGGTGCCAGTGTCACCTGAGGTCCCCTGCAGGACTGAAGTCCAACTTCCACTATGTTAACCCACTTGATGGCACATCCCATGTTGTTTCCTCACCTTCTCTGTCCCTCCTCTGTCCCTCTGTCCCTTTATCTCCCAATTAGCTACTGGTGCCATATCTTTGCTTCTACAAGAAACCAAGATGGATGGTATTGTGCTAAGATTTTGGGTCTCAGGGTCAGGAACCCTGGGCTCTCTTTCTACCGTTGATGCCACTTAATTGAGGGTTCTTGCCTCTCAACCAATTTTGATTTTAGTGTTCTGATCTAAGAAATGGGGCTACTAAGGGGGTCGTGGGTGGCTCTGTTGGTTAAGCGTCCAACTTTGGCTTAGGTCACTGATCTCACAGTTTATGGGTTCGAGCCCCACGTCCGGCTCTGTGCTGACGGCTCAGAGCCTGGAGTCTGTTTCAGATTCTGTGTCTCCCTGTCTCTCTCTGCCTCTCCCCTGCTCATGCTCTGTCTGTCTGTCTCTCAAAAATAAATACACATTAAAAATTTTAAAAAAAAAAAGAGTTTATGTAAAGGGGGAAAAAATAAAAGTAAACCATAAAGCAACGTAAGGATTTCCCGTTGTCATTTAGTAGTTCATCTCTGTTCAGCCTCAGCATCAAAAGTCTGTTTGGGAGTGGAGGACTCTGGGCGGCTGTCCCTGGCACAGTTTGCTGATTGTGTCGGCTGGACCCTTTTCATGCCGTATATAATCTTCTGCACTCTGATTCCACATGCTCTTCACCTGCTTCCCTGACTTTGAAGTATTTAAAGCAGCTTTGGAATTCCTTACCAGGAGCCTTCTCACGTTCTTTTCTTGGACATTCGACTTCAAGTTTGCCTCTGGCCTTTACCCGTGAGAAATAATTAATGACAAAATGTAAACACATGAATAGATGATCTATGTGTCACCCGTGCCTTCTCCTGGGCTCGGCCTCTTTTTCTCTGCTAGTTAGCCATGCTGAGGTTTTTTTTTTTTTTTTTTATTCCTTTCCAGAAACTAGTCTTTTTGATCCTCAGCGCACATTTTTTCCTGGCTTTCAATGAGGATTTTCTTTATTTTTTTTTTCAATAGTCTATGGTTTTCTTATGCTTTAAAAAAAATTTTTTTTTTAACTTTCTTTTAACCATTCCTTTCGATGTTTCCCCTTTAACACATGCTCTCATTTTATGGATTTTTTTCTACACGAAACGAGCAGTGGCATAATGGGTATTTCTGGCTCTCCTACCCGGGGGGGTTGAACTTCAAGGTGCTGGGGTCTGAAGGAGGCAGAGCGTCACCCACAGATACTTTCTGCCTGGTCCCTGCCCTTCCGTCCAAAAGAGCCCTGCCCTCTCCCGACATTGAATCCAACAAGCCCAGTGCATGCACGTGATGGGCGCCTCTAATCTCTGTCACCACTGGGGACTTGCTTGGTGATGCCACTTTATCACTAGCACCAGCTGCCTGAACTAGCCTCCCCTTGCCCTTAATTAATTACACCCTGCACCACAGGAAGCCATCTCCCTCCCAATGACAGCCTTCAAGCCCTGTCAGATGAAGAAGCAAAACCCTTTAATCTTCCCCAACGGCTCGTCTCTTTCTGTATCGTTTATCCCCCTTCCTGCCGACCCTGGCTCCTCAGCAGTTCTGCTTGTGCTGTCTCATGGGGCCTGCACTCTGCAGTGGAGTCGAGTCCCAGGAAGCAGGTCATAGGGCCCATTGGGTAGGCCAGAGAGCAGAGGCGGGGTGTTTTGGTTAAGAGGTCCCGGAAACCAATGATCAAGACTGATCGG
Source organism: Herpailurus yagouaroundi (assembly GCF_014898765.1). Classification (NCBI taxonomy): domain Eukaryota; kingdom Metazoa; phylum Chordata; class Mammalia; order Carnivora; family Felidae; genus Herpailurus; species Herpailurus yagouaroundi. Next base: position 7,384,816 of record NW_024412394.1, on the reverse strand, counting down.
GAGGCCTGGGGGGCGGGGGGACATGAGGCAAGGTGCATGTCTGGGTTGGGGGGGAGGGTGGTTGCCGGAGCTCAGAAACAGGCTTTCAGTGTAGTGTGGTGACCTGTGGAGAATATCCCCAGGTTCTGCTATTGTGGTACAGACACATGAGAGGCTCTGCAAACAGCGGCACAAATAGCAATGGGTTCCATAAACCATGACACTAACAGGGACACCAACAGTGATACGGCTCAGCTCAGAGTCATCGGCTCTGCCTTCATGGTACCCAGGGTGCAGACACTATAACCTTAACTGTGACGGACTCTACAAATGGCCTCAGGCAGCGAGGGGCACTGCTCACAATGCCTATGATAGTGACAGATTCTGGACATCCTCAAAGACTCTGGCATCAACACTCATGGGCCCAACAAACAGGAACCAGGAGGAATGGGCCCTGTGTACACCATGCCACCAACAGAGACAGTGACAGGGACTGCAGACATTGACTCAAACAGTGCTAGCCTCTCCCAACAACACTGAGCCCTGCAAACAAAACCAACTCCACAAATGACAAACAGTGCCACGCTCTGCAAATGGTGGCACCAGCAGTGACAAGCTTTGCAAACAGCTCCTAGCTCTGTAAATAATGATGCACAGTGCCAAGCTCTGCAAACAGCCAGTGTAGCTGCGACCAGGGTATGGACAGCAAGCTGGGGGTCACGGCTGGTTATTTCAGACACAGGTTCTGAGGGCGCCCATCCCTCATGACCTTCTCTAAGGTTCCCTATCTGCCCTCACTGTCTCAGCAGGTTCAAGGCTCCTTCAGTTTGTTTGTTTGTTTGTTTATCAAAGTTTGTTTATTTTGAGAGAGACAGAGACAGCACAAGTGGAGGAGGGGCAGAGGGAGAGAGAGAGAGGGTGGGGGGCGAGAATGGGAGTCCCAAACTCCCAAAGAGCCTTCTGCTGTTAGCACAGAGCCCCAACACAGGGCTCGAACCCACAAAGCTGTGAGATCATGATCTGAGCTGAAACCAGGAGTCGGGCGCTTAACCGACTGAGGCACCCGGGTGCCCTGAGTCTCCTTTAGCTTAAAACTCCTTCACAGGAGCTGGCTCTCACTTCCTCTCTGGTGGGTTTCCTTCCAGAGCTAAGCCTCTCACGGGAAGCACTGGGCCCAGAGCTCTCTGGAACCTTAGTCTCAGCAGTGACCTCCTGACAGGAAATTAGCGCCCTCCACTTGAGCCCTGCTTCTCTCCCTTCCTGGGTTTTTGTAGCTGAGCTGCCCACTGCTCCTTGGACTGTCCTTGTTTATGACGCCCGGCTTGGGGATCTGTGTCATCTGCCTGGAAGCAGGACAGGGAAGGGAACGATGACCCACAGAGTACAGTGAGCATATTCACTGTAACCTGTGAGGAGTGGGACACAGAAGCGCATAGAGGGCACCTCAGTTGCCAGGGTCAAAGCCCGTGCACTGTAGCCCAGCGCTGGAATTCGTGTCTGTTCAGCTCTAAAGCTGCTGAGTCACTATTATAGGCCACATAGCAAAGCAGGTAGGTGTGCAGACTCCAGGCAAAACCTGCTTGGATCCTGGCTGTGTGACCCGTACGAAATTATTTAACCTGTCTGTTCTTCAGTTTCCTCATCTGGAAAATGGGAATAATAATCATCCTCACCTCAGATGTTTTAGTGGGAGAGAATTACATGAGTTAATACATCCAACATGTCCAGGAGAGTTTTTCCAGAAGCACATCACCCTTCTGCCCTGATCTGCTCCCGTCTCCTCGATCTCCCCCTGGTCCCCTGACTTAAGTCCACACTGCATCATTGCTCTTGGTCAAATGTGCCAACACACCTCCCTCTCTTTGGGGCCCTGAGACACACTGTCCCCTATGTCTGGAGTGGGCCTTCCCAGGGTCCACCTGGCTCACCCCCTCAGGTCTCTGCTCAAACATCAACCTTTCCCTGATCACCCCAGTTAAAATAAGAAAATAAGACCTTTCACAACTCCCATATCCTGCCTTATTCTTCTGTGACACTCATCATTGCCCACTCCCCACCATATGTAAGCTCCAGGGGGCCTGGGGCTCAGGGGTGGGCTGCAAATTTAAATAGGGTAGTAGGGTGCCTGGGTGGCTCAGGCTGTTGAGCGTCTGACTTCAGCTCAGATCATGATCTCACGGTTCATGAATTTGAGCCACACGTTGGGCTGGCTGCTGTCAGCACAGAGCCCACTTTGGATCCTCTGTTCCCCCTGCTCTCTCCGCCCCTCCCCTGCTCATGCTCTCTCTCTCAAAATTGAATAAACATTTAATAAATGAATTAAATAAATAAATAAATAAATAAATCAGACAGTGCATGGAGACCTCACCGAGCCAGGGTGTGTGGGGGGTAAGGGGATAGTGCTGTGGCTTCCAGAACCAGTTGAGCAGGCTGTCACGTCTGTCCTGTGAAAGGGGGAAGGTGAGGTGTCTTTTCCCCATGAGAGCCTTTGGATGTGAGTGGGACACCCAGTACCAGTGGCAAGTGAGATGACCTATGCCCTCCCTCGCCACTAACGACTTGCTCCTTCCCCAGCCCCCCCTGCAGGTGAACAGACATGGGGGCTGAAAGATAGAAGGCCAGAAGTGTCCAGGAGAACGCCACAGCCCCATTGCTGTGAGCACCAATAGAGTGTGGTCAGACTGTCACTTTTCCACTTGCCTGTCTTCCTGCGACCCAATCCTCCCCGCCAGAGAGGGCTTGGGCTGGCCCAGAAGAGAGAGCGTAACAAAAGCAGGAACGGGTGGAAGGGAGGTGGAACCGGCTTGCGCGGTACCCCCTGCTCTGAGGCTAGAAACTGGCTGCCTCCCTTTTGGCAAGCTTCCTCCAGCACAGGGGACTGCAGGCTCCTCCCCGAAATCCCCGTGCTTCAGGTGTGCAAAAACCAGTCTCAGAGAATGGAGACGTCTGGGCAGTAGAGAGCAAGGATGCTGTTGCTCCTCTGGGTGCTGTACACAGGTAACCTCCTTTTTGGGCACATCTGTCATTGAAAGAGTGGGCTCTCCTCCAAGTTGAGATCCTGGGGATCTTGGGTCTGCAGTGGGTCACCTGTGTGTCAAACACGTTAGTTTTTTAGGCATCTTGACTGCTGTGTAGAAACCACAGCATGATCTACCACCCAACTCCATTATTGTGCAGGCTTCAGGGTCCCTCGAGTCCAGATTGGTGGGGGGGATTGCCCCATCCCATTTGCAGGTCCAGCCCCTTCCTGTCTTCTGTCACTCGTCCCTAGCCCACAAACCCCGGGCAGCCCCTCCAGGCAGGAGAGCTGCTGTGTCCACCTGCTTGGAATTTCCAGAGGTTGTTGGAAGGAATCAAAGCTTTCCCGCAGAATCTAATAGGGACAGATTTCAGACTCTGAACGAGTATTTTAAGCAAATGAATAAGCAAAGACCAAGACATGGGAACAAGTAAGAAGAAGCAAGAGATGAACATCAAAGCTTCAGTCGGACCACGTAGGGATCAGAAGAATGAGGGGCTAAGCAGACGAGAACTGCAGGGAGAAACCCACTGGGTCTCTGCTGGTTAAGGGCATTATGACATCATCCATGAGGAGGCTGATTCATTCATTCACTCACTCACCCATTCATTGGACAAATAGCTACTGAGGACCCCCTCTATGCTGGGAATGGGCAGCAGGGTTTGTGGGACAAGAAAAACAGATGTGAGGCTCATGGTTCAGTGGGACTGATTTCAGAAGACCCCACATTTCCATCTGAGTCCGTGTGCTTTCCAGATACCTGCTCCAAAGTGCACACTGTCAGGGTTGCTGTTAGGGAATGGGCATCAGTTCAGCACGTGGGGCAGTGTGCAAGTGGCCAGTGCTGCTTACACACCCTGCATGCTGTTCCCTTTACAGAGCCTTTGATCAGCTTCACTAAGTCTTGAGTTAGAGAGCCTTGAGGTCCTGCTATACACGTATACGTGAAGCGGGCAGACGGGCCTGACTACTGGGCTGTTATGGCCGGGTCTGTGATACCGCAAATGATGAAGTCAGGGAGAGATCTTCAACCCACCCTTGCCCCTCAACACCAACATTCACACGCACAGACACACAGTCACCCACAGAGACACACATTCACACACACGGACGCACACATTCATCCACAGAGATACAGACTTTCACCCACATGGACACATACATTCACACACAGAGACACACACATTCACACAGAGACATACACATTCACACACACGGACACACATATTCCCAGAGACACACACATTCACACACATGACATATTCACACACATGGACACACACATTCCACCCACACGGACACACACATTCCACCCACACGGACACACACAGACACACATGGACACACACATTCACACACAGAGACATACATTCACCCACATGGAGACACATACACCCGCAAAAACACATGCATTCACACACATGGACACACACTTACCCACATGGACATACTTGTTCACACACAGACACACACATTCCACCCACGCGGACACACGCATTCACCCACGGGGACACACACATTCACGTAGACACACACAGACTCATGCACTGACACACACATTCCCACACAGAGACACATGCATTCCCACACACACATGCTCCCTTTCTATCTCTCGTTCTTGTTCTCACTCTCTCTCCTGTGGACGGCTATCTTAAACAGGCTCCTTTCTGGACAGCAGGCTTAGGGACAATATGGTTAGGAGATGGGGGCTCCTGTGCCTCCTGGTGCCAAACAGCTCTGCATCCTTGGCTAATGTTTCTTTTTTTTTTTTTTTTTAATTTTTTTCCACGTTTTTTTTAATTTATTTTTGGGACAGAGAGAGACAGAGCATGAACGGGGGAGGGGCAGAGAGAGAGGGAGACACAGAATCGGAAACAGGCTCCAGGCTCCGAGCCATCGGCCCAGAGCCTGACGCGGGGCTCGAACTCACGGACCGCGAGATCGTGACCTGGCTGAAGTCGGACGCTTAACCGACTGCGCCACCCAGGCGCCCCTGGCTAATGTTTCTTTTTATAAAATTTTTTTAATGTTCATATTTTTGAGAGACAGAGAGACATAGAGACTGAGCACAAAGTGGGGAGGGGCAGAGAGAGAGAGGGAGACACAGAATCCAAAGCAGGCTCCAGGCTCTGAGCTGTCAGCACAGAGCCCGACGTGGGGCCCAAACCCACGAATGAGGAGATCATGACCTGAGCTGAAGTTGGTCGTTCAGCCGACTGAGCCACCCAGGCGCCCCTTGGCTAATATTTCCAACGCTCAGCTACCTGTTCTGATAAATGAGGGTGACACATCCACTTACTTTGCAGTGTTCTTGCAAGATTTCAAAGAGATAAACGAGGCCATGCCTGTGCACTGGACACTTGTCTTTCTTTGGGGCCAGCGCCTCACTCTCCCCGTGTGTCTTAGGGCCTCAGTAGGTGGCAGAGCTCATCTTCTGCGGCTTTGCCGGTCGGATGCACCAGCCCAGACCCTGGAGCTTTATCTCGGGCTGCTGCAATGGCTTGAAGAGATGGTGGTGACCAAGCTGCTGCTTTGGTGGCCAGTGGCCAGTTGGCACCCGTGGTGTAGGCTCCAAGTGTGGGGCCAGCCCAGCAGCAGTGGTGTCCAAATTTGGATCACTTTAGCAGCCCACTTTTGGTGTTATTCTTGAATGTGTAGCCCCAAACCTGGTTTCTAAGCCCTTTAGAGATTCTGTGAGGAACCAAAGATGCTTTTAGTGAATTCTTTTCCTGTTTAAATCAGCCAGAGTTGCTTTCCGTTGCTTGCATCTCAGAGCCCAGCCTGATAGTGTGTGAAGTGTTTGGCTATGTGCCTGGAACACACATAGCAGGTGCTCAATAAATGTCAACCATTGGAGATGACAGGCACACCATTGGAGGGGGGCAGGTGCTGAGGGAGGGGCGGTGAAGGCCACTGCAGTCCTCAGGGCAGAGCGCCCAGTCTCCCACTCCATCTCTCCACCAATGGGGCACCCGGCTGCCTGTCTCTCCTCCTTGATTCCCTGCCACTTGCCCGCTTCCAGCCCAGACGGGGTTGGTTTATTTGTGCAGCCCCGATGCCAAGGAGCGAGGGAGGAGTGTGCCGCGGGAGAGGTGGGGATGAGCTCTGTTAAGTGGCTCTAAGTGGGAGCCAGTTTCCTGCGGGACCCCAGTCACCAGTCTATTCCCTTTACCCACCAGGGAAATAAGCCTATCTATGTCTGTGGCTTGACTTCACCATCCTGATCTCTACACAGACAAATCCCAGATCACCAGGCTTCAGAAAGGAATGTGGGTGCATGAGGAGGCCCGAGAAGACAGAGGACTCAGGGGAAGACCGTTTCCCACAGCCTGTGGAATCAGGGCCCTCTTCCTTGCTCCTCGTCCCCCTGGGTGCCCGGGCCCTTTCTCCAACCCAGCGCTCCCATCTGTGGGAGATACACAGTGCTTTTACCAGGAGGGCCACATATGGCCATGCCATTCTGGGGTGGCACAGAGGCACCAGCTGAGGTACAAGTGAGGCTTGCCTGGATCTGGGCTGGTCCAGCTGGAGGGAGGAACACCTTTTCTTTCCTCACCAGCCCATGGCCAAGCCCAGAGGTGCCACCCTTTTCTGGTCACACAAAAGCCCTGTAAATGGGCTAGCGGGGCTTTGAAAATTTTACTAGCTTGACCAAAGCCGGGAAGAACACTCTCACTGTCTGTGTCTCAGAAGTGTTCCTTAACAAACTTTGGGGAGAGAATCATGGACACGTTTTCCTATCTCTCAAGCCTGGGCATATATTTAGCTCCTGCTCTCTCTCTCTCACAGACCGTTCTGTGGCTGTTAGCCAGTTGGTGATTCCATTTGATCAGCCACAGGAAACTCTGTGCCCCTGTGGTCCTGTCTCTGCTTGGCCACACAAGGGGAGGAGTCTGCATCCCTGTCCTGAGAGCTTCGGCTCTTCAGGTCCCTTGCTACCATGCTCTGCAGCATTGTGGATGTGAAGGCAGGGCTTGGCAGGGGCGCTGGAGCACCTTCTCCCAAGTGGGGCCTGGGCAGACCCAGGGTCCATGGGACCCGATGGTAGATCCTGGCTGTGTTCCCATTGACACAAGCCTTTCCCTGAGGGGTCAGAGCCATGCAGGTGGGAAGAAAAGAGGCTGTTCCTTCTTTCAACACAGTAGCTGTTCTTTATCTCCACAGGACAAAAGCTCTTTGTGAATTACATCTTCAGAAGGTGACTCCACATGGTTGACACCTCTCTCTCTCTCTCTCTCTCTCTCCTCCTGTCCTCCTCCTGAGGCGACCTCCTCCTTCAAGCCCTGAGGCCATTTCCTCACCTCTCCCTGGTGAACTGTCTCCCTTCTCCCAGGAAGAGAGGCTCCTGCATCCCCAGCCTCAGCCCCCTCCCCTCTGTCTGACTAACTCAGCCCTACCCTTCTCTCCCCTGACCAGGCCAGGTTCAGGTTCAGTGTCTGGTTCAGTGAGAGAAGGCAGTATGTCTTTCACAAGCTGTAAATTCCCACATCCTTTTTGATTTTTCTCACAACGTACTGATGAACTGAGTTTCTGTTGTTGTTGTTTTTTTCAAGTTTATTTATTTTTGAGAGAGAGACAGTGTGGACAGACAAGGGGCAGAGAGGGAGAGAGAGAATCCTAAGCAGGCTCAGTGCTGACAGCACAGAGCTTGACACGGGGCTCAAACCCATGAACTGTGAGATCATGACCTAAGCTGAAACCAAGAGTCAGAAGCTTAATTAATTGAGCCACCCAGGCGCCCCTGAGTTTCTGTTTTACAGAGATTGCTTGCATCCCTGTGGTGCCCTTTGATATGTTCCTTTGTCCTCTGTAATTCCTGCCAGGTGAAACCTGCATCCACAGGCTTGAAGCAGGTCTCCCTCTTTCTCTCTCTCCCTCCTTCCCTCCCTCCTGCTTTCCTCCCTCCTGTCTTCTTTCTCTCCTTTCTCTCTCTCTCTCTCTTCCTTCCTTCCAAATCTACATCATAGGTAATATGTATTCATCCATCAGAAGGCACAAAATTCGAATTGTCTTTGTTTTTGTGATATTAGTGGCCTAATGAGCAAAACCTGGATCCATTAATTCATAGTATTACAAAGTGGTGCAATTTTAATTTTATTATTTAAAAAAATTTTTTTAATGTTTGTTTATTTTTGAAAGGGGGGAGGGGCAGAGAGAAAGGGAGACACAGAATCCAAAGCAGGCTCCAGGCTCCGGGCTGTCAGCACAGAGCCCGTCACAGGGTTCGAAACCACCAATCACGAGATCATGACCTGAACCAAAGTTGGACACTTAACTGGCTGAGCCACCCAGGCGCCCCTAATTTTATTCTTCTTCTTCATTTATTAGCTGGGTTTTTTATTTCTTGGCTGGACTACATCGACAGAGAGAAACTTTCCCGGATCTGCCTTCTGGCCTCAGTGGACTAATGCATTTAAGAAGCCCCCCAGGCCGGCGCCTGGGTGGCGCAGTCGGTTAAGCGTCCGACTTCAGCCAGGTCGCGATCTCACGGTCCGTGAGTTCGAGCCCCGCGTCAGGCTCTGGGCTGATGGCTCAGAGCCTGGAGCCTGTTTCCGATTCTGTGTCTCCCTCTCTCTCTGCCCCTCCCCTGTTCATGCTCTGTCTCTCTCTGTCCCAAAAATAAATAAACGTTGAAGAAGCCCCCCAGGCCTGCCCTCAGCCCAGCACACTCAGCTTTCCAGCCCAGGTTCTGGGTTAAGAAAGGACCCAGGGCAGGAAAAGGCTGGAGATCACCTAGCCTGTCTGCCACCTCCTCCACACCAATCTAGCTGATTGGACCTGAACAAGAAGGGTTCTTTGGCTTGGATCTTACTGCAGTCTAGACACTAATGCCAATTTTAAAAACAGATTTTAAAATCAGTAGTGCGCTTTCCCATGATGGTTGTTGATCACCTGTATGCCGTGTGGGAATCTGTCTGACTTCCTGGGATGGGAGAATTGTCTTTACACTGAGTTCCATTCCTCAGTCACTCTGTTTAACACCAGGAACACAAAATCACCTAAGGAGTAGAATTTGGAGAGGACAGGAAGGAAGGGGTGGTGACACTGTGCCATGGAAAAGCAAATTACTTACAATTAAATATTAGACATTGATTTTCTTAACATCGCTCTGCTTGGTCTCACTGTCTGCCATCCCCATGGAAAGCCCCAAACTCTCAACAATTTTTGAAATGGTTTGTCTTTGCCTCTCCCAGACCCCCTGCCCCTGGCCCTTGCCCCCTGTTCTGGGCCGTGCCTCTCCCCTTCCCCAAGAAGCTTAGACTTGAGAGTGGATGCCTCCCCTTCAAGGGCTCTCCTTCGAGTCCCAATCAGGACAGTCTTCTCAACAAAGGAGCCATTTGCCTGCAGGGGAATAATGCTCTTCCAGCTGCTATAGGACAAAGCAGCTTTAGTTAGCTGGGGTTTTGAATAATTTTGTGTTTCTTTTTATATTTTAAAAATAACGAAGACACTAAAGCTCAGATACTTTACGGAGTCACCCAAGGTTTCCAGGATCGTGAGGCCTGGGATTGGGATTCAAGTGTAGACCTTTAAGCTGCAAAACCAAAATATGTGTCTCCATCCTCCGTGCTTATCCATCTCTCTGCAAGATGAGAGCAGATGCGCAGCCCGTCCAAGAACCCGCCAGGAAGGACAGATTTATTTAATGGGAATCTGAGGCTGCATGCTACACCTGGCTCTTATCTTGGCAGTTACACTGGACTTTTTACGGAGCCTTTAAAAGCAAGCTACTTGGGGCATAGTGGGGTGTAGTTAATCGTTAAGAGTGCAGACTCGGGAGTCACAGGGTTTCAGTTCCAATATCACATCTGCCAATTATTAGCTGTGTGGCCACAGGCACGGATACTGCTTAGCCTGTCCATGCCTCAGTGTCCTCACTAAGCAACAGAGATAATAACAGTGCTCACCCCATAGGCTTGCTCCAAGGTGATAGCTTAAGAGGCTGCAGCATTAGCATCACCTGGGAGTTTACTAGAAATGAAAATTCTCATGTCCCTCCCAGACCAAATCCCCTGAGTCAGAAACCATCAGGACTCAGCAGCAGTCTGTGCTGAACATGCCCTCTAGACAATGCCTGTGAACTCTGAAGCTTGAGAACCACTGGCTTAACACGTGTGATGTACTTGGAATGACACCTGGGACATAGTAAGTGCTCAATAAATGTGAGTGGCTTGTTATTATCATTATTATAAGCCAGGGGTGTTATTCATTACCCCCAGGGTCTCGGGTGGCAAAGGTTAGCCCAGATCTGGAAGAGAAAGGCTGAGTACCCTTCTCATGCTCAATTAAGTGCCCTGGGTCCCTGTGGACTAGACGGTCTGTCCTGTTCTGTCCATTGCAGCATTTCCAGTCCCAAGAGTAGTGCTCTGGACATAGCATGGACCTGGCAGTTATTCCCTGCATGTATGTGATGCATTTCTTCTCTGTCTCATCTCCTAGTCTGGCCTTGGGAAGAGGAGGGCACATTCCAGCTTCCATTGGAAACATCTTTACTAAAGGGAGCATTCTCTGCCTACATCAAGCTTGGTTTTCATACCCTCTTGTTTTTGTTAGCCAATTAGAGTGTGATGAATATGGGGGTGGGGGTTGTTACCAGGCTCCGTGTTAACATCACAATCTATCAATAAGAAAAGGACAATTCAGGAGAAAAATGGATAAAAACTTGCACACTTCTTGCACAGTTCTCAGAAAAGGATAACAGAATGGCTAGTAACATTGGTCTATAGGGAAATGCATATTGAAACCACAATGTGGTGTCACTGCACACCTACCAGAATGACCAAAGTGAAAAAGATGGAAAATCCTGGGTGCTGAGGAAGGTGAGGAGCCACTGAACTCTCAAGCATGGCTAGTGTGAGAATAAATTGATAAAGCCATTTTGGACAACTCTTTGGAAATATCTAACCAATGCACACCCTATGATTTGGTATTTCCACTCCTGGGTATAGTGTATCCAACAGAAAGGCATCCATAGGCTTTTCTGAAACACATCTTCTAGAAGGTTCTAAGGCACTATTTTTCATAGAGCCAAACTAGAAATTACACAAACAAAAGATGTCTGCCAAGAGTAGAATGGATAAGTCAAGTGTAGTATAGTCACACAGTAGAATAGTACACAACAGTGAGAATTAAGGGACCTACAATTATGCCCAACAATGTGGTAGAACCTGATGATCATACTCTAAAGTGAAAGAAACCAGATACGAGAGAGTATGTGTATACTCTTTGAGTCCATTTATGTGAAGTTTAGTAACAGACAAAATGAATGTAGTTGTTACCCTTGAGAACATAGTAACTGGAAGGCAGCACAAGGGGGCCTCTGAGTTTTGGTAAGGGTATGTTGATCTGAATCCTAGATACACTGATGTGTTCAATTTGTGAAAATTCACTGAGATGTCCACTACTGACGCATGCATGAATGTTTCAACAAGAAGTTAAACACGCTAAGTGATCATGGAATATCAGGTGGTCTGTGTCTCTTACTGTTCCCTTGTGGAGGGAAGAGAGTCCAGAATTCAAGACCTGGACCCTGAGCTCAGGCTGCTTTAGCACTCCACACCTCAGTGTCCTTATCAGTAGATAGCAAGAAAACCCAGACCAAAGGAGAAGGAAATTACCCAAGGCTGACATGCGGTGGCTGGCAGAGCCAGTGATCCTACCTTGGTCACATATAAGGAGGTAGCCGAGGCCATCTGATTACAGAATCGACTGGATGACGTCAGCAGAGGTGCCCTGAACCTGGTGGTGTGGTAGAGTTGTGTGGACCACTATTGCAGTCTCTGAGCCAGAGATACATCTGTGGGTTTCTCCATTACCTCCCAGGTTCTCATTCTTTCCAATGACACGCTCTCGTTCTTTCTTGAAAGTGATTACAATTCCTAAATGAGCACACAAAAATAAACCTCTTCATTAACCAGGGGAAAAAAATGTACCACCTGAGTGGAACGTGTGCCAGAATGCAGCGAGCAGAGCGGCATATGCCGGACTAATTAGCTTTGTCTCCACAGATGGATGTGTTCAGCACAGTGGTTGTGTTATGGGGTAAGGTAACTGGGAGCTGTCCTGTTTAAGGTAGCATTTCCAAAGGCCGTTCTTCAGAATGCCAGTCCCTTGAGGTGTTAATAATCAGAGCCACAAGGCGACAATTCCATGCTCAAATGTATTTTTGGGAACTACTAGGTTAAATATTATGTGTTCTTTGCTGCAGGACTTCTTGGAGACTTTAATATGATAATGGATATAACGAATCACCAAGATAGGATTGAGTAGGTAACATTTGTCTAATGTATTTGATTATTGGACCCTTTTTTTTTTTTTTTTGGACCCTTTTTGATTTGGCAAGCACCTCTTGAAAAGTATTTCCTGGAACCCACAGTGAAAAATTCTGACATAGACCCAATCTTGGTCCAAGAGTCAGGAAACCTGGCTTGCAGACCCAGCCTGGTTATCAACCAGCAGGACACTTTGGACAAGGCCTTCTTTTCTCTGAGCCTCAGGGTGTTCTGACCATTATCGTACCCCATTTTTATTGTATTTTGTTTTATTGCATTTAATGCTGTGGTGTTAGGCTATGCAACTTTATTATCTATACATGAAGCAGAGGCTGTTGTTCCCTAACCCAATAGCTGTTACCCTCCTTTCTTGCTAAAAGAATTCTGATTTTTTTCATGTGACATTGAACCCAATGAGAAGGTGAACCCCCCCCCCTTTTTTTTTTTTTTTTTGGTCTAGGAGTAGCTTATGAATCAGCTCTGGCCAATGAGATACAAAAGAAAGTTTTCTGGGAGCTTCTGGGAAAGACTTTCTTCTCTGATGAAAACTTTATTTTTTTTTTATCCCCTCCCTTCTTGATTAAAAAGTCACTAGGTGAGGATGTGATGGTTGGAGCTGTGGCAGCCATCTTTTGACCATAAAACAACAAGAATGAAAACCAGTAAGCTGAGAAGCCATAGAAGTGGGAGGGAAAGAACCTGGCTCTTTGATGATATCACTGAATTGCTGAACTAATATTTGGACTACCTACCTCTGACCTCTTGCCAAATAAACAATAGGTGCCCTCATAGTTTTACTTACCATTAGTTTGATTTGCTCTTACTTGCACTCACATAGAAACTTACTGAAAATATCTGTGTCTGTTTTTCTCTTTCATTATACTACTTTCTGTTACAAGGTGCCTTCGTGATTGATTTATTCTTGAGTGAGGAGGCTCTGAGGCAATAATAGACAAAACCTTGAGATCTCAGTGACTTAGCCCAATAGTAGCTTATTCCTCACACTATCATAGTCCAATGTGGGTTAAGTAACTCCACCCCAACTAGTAGATCTGGAACACATGGTGTATTAGTCAGGTTGAGCAAGGCTAGGCTGCAATAACAAACAGTCTCTGAAATCTCAGTGGTTTAGTACAGAAACGTTTGTTTTTGGTTCATGCAAAGTCCACTGTGGGTCAATTGGCTTTCCAAAGAAGTTCTGTTCCATGCAGTGACTCCGTGATCCAGGCTGCATGCTAGAGATACAGTCTCTGGAATAGGTGAGTTCCAGGTGGCTGAAGCTAGAAGAGAGAGAGCTGAGAGTCAGGCATGAACCCTCAAATATTTCAGCCTAGAAGTGACATCACTTCTCTTTATAGTCCAGTGTCTAAAACTAGTTACACATCCCAACTTAACTTCAAGGGAAGTTGGGAGATATAGGAGAGCATATGGATGTTTGGTGAGTACTAACTGTCCCTGACACAATTTAATGACAACTTTTAAAATAACCTTGTCTCTGACTGAGAGCCTGAAATGTGTTAAATGGAGGCTGGTTGCAGGGAGAGGTGGTGAGTGAAACTCCTCTGGCTCTGCTGAATCCAGTTTCCAGACACCAGGCAAGGTCAGGCTCTAGACCCAAAGTAGCACACAGAAAGGGCCAGCTCAGGACCCAGAAATCTGGGTTCTAGTTTCTGTGTTTTTATCAACCTTGGGCAAGCCACTTTTCATGGGCATGCCTAATCTATAAAATAAGAGTTTTGATGCTGTGCAACAAGTCACCACAAAACTTAAAGCAGTAAGTTTTAAGTTATTTCTCATGGTTTCCATGGGTCAGGAATACAGGAGTGGCTTAGCTGGGTGGTTCTGCCTCAGAGTCCCTTATGTACAACCATTGGAAGGTTTGGTTGGGGTTGAGCAACCACTTCCATAGTGGCTCACTGACATGGCTGGCAAGCTAGTGCTGGCCCTTGGCAGAATGATCTCAGTCCCTCTCCACAGGAGCATCTCCACAGGCTTGCTCGAGCAACCCCATGGTTGTGTGGTTGGCTTCCCCAAGGACAAATGACCCCAGCCACCAAGATGGAAGCTGTGGGCCTTCACCGCCTGACATTAAAAGTCAGACATCAAAAATTCATGGCATCCTCTAGGTCACACAGGCTCACCCTGATTCAGTGTAGGAGAGGACCACACAAGGAGGTGAGCACCAGAAGGTGAAATCATTGAGGACCAGCTTGGAGGCTGGCTTCCGAGACCACCCTCTCCTCTAAATTCTGACATTCTTTGCCTATGATCCAGGACAGTCATTCCAGAGACACCTCTCCCTTCAAGGAAACTGTAGGTGAGACCAAACCCTCCTAAGGTTTCCCCAAATGCTCCTGCCACTGGGTGAGATACTTTCTAGAAAAAGAATCCTAAGAGTAAACCCATTTTCTATTGAATTCTTTCACATGTGACAGGCACTATTTTCAACATCCCCATTTTATATATTGGATCCCTGAGGCCCTGAGAGATTGACTTGCCTCAGAGTATACTGAGTCAGATTTCAAACCAGATCCTAGGTTTCTGATACCTCCTGGAGCCAAGTTCAGCTCCATAGGAGTGGATAACCTTGTCCCTTACACCTGTCCAGCCTTGAGCTCAGGTGTCCTCCAGACAGCCTGGAAGGGAGGCAGCTAATGTCCTCCCTACAGAGAAATGCTTAGTAGGACCCCTGTAGCTGCTGTTCCTGACCATTTTTTTTTTCTGCACAGCTCCCATCCCATCCGGAGGGGCATGCACCCCAGGAACTTGCTAGAGACTGGAAGTCCCTTCATCCTTTAAATATTTCTAGCGCACACTGAGCTAATGGCATTAGTGCCCGAACAAAACAGTGCATCCCTGCTTAAGGAAGTGATAATGGAGTATAAGTCTGAACAAGGAGTGATTTCTTTGTGAGCTGGCATATTAGCGCTTTGCTGTGAAACTGCCCTTGTCTTTAACTGCCAGCAGCTAGAGAAAAATCTCTTGACCACAAATTTATTAAATGTTGTGGACTTAGATGATTTAAAGTTCATGTGTCTGTTCTTGATCTGCCTATCTATAGCGGAAGCCCCAACAAAGACTTAACCCACCTCAGCAATTTGCCTGCATTTGAATGAGACAAATGGGCAATTGCTGGGGCTCCAGGGTCTGAGGATGGGAGGGAGACCCATGAACCCTGAGTGGCATCCACAGGCGCTGCTGTTCCCCTGCCAGAGAGGGACCTGAAGAAACACTGGATACCCTGACTTGGGGCTGCATGTCCCCCCAGAGCCAGTGCATTTAGTCACCCACGTGTCTGTGTGGATGGTTACCTAGAGCAGGAGTGGGGATCTGTGGCGGGGGGGAGGGGGGCATGTGCCAGGGGCAGTGTGTGTAACGGTGGGCAGCCAGAGGGCTGTGGTTGAGAGTATGGGGCCCAGAGAGTGCTAGAATGTTGGCTCTACCACTTACAGCTGGGAACCCCACACTTCTTATGTGTGAAATCAACCTGACAATCATAACAGCACCTATCCTAAAAGGTTCTCGCCAGGATTAAATGAGGTAACCGTTTGAACACTGCCCCATGATGGGGCGCCTGGGTGGCTCAGTGGGTTAAGTGTCCAGCTCTTGATTTCAGCTCAGGTCATGACCTCACGACTTGTGAGTTCCAGCCCTGTCATGCTCTGCACTAACAGTGCCGAACCTTCTTGGGATTCTCTCTCTCTCTCTGCCCCTAACCCTGCTTGCGTTCTCTCCCAAAATACATAAATAAAAACTTTTTTAAAATTAAAAAAAAAGAACATTGCCACACATATTGTAAGCACTTACAGTGAAAGCTACTTTTATTTCATGTGTTTTGTGTGTATATCTCTGTGGACGCCTGTTTGGGTTATGTGTGTGTGTATGCATCTGTGTATAGTGTGCATGCATGAGGGCATCCACATGCAGGGGTGTAGGTAACCTGAGTTCAGGGGTGTAGGTAAGCCTGACAGTGGGGGACTCACCCCTTCCCAGGTACAATGGGGCACTCACGCCTTACAGCTAAAGAGCTCACCTTCCCCGAGGTGCTACAAACGTTCTCCCATGGCTGCAGAGGCCTCCTTGCCAGGCTGGGGAGGGGAGGACAGGTGGGCATCTGGATGACCCCAGGGTCAGAGGCAGAGAATCAAAGTTTCACCTATTAGTATAATTAAACTCATATGGTTTAATGGAGACCCACAGAGTCAGGGATAACTCTGGCTGATTTGAATCACTTGAATTCTTGCACATCAGCACACTGGGTGGGTTGGTTAGTTCATTGCACCACTGGGCCCCCACTGGGGCTTCCTGCCATCCCTGCTCCTTGGAGGCTGGGGGCTTTAGGGACAGGGAGTCAGCCAACTATAAAGCTGCTGGGACTGCTGTGTGCTGCCTGCCTCCTGTGCCATGTTTGACTTAAGGTTTTCTGAGCAAAAGGATTCAGGCTACATTTTGTAGATCAGGAAGCAGCCCTCGATCAATGAGATGGTGCAGTCAGAGCCCTGGTCCCAGCCTTTCTCCCTCGGGGTTGATGCTGAGTGTGCTGCGGGTGGCTTCATGGAAGGAAATGGTGACAACACTGTCTTCCAGTCCTCGCAACGTGCTCAGTAGGGATGGCGTCAAGAGTGTGGGGGCCCTGTCCCCATGCACTTCTGCACCTGGCTTAGCACCCACCCCCTCAAAGTGAGTCTGCCATGCTCCTCCATCAGTTCCCTGTCCTGTTCTCTACACCCGGGAAGACACTGTATGGTCCCGTCCTCCCGGCAGTGAGGAAGGAACCCCACATGTTCTCTCTGCACCCCCTGTGACCCATGTCCTATTTTTGAGGGGAGGCAGAGCACTGGAGAAGCCATGAAAAGTGATGTCCACTGGGCCACTGTGGACTCTGGCCATGATGCTGGTAGCTTGGCAGTGTGGGAAGGGACCTGCCCTCAGGTGGGGGCTCGGAATGAGGACCTATCTCCTCACCTGCAGACTGAAGGGCTTCAGTTAGAGTGCTGGTGGCTCAGAGACTTGGCAGAGTATGGGGTTTCCCCAGAGAACTTGTTCCAGAGGGGGACGGTTCTAGCCCCCAAAAACATTTTTTTTT
>NW_024412394.1:7347928-7367060 GCF_014898765.1 Herpailurus yagouaroundi | reverse complement strand
AGGAAGGAAGGAAGGGAGAAAGGGAGAGAGAGCCTGAAAATGGGGGGGAGGGGGCAGAGAGAAAGGAAGAGAGAGAAAATCTCAAGCAGGCTTCACGCTGACAGCGCAGAGCCCGAAGTGGGGCTCAATCCCACAAACCGTAAGATCACGACCTGAGCCGATAAAGAGTCAGACGCTCAACCGACTGAGCCCCCCAGGAGTCCCCAGACACTGATGTTCTGATTCAGGAGAAATAGGAGGGACTTGGGCCCTCCATCTGTACCAGGTGATTCTGGGGTATGTGTTCTATATTCATGCCTGAGATCCTCACAGCTTGCAATCCGGGACCCCTCCAGCCCCCCGTTCAGCAGAGCATAAGGGCTCTCTCTCTGGGGGCCTTGTGGAGGGCAGTGGTTTTTGCTCAGCACCCGGAAATGGAGAACGTCCCGTGTCCCACCCCATCCCAGACTGTGGCCCAGAGAGGAAGCCCTGTGGGTTATGCGTGGTTCTTGGAAGACTGAACGGCTACAAATCTGCCCCTTCCCACAGAGAGCATGTCAGAGTGGTGGGTGCCCTCCCATTCTCCCAGAGCTCAGGCAAAAATGTTAGCATAATCTTAACTCCCCTTTTCTCACATCTCACATCCAGGCCATCAGCAAATCTCACCAGCTCTGCTTTCAGAGTCTGCCTCAATGTGTCCCCATCCCACTGTCCACTGCTACCATCCCAGTTTGATCGACCATTGTCTCTTTTTTGGACAAGAGCCTCCTACCTGGCCTCCTGCTTCCACTCCTGCCCTTTCTGGTCTATTACCCAAACAGCACAGCCAGAGGGATCCTTTTAAAGCATGCCATTCATCTGTGCAAAATCTTCCAGGGGCTTTACACCACACTCCAAACAGAATTTTGAGTCTGTATCATGCTTATATGAGCTGGCCTTCCCTGACTACCTCCCTGGCCTCATCTCCTACCACTCTCCTCTACCTCTGTTCCAGGCACATGGTCTACTCACTGTTCCTTGAGCACCCCAAGCCCACTCCCACCACAGGGCCTTTGCACTTGCTGTTCTCCCCTCTTGGAATGCTCTTCCCCCACAAATCTACATGGTTTTCTCACTTGCACCATTCAAGTCTATCTCAAATGGCAAGTAGAGAGTTCTTCTGTTCTTCTCTGATGAGTCTTTATAAAATAACATGCCCTGCCCATGACATTCCCTTATCCAGTTTTATTTTTCGTGTGTTGTGTACTGGTTTATTTGCTCAACGCCTTTTGCCTGCCAGGAGAATGTAAGTTGCATAAAGTCAGGGAAGTTGATTGTCTCCAGATGTGGCCCCAGAGCCTAAAACAGTATCTGGCACACCATAGGCTTGCAAAATAATACAAGTGGAAAGAGTGAATGAGTGAATGAATGGATGAGTGGAATGACAGTACCTCAGGCCTAGCTCTGAAGCTTGTCTGATTTTTTTAAATAATAAAATTAGCCATAAGCTTTGTCATTTCCAATGTATTATTTTTTAAAGTTTGTTTATTTATTTATTTAGAGAGCACAAGCGGGGGAGGGACAGAGAAAGGGAAAGACAGAATCCCAAGCAGGCTCCACACTGTCAGCATAGAGCCCGACACAGGGCTTGATCCCATAAACCGTGAGATCATGACCTGAGCTGAAATCAAGAGTCAGCCGACACTTAACTGACTGAGCCACCCAGGTGACTCAATAATCAATGTATTATTGATTATTATGAACGACACACTCATCCTCACCTCGGTGATTGGGATGAGCTGGTTGCTTTTGAGAGCTCATGTGGCATCAGCGTGGCTCACCTGGGCCATGCACATGCTCATGGTGGGGAGTACCTGAAAGGGCACCATTCCCCTTTCATGTGGATTCTTACCACGTAGCCTGCATGACCCTGCTCAGGGCATGGCAGGGCGGGATCCTCCACTAAGTTTCCCTGTGTTGTGCTGGTGGGTAAGGGACATTTTGCCTTCCCAAGGTACCTCAGGATTTTAAAAATATATCATATTCACCTCATTCATTTGTAAAGTACCACAGACTGAATGGCTTCATCAATAGAAATGTATTTTCTCTCAATTCTGGAGGCTAGACGTCTGAGATTAAGAGGTAGGTAGGGCTCGTTCCTTCCCAGGCCTCTCTCCTTGGCTGGCTCTCTTCTTGTTAGGTCTTCACACGGTCTTCTATCCATGCATGTCTGTGTCCTAACCTCCTCTTCCCATCAGGCCACCAGTCACACTGAATTAGGGTCCATCCCCATGACCTCATTTTAGCTTAATTACCTTGTACAACACCCTGTCTCCAAATACACAGTCATTGAAATACTGGGGGTTAAGATTTCAACAAAAGATTTTTGAGGATGGATGACACGATTCAGCCCACAGCATTTATATGAATCTCTACAGAAATTTCTTGGACAAATTTTTTTGAGAGAGAGATGGGTGGGGGGGGGGGGTGGGCAGAGGGAAAGGGAGAGACAGTATCCCAAGCAGGCTCCGCGCTGTCAGTGCAGAGCCCCGAGCAGGGGCTCCATCCCACGAACTGTGAGACCATGACCTGAGCTCAAATCAAGAGTCAGACGCTCAACTGACTGAGCCACTCGGGCGCCCCTTGGATAAACAATTTTAAAGTAAGTTCCTAACATGGGATTTAGGTGGTTTAATATTCCTCATGATGCACATGATTATCATTTCCATTTCACAGAAGAGGAGACTGACTGGGGCCTTGCCCAAGGCCACACGGTGAGTTCAATGGTAGGACCAGGACTGGGCTCCCAGCACAGTGCTTATTTCAGCACCTCCTGTGCTTGTGATAAAAGGCAGTAAAATCAATATGAAGCATTAGTTAATGAAGCTGGCACTGCCATTTTAAACCTGTGCACTAGAACCCTCGTGGAGGAGACAGCTGACAGGGAGGGGGTCTTTTTGCTCTTCCATCTCTAATAAGGTTAATTGCTGTGCCTTGCACACTGTGTACCTCCCATCGGTTTGCTGTGGAGGGAGCAGTGGGAGGAAGGTGAGGTAAATAATCAGCACAGTCACCAAGCTGGCAACTTCCAACTTGTCCATTATTTGCCCAAAGAAAGATCTTTTCCAGCACAGTTCTGTCCCCAGAGATGCCATGTCCAGAGTTTGAGAGGAGTCTGAATGCCACCCAGGAGGTGGAGGACGCTTCAGCAACAGAGTCCTTCCTGCTGTCCCCTCTGCCCTTTCCATCTGGGGAGGGATAAAGGTTCTACACTTGATAAACACATGCCTGCACGGGTGACCCTTTGGAAACATGAGCTGGGTGAGCAGCAAGAGGTGAGGCTGCTGGTCTAGAAAGCTGAGGCACTTCTGCAGTCCTGCCTGCTCCTGCTGGTGGATGGGCCCAACCTGCTGGATGTGTCAAGTCCCTACAGCCTTATCCCTGACACCAGCCCGTTCCCTCCTCTCCAGCTCCTTCTCTCCTTTCTTGAATGAGACTGTAATGCCTGGAGCCACAGATGCCATCCTGTTCTTGTGACCGTTAGACTGAGCATAGGGATGAGAGCCAGCATGTTGGGGCTGGTGGCATGAGAGGAGTCTCTAATGGAAAGACTGAGTAGCTAAATCAATACCAGCAACACCTGTCCCTGGTTACTTGCTATTTAGGGAAGAAAACCTCCTTTTAATTTAAGCTGTGTGGTTGGGTTGCCTGTTAATTGCAGCTGAATGCATTTCTAATGATGCACTTGGTGAGTCAAAAACAGACCGTAAAGATCTGGCTGGAAAAGCCACTGGATCGTCAGGGATCCCCTATCTGGTTGTTAACTGGAGGGAGTGGAAGTGGCTTCACAGATGTGGCATTTGACCAGGTTCTCTGCCTACAGGACTCCTCTCCTTGTCCCTTCTTCTCTGTAGGGCGAGAGGTGCCTTGACTCTCAGCAAGCTGAGTATTCTCAGATTCTTGCCATCTTTACCCCATCTTGTCCAATACTTGCCCAAAGAAAGACCTTTTCTCTAGGTGCCAAAGAAATGGGATGTCTTCCATGTCTTCCATGCAATGTCTGCAATGGACTTCCATGTCTCCTCAGCAGCCCCTCTTTCCAGGTCATCCTCGGAGACACCAAACACATACTCAGCCTACCATATAGGGTACAAGGAAAAACCCAGAATAAAATCACCAAAAACCTTGGGAGAGAGGTATATTGGAGCATGACCTGTAACAACAATTTCTCTCATTTTCCAGCAGCCCACTTACATCTTCCCAATCTCCAAAGGAGGGCGTTTGTTGTTGTTGTTGTTGTTATTGTTATTCACTTGGCTTTGATCATTTCTTCTTTTTTAATTTATTTAATAATTTTTAATTTACATCTAAGTTACTTAGCATATAGTGCAATAATGATTTCAGGAGTAGATTCCAGCGATTCATCCCCTATGTATAACACCCAGTGCTCATCCCAACAAGTGTCTTCCTTAATGCCCCTTACCCATTTAGCCCATCCCCCCACCTGCAACCCCTCCAGCAACCCTCAGTTTGTTCTCTATAGTTAAGAATCTCTTATGTTTTGTCCCCTTCCTTGCTTTTATATTATTTTTGCTTCCCTTCCTCCTGTTTTGTGGATAAAGACCTTGCTGGGGTCCAAGCTGGCAAATCACAAGTACTGTACAGAACTTCGGAGCTGGGTTATGTTGTTTGGTGATGCTCTAACCTGTAGCCAAGCTCGTTGGTGACTCTGGGGTCTTCAGTGGGGAGGGAAGTTGGCTGTGAAGAAGGGTCTTCCAGGAACCGATTGTAAACTGATTAGCTTTACTTTTATCTGTTTTTATACATTAGGAATGAGGTTTCTGCATGTTGGCTGCACCCATGTAATACTCAACTAACCAATAATTGTAGCTAACATTTGCAGGGCTCTTAGCTGTGTTAAAAGCAATTCCACCACCATTTGAATCAGGTGTGTGTGTGTGTGTGTGTGTGTGTGTATTCTTATTCTGTCCATTTTCCAGGGAACTGAGGCTCGAAGAAGTGAAGTGTCTTAGCAAAAGTAACAGCTTTTGTGAGACAATGATAGGGTTCAAATAACAGGGTTTCTGTTCCAAGTCCCCTAGAGGTGATGACTCCCACTTGTGAAAACCCCAGGCTATGGTGGAGATAGAAATCCTGGAATTGAGGAGCACCTGGCCAGATGGGAGAGGAACAATCTGAAAGAGGGACACCCAACCCATGCTTTGAGGGAACCCAAGGGGTTTCTGAAAGGGCCAAAAGGACAGAAGGTCTCCACAAGAGGAAGGGATGTCACATGGGGAAATGTTGTGTCTGTGGCAGCCCTATGCAGCTGCCTGCACTAAGCATAGTGAGAGGAAGAAGTGAGACAATCATCCTGACAACTTCCTAAGCAAGGTGAGCCAGCTTTTGAAAGAAGAGAGGAAATAGAGAGCAGTATTGGGGGCGGGGGCTAAGAATAAAGATTTCTGCCCAGGAAGAATTCTGGAGAAGTTTGCCCCTGGCGGGCCACCTGCTCAAGCTGCAAAGTTCTGCTACATTTGGGTCGGTCTGCTTCCTCATAGCTCATCTCCCTGGCATGAGAGCTGCCCATTCATCTCCGGAGCCAGCCCAACCTCAGGCCCAGTGGAGCGAGGACAAGGACAAGTGCCAAGCCACCTGTGTCCATCACAGCTGCATGGCCAGCTCCAGCTGGCTATGGAAGGACACCTTGGAGGAAGTGCAGAGAGCTGGACAGAGGCAGGAATCGGGGCTGGACTCTGAGTTCCCCCATCACTTGGGAGCACTGTGTCCCCCATCAGACTGGAGGCTCCCTGGGGGCAGAGAGTGTGTCTCCTCCCATTAGACTGGGAGTTCCGTAGCAGCAGGGGCTGCTCCTCCATCAGACTGGAAGTTCCCGGGGGCAGAGAATGTGTCTCCCCAATCAGCCTGGGAGTTCTTTGGGGGCAGGGCTTCACAGACCTTCACAACCCTTTAAGGGTTCTCTGAGCACAGAGATCTTTTTTCTCCCTGCCTTTGATGTGAAGAAGAACAAATAGTGCCCTCTGTGGTGGGGGCAGGGGTGAGGGGGTTGGTCTTGTCAGTCTGGGCTCTACACTTCCTCCACCATGCTATGATTTAGGGACTTGTTGCCAGTAGACTGATCAAGTTTTCTTTTCGAAAATCAATGTCTCAGAAAAAATCCAACATTTTTACCTACCCTTCCTCACTCCCACCCTGAATTTCTCTGTGGGGCAGAGGAGAACACCAGTCTCAGTCTCAGGCTCTGATTGGCTTATTAGTTCAGGCTACTGGCAGTCAGAATAGAAGCCAGGGTCGGCCTGGGTTCAGCCACAGGGATTCTGGGTAATGTAGTTCCATGCCTCCTCCCTGCCCTCACTGAAGAAAATGGCTTCAAACCTCAAAGTAGCTTCTGTGAGGAGGGATCCTTCTCCTTTCTTCAGAATGAGAGTAATGGTATCATTGGAGGAATAGGAACAATTTTCTTCATAACCTAGCACAGTTTAGTGATTTCCTGAAAGAGCGGGTTTCTTTGCTACAGATATGCAATGTCTGTTTCTGATAAGATTCTGTCCCCTCTCTGCGGGTAGATGTTGTAGTTTCCCACTGCATGGGGCTGGGGCTGGTTGAGTGGGATGTGATAATCAGGAGACTGCTTGCTCTTTCCCTGGAAACACCACGATAGCGATGTGCCACAGGGCCTGGTTCCTGCACAGTGGTCCAGTCTGGTACTTCCTTGTTCACAGTGAAGTTTACCAGTCCACAAAGAAATAAGAAAATAAAAAATATGTAGCTTGTTTGTCATAAATTTAAAGGCATTTAAATGATTGTTTTTTGTGGGACACCTGGGTGGCTCAGTAAGTTAAGTGTCCAACTTGGGCTCAAGTCATGATCTCACAGTTTGTGGGTTCTAGCCCCGCATTGGGCTTTGTGCTGACAGCTCAGAGACTGGAACCTGCTTCAGATTCTGTGTGTCTCTCTCTCTCTGATCCTCCCCCATTCATGCTCTGTCTCTCTCTGTCTCAAAAATAAATAAACATTTTTTAAAAATTAAAAATAAATAAATAAATAAATAAATATAAATTTAAAGGCATTTAAATGATTGGCTTTTGTGGGGTGCCTGGGTGGCTCAGTCGGTTAAGCGTCCAACTTCAGCTCAGGTCATGATTTTGCAGTTCATGAGTTTGAGCCCTGTAGTGGGCTCTGTGCTGACAGCTCAGAGGCTGGATCCTACTTTGGATTCTGTGACTCCCTCTCTCTCTGCCCCTCCCCTGCTCATGCTCTGTCTCTCTCTGTCTTTCTCTCAAAAAATAAATAAACATTAAAAAAATTGTTGAATGATTGTCCTTTGGATTTATTTTTTTTCCTGCTTTTTGATGTAAAAATGTATGGGATATGTGGGGCTATGGGTGGGGGTTCAGGGGCTGGGGATGTAGGGAAGAGGTCTGTGGTGGGTCTCGAAGTTATTGCTTACGTATTTGGGATATTCATAAATACAGTGCTCAAAAGTCAAGATATGCTACTAATTATCTGTAAATTCTTAATTATCTGTACTGAAGAAAGGGAGAGGTGGGGATAATATAGGGAATCATTCAATAATGGAAGTGAAGCAAGGAAGGAAAATAACATTTATTAAGGACTCATTCAGAAAGGATAATTGACTTGCCCAAGGTCACCCTGATAGTTAATGTCAGGTCTGGGACTAGAATGTACGTCTCCTAATGCCTGGTCTGGCACTTTTTCAAGCACACTACCTCGATTATGGTAATAGTGATCACGAGAGCAGTGAGCAACCATGAACACACACTAAGCACTTCACAAGTGTTTTCTCCCTTTGTTCTCACGGCAGGCAGCCCCGAGAGGTAGGCTTAGGAGCTCGCCTACTTACGGGTAGATGATTCAAAGCTATTTTCAGTTCAAATCAAGACACATTCACTGAGTGCCTGCTAGGTTCCATCCCAGGTGCTGAACTAGGGACAGGAAATGAAAGATTAATAAGAGAGAGTTCCTGCCCTTGGAACAGCTCAGTGGGGGCAACATAAGCAAGGGAGTGCTTTCAGTAAAACTTGATGAGTCCCACACGAGATTTATACAAAAGGGGTAGGTGGGAGTTCATTGAGAATGAGGCCAGATTTCAGGGGTGCAAATTGGGGGTAGCAGGCTCTGGGCAGAAGGAATGCATGGCAAAGCTCATGTGGAGTGGTAGCCACACAATGTGCAGGGGCAGGGGAGAGGGGAGAAGGTGGTTATAGGCTTGAGTGTCATCCTTTAGGCAGTGGGGAGCCATGGAGGGTCTTTAAACAGGGACATGGCATGATCCCATTCATAAGTGATAAGGTGCTTTGAGGCATCAGAAGAGGGATTAGAAGAAAGGTGTGGTGGGGGTGAGTGGGGGCCAGGAGACCAGCCAGGGACTTTCCTATTCTAGACCAGGTGTGATGTGCCCTGAGCTGGGGTCCTGGGGATGGAGCTGGGGCAAGTTTGGAGATATTTAGGGAACGGGATCACAGGATGTGGGGACTGGCTGGGTGTAAGGATAAGAGGAAGGAAGGTGTTAGTGAGGGGCTAGGTTTCCCCTCTGGGTAACTAGATGGTTGGTAGGGACGGGGACTCTGTAGGAGAGCAGGTGGGAGGGTGTGGATGGTGGGCTCAGGGTGGAACACGATGAATCCAAGACTTATAGCACCTATCACCTTCCCCCACCATCTTCTGCAAGTCCTAGTTCTGCTGTCCCTTCCATAGCTGAGCATGTGGGTCAGAGAAGGGAAATTTAGGGCTGCTTTTGGAATTTGGTGAGCCTACAAAGAGTAGACCCCAAGCAGTATTAGCAAGGACCTGGGTATCTGGGAAAAAAGCAGAAGGTGTGCCCGATCCCTGCCCTGAGCCCTGGCCTAAGGGACAGTGAAGGGGCCTGAGACACACCCCCACACCCACACACACCCCACCATGTGGACAGAGCCTCATTAAGGACCCTTACAGAGAAGACTTTTCCTGGCCTTATTTCTCACCTGCCTGGGAGACAGTAGAGAATTGGGTCATCTCACAACTGGGTCATCATTTTGGGGGCTTATCTCTCTCCTGCAGTGACTGAGATAGAATAGTGCTCTAAATAATTATCATTACATATCATTCATTTGTTCTTGCCAATGAATGCCTTGTTATCCTTGTCCTCAGTGCTGTGCTGGACACAAGACACACAGACTCATAATACAGGCCATGCCCTCAAGGAGCTCACAGACCATCAGGGGATATGGGTGACTAAGGACCTGTGAGATAAGGTGAGCGCTGCTCCTGTACAGGTACCTTCAGGGATGCTCTTGGTGGAGCGACCTCCAGGGATACTTAAGAGCATAGGCTCTGGAACCACACAGCTGTGATTGGATGCCAGCTCCTCTTCTCTCACAACTGTGTGACCTTGGACAAGTTACTTAACTTCTCTGAGCCTTCATTCTCCCATCTACAAAATGGGGATAACCCCACACCCATCTCCTGGGGTCTCTGTGAGGATTCAATGATTTATTGCATGAAAAGAGCTTTGCACAGTGCCTGGTGCAGAGCGAGACCTCCATGGTGTTAGCTGGCATTTCTTACCATGATCACTACAATCTTCATCACAAACTCAGAGGGAGTCTTCAGAGAAGAGGTTGCATGTAGAAAAAGCTGCTGGGGGGAGCTTCATAGAGCATATGACATTTCGGTTGGGCAGAAAAGTTGACATTTTGCGGAGCGAAAAAATCAGGCCCAGGGAAGCTGACCCAGGCAGAGAGAGCAGGAACAGAGGCAAGGAAGCGTGCAAACGTAAAATGGCCAGGCCTCTAGTCTCCCTGGAATATGGAGGGTGTAGAGAGGGAGGCCCCTGAGAGGGTAGGTCAGGGACAGCTTGGGAAAGGCTCGAATGCCACAGTAAAGAATTTGGGCTTTATCCCACAGGTAAAAGTGGTCCTGGAGGAATTTAAGAGAGGTGACATGGTAAGATTTGCCTTGAGGATTGTAATGGCAGCTGGGTGGAAGGTGGGTCAGAGGCAGGGGGCTGCCCACCTCGGCCAAGAGAGAGATGGCAAGACTTTGAGCAAAGGCAGTGCAGGGGATGGTGGGGAAGATGTTTAGGGGGCTGTGCCAAGCACTTGGTTCTGTGAGGCTACAGGATCAGAGGAGAAGCTGGACCCCCAGTTCCCCTTAGTAACCAGGAAAGATGCTAGAGGCACAAAGTGAGATGATGAGGCCTCCAAGAAGGTGGACTGGGGCCTTTGGGGTCCCTCCACCCAGCATCCCCAGCTTTAGAGTCACCCCTGTGCTAGCCACCTGCAGCTGTGGCCTATGCCTGACCCTGGTGTTGGATTTTGAAGGCCAGCAGACCTGGTTTCCAGGTCTGGCTGGGCCACTCACACACACCTAGCTATGTGACCCTAGCAAGTCTCTTTACCTCTCTGAGTCTTAGTTTCCCTCTTCTGTAAAATGAGGACAATAGTAGCTACCTCTGAGGGTTATTTCCAGGATGAAATGCATAATGAATAAAAGCACCTAGCACTGTACCTGGCACTAGCACGTGCTCCATAAATGGTAGGTGTTCATTGTTATCATATCCCTGGCAGCATTGACCTTGCAATCTCCTCACTCTGCTCCACCCCCACCCTCGCCTCCACTGTTCAGAACTCCTTCTGCCTGACCCTTCCTTACTACACCATGTGGTGATCCAGGATTCCAAGATGGATTTCTGGCTGGCAGGAGAGCTTTCTGCCCTCCCCTGCACCGGTTCAAATTCCTCTTATGTTTAATCCTGGCCTCTGCCTGAGACAAGTGGAGATCTACACCTTACTCTTTGGGGTGCCTCATGACCTGGGTGGAGTCAAGAGTCCCTGTCTGGGTGGGAATCTTTGAAGTTCTTCTTGGAGGCAGAAGGATGGACAAATTGACCCCAAGACTCCCCACCCCGAGTCCTTCCCTAAGTGTCTAACTGCTCACCCCTCCTGCCCACTGGCTCTGGGCCTGGTTCTAGAAAGAGTTTTCTGCCACCTACAGTGAGAAGTAGTCTGCTGTGTATTGGCCTCGTGTTTATTTCCAATCAGTGTATGGGGCCGGGGAAGGCGTGGCCGGATGTTCTACATCTCTGCAGCCTGGCTCTGTCACTGCTGAACAGATCCTCAGAACTGATTGAAATATGCTGCGTGGGTTTGGAAAGAGGTAGGGAACACAGGAGCTCAACCACAGCCATCCAGGGTCGATGCCTCTGCTGCCCTCCCCCCACCTGGCACTCGTCCCTCTCCCACACTGGGCTGCCACACCAGGTGTGGCCCTTTCAACCGGCCACATCTGGAAGCAAAGCCAGGCATGTTCCTCTCTCTGTGCCCACAGCTCACTCCAGCAGAGCTGCAGGACAGCATCTAGGGGCTCAGCCCGCTGGGAAGGGGAAAACGCTCAAGGACCCCCTTTACAAAGCTCTCTAGTTCCACACCCTGCGACGCTGGGGGAAGCTCCCTGTAGGAGCCGCAGCCACGACCCCGGCTAGAATCCCATTACCTGGCTGTGTGTGGGTCCATGCCTTGTAACTCTTCTTGTTTTCACATGGCCATCTCTTTCTTCCCTGTCTTCCTTCTGTTCTTATAAGGACACTAGTCATAACAGATTAGAGGCCACCCTACTCCAGCATGACCTCATCCTACCTCTATTATATATGGGTGACCATATTTCCAAATAAGGTCATGTTCAGAGGTACTTCTGTCTTTTGGGGGTACACAATTTCACCCATAAAAAGACTGAGGGGGTCTTTGGGAAGATTTTCCTCCCAGATAAGGCAGCAGTGTCAAAGAGAGCCACTGCCCTGCCTCCATCCTGTGCTTGATCCCATCCTGGGAAACTTGAAGAGAGCTGTGGTCATCTTGGGCCCTGGAGGGGGACTATCTCTCGCTAAAGTTGGCAGCAAAGGAAATGGGAAAGTGAGATTGGTGGACTGCTGCCCCAACTCTGAAACCTCCTATCCCTCTACCTCTGATTAAATGGGACAAATGTGCAGAAGCCACATTTTATTGGGGGTCCTGTTATTTGTACCCAGACACATCCTAGCTCATCTAGTGATCCCCAATTTCCCTGCTCGGTTCAGGGCAATGTAAGAGCCCTGGGATTTCAGAGCTGGAAGAGACTCTGGAGGTCACCTACCCCAACCTCTTCATTGAATGGAAGATGAAACTAAGGCTCCATGGGGAAAGTGACTCACTTAGGGCCACCCCTGGTTAGGGGCCCAGCCAGGACTCATATCAGGTTCTCCAAATTCCCAATCTCCCACCGTGTTTCTCTGGCTCCCCATACTCATCACTCTTTCTGTAGGGAAGCAGGGTGTTGTTTGAAAGGGGGGGGGGGGGAGCTGCTGGGTGGGCAGCTGAGCTATCAGAGGGAGGAACTGCATGATGGGACAAGAGATAAGAAGGATTCCAAGGGGGGCATGCAGGAGCTTGCCATGCTGCAGAGCCTGTTCAGCCTCAGGGACACACATTTATTCTAATCACATGCTCTGTGCGGGGCTTGCTGCTCTGAATTATGCACCTCGAAAGGGCCTTTCATCTCGCCAAGGGTTTGATGCCAGCCTGCCTGGCCGCTTGTGCTGGGCTACAGTTTAGCCTCCAGAGCAATTCAGGGCAAGGAGGTGGAGAAGGCAAGTGGAAATGCCTGGGACCTTTCCTTTCCTGAGGACTCAGCCTGCCCATTTGCTTCCTTACTTCCACTGAGGCTGGTGGGATGAAGCAGCACGTTTGGTAGGAGGGAGGTAGTGATCCGTCATCACCTGGTCAGCCTAGGAGCCTTGGAGGGACTCCCATGATCATGTACTTGGCTGCTTTCCAAGAGTGCAGAGAAATCTAACTTCGTCAGCTCAGTTAAATCAAGATCTGTTAAATTCAAAGAACCTAGAATTCTAGTGTGCTGGATGGAAGGCACCTGAAGCATCTTCCAGTCTATGCTGCTCATTTTATAGGAGTGGACACCACGGGCTTAAAGAGGCTTGCCCTAGAGGCAGAGCCAGTCAGAATCTTAAACGTCAGCCTCTCTGTTTTGCCCATTTTTGTCTGAGGCAGAGCTTGCTGGCTCTTGAGTTCAATCAACAAATACATTTGAGCCGTGGGGTTGGCAGCTTCTGACATGGGTCCTCTGATCTTTGCCTCTTGTTGTTCACGCCTTTGTGTAATCCCTTTTCCCGAGTGTGGGCTAGACCTAGTAATTGCTTCTAATCAACAGAATATGGCAAAAGTGACCAACGTCACTTCTGTGGTAAAGTTATAAAGGACTGTGATTTCCATCTTACTAGCTCTCCTCTCTCTCTCTCTCTCTCTCTCTCTCTCTCTCTCTTTCTCTCTCTCTCTTTTCCTGGCGTCTCTTCTCATGAATTTGCTCTGATAAAGCAAGGTGAGGAGGCTTATACTGCCAGAAGCTGAGGACCACCATCGGCCAATGGCCAGCAGGGAACCCAGGCCCCCAGTCCAACAGCCATGGAAGAACTGAATCCTGCTAATAACCACAGAGTGAACTTGGAAACAAGCCCTTTCCCAGTTGAGACTTCAGATGAACCTGCGGCTTTGACTGACATCAAGATTATAAACTTGTGAGAGATCGTGAAACAGAAGACCTAGTTATGCTATGCCTGGATTCCTGACCCACAAACTGTGGGGAAATAAATGTGCATGGTTTTAAGTTGCTAAGTTTTGTTATGCAGCAATAGATAAAGAGAATCCTTATGCTAGGGTAATATTTAGAAATATATGCCTATCACGTTCTAGGCAGTGTCAAGAATGAAAAGCAATGGTTAATGTGGATTTACAGGAACTTATAGTTTGATGAGTTGAAGTATGAATAATAGTACCCAACATTTAATTAAGGTTTCCTCCGTGCCAGGTATTGTGCTACCCTTTACATGCATTAATTTCTTTAATTTTCTTAATCCTCACAACAACCCTGTGAAGCCTATTATTAGCCCCATTCAGGCCTCAGAGGGAAACAAGACAGTGCTTGTTCATCTAGAAGGTTCTCAAATGCCTCCTGTGTGCTTGCTGTTATTCGTTGCTGGGCGTATAAAGATATACCCATGCCGTAAAGGAGCCAGTGGTTCTGCCCCTCACTAGTGATGGCCTTGAGCAAGTTGCCTAACTTTGGCATCCTCCTCTGTTAAGGGGATAAGGGGAATAACAGTCCACATGGGGTTTAAATAAGATCAGATGAGCCAGAAAGTGTAAAGCATATGTAATATTTCCTGCCAGATAGTAAGTGTTATGTTTGTTCTATATAAGTAAGTAAATAAATAAATAGCCGTGTCAGCAGAAAGTGACAAGAGTGCATGGAAATTGCAGGGTGCAGGGTGCAGTGAGAGTTCAGAGGGAGCAATGTCTTTTACCTGCCATCTTTTGTACATGTACTTTCAGGCCCGGGCTCATTGGTGGGCTTCCCATGCAGACTGTGGTCTTTTTTGATACTCATTAAGTATCTCATTAAAATCCTTAGTGGCTCTAAGGTCAGTCTTCTCCTGCCAAGAGGCCCAACTCTTGACTGGTGTTCACTTTTCAGCCTAAGCTTCTCAGGATGAGGGATTTTGAAAATAATCTTTCCAAGTCCCAGGGTTCACTTGTGTCTCTGACTCCCCTCCCTGCAATGCACAAAGGCTCAGAAGTCATGGGGTAACCCCCACACTCTCATCCTTCCTCCTTTTCTCTATTGGCCAGAACAGCAATCCTTCTTGATACTTTGCCCAAAGTCCAGAAAATTAAATCATTCCCAACAGGGGAAATATAAAGACCCTGAAAATTCTTCATAAACTATAAATGCCAAAATGCATCCACAGATATAACTGTTGTTGGCCAGGTCTAGGGGATGTGTGCAGAAAGCAGTGGCCAAAGAGTGCTTCAAGCTGGAGGTGGGACTCCAGCCAGGCCTTAAAGAGTGGTAAGGGAAGGAAGAATGGAGGAGATAGGGGATAGCCATGTAAGAGGCAGCCAGCACCACCAGGGTGCCATGAAATGCGTGGCAGATGTTACTATTACTTACCCACATTGGTTTTTCTCTCTTTAGGGCACATGAAAGGTTGGTACCCCCCACCCCCACATTTGCTGTTATGTTAGGTGGGTGTCATTGGACTCAATTTGGTCAACAGGTTGCAAGTGGAAGTGATGCATGTCACTTACATGCTCAAGCATTTAACGGGAGCTACAAGTCTTCAGCGCTTTTTGCTCCTGCCACGGCAACCTCAGGAGCCTATGTGTAGATGGCAGAGCTGCCAGACTGAAGGGACCTAGCACACTGAGCCATCATAGGGAGGACAGCTACCCTAGAGAGTTGCCTGGACCCACTGTGAATTTTGTGTGAGTCATAAATTTAGAACTGTCATATTGAGCCACTGAAATTTTGCTGGTCCTTGTTCTTGTGATGACATAGCCTTCCCTGATGTCCACAGAAAGGTATATATAAGTAGTGGTACATGGGGTTCATGAGTTAAGGGGGACCAGAGGCAGCCTGGTATAGGGCATCAGAATCACCTTGGGGATACCTCAAACCATCACAAAAATTCTAATTCAGCTGGGTGGAGTCTGGGCATGGGTTAATTTTCTAAAGCTTTCCAGGTGGACGCCTGGGTGGCTCAGTTGGTTGAGTGTCCAACTCTTGATTTGGGCTCATGTCATGATCCTAGGGTCAGGGGATTGAGCCCCGTGTTGGGCTCCATGCTGAGCTTGGAGCTTGCTTGAGTGAGATTCTCTCTCTCAATCTCCCTCTGCCCCCCCCCACTTGCACACTCTCTCTCTCTCTCTTTCTTAAAAAAGAAAAAGAAAGAAAGAAAGAAAGAAAGAAAGAAAGAAAGAAAGAAAGAGCTGTGTAGGTGCCTCAAGGTGCCAGCAGGTAGGAACCATGGATATTGCCCATCTTCACCTCTTATTATGACATAATCATAAGTAAACTGCTTTATCCTCCAAGCCCTGTGTTTTGGATATAAAAGGACTTCAGACTTGACCCAGTGGATTGTTCACTTTGAGAATGTCTGTGGCTGGTATTTT
The DNA here is from genome assembly GCF_014898765.1 of Herpailurus yagouaroundi. Lineage (NCBI taxonomy): Eukaryota > Metazoa > Chordata > Mammalia > Carnivora > Felidae > Herpailurus > Herpailurus yagouaroundi. Next base: position 7,351,083 of record NW_024412394.1, on the reverse strand, counting down.
TAGTCTGGAGCTGGCTTCTCTGGCCTTTGCCCTGTCCCCCTGCCCAGGGTGCACTTGCGCAGGATGTTTGCTGTGATTCTCAGTACCTCTGACCTGGCCTGTGCCCACAACTCCATGCTATGCGATTTTGACATTTTATCCACTGATTGGATCAACAACCGGGCACCTATTGTCCTCCAGATAGCCAATTTTGGACAGCATCCTCCTTCCATTGCAAAAACATTAATTTTTATTTTTATCAGGGTTTTATATATTTCAATTAAATAGGTTTTTAATGCGAAGCGACAGTGCCCAGCTACAAGCTGTCCACCCAGAATCCCCCTCCTCAGCAGTAACTTTTCAACTCTCTAGCTTTTTCCATTGGTATTTATTTCCTTGTTATTGACTCTTCCTTGATTTTTCCCTTCTGAGACATTAGCTATTGACTTCCTACCATGGAGTGTAAGCATTGAGCATGTTCTGATATTCCTCCTTCTAACCCTCCACCCCCAGCAGCTTAATCACGTTCCCCACCAGTCTCCCAGGGGAGTTTTATCCCAATTTTTGGTTAAAAATAAGTATTAGATGTTTACATTAACATTTATGATTATATAAATACTGTTTATAAAAGAGCTGTGTATGATAACAGTGTCTTTATTAAACTATTTTTAATTTTCTTAGAGCTAATAATTGTCTCTCTCTTGTTTATTCCTTTACTCACATTTTAGACTTTTGGGGGGGATCAGAGCTAAGTGACTGTCTTCCATCTGCTATGTTCAGCCAAAAACTATGACAGATTTTCCATTTGTGAAAATTTACAAATGAGTCCTTAAAATCCTCCCCTCACCCACCCCCCCCTCCCCACCAAACTTAAAGAGGAACAGTCTAGATGTCTGTTACACCTGTTTACCCTTGTCTTCTAGTTTCTGTCTCAGAGTAATAGCTATCTCCTCTCAGTTGCCCACAAGAAAATGTGTTTTCAGAGTCTGGGGAAGCAGGATCTATGTTTGTTTGTTTTTTCTTTATCCAGGAGCTCTTTGAGGGCAGTGGGTTTATCTTTTCACTGAGCTCCCTAAAGCAGGGATGTGTATCTTCACAAGACTGGGGCTCCCTGAGGACAGGGCTGTGTCTCTTCCCTCAGACTGGGTTCCCAGAAGGCAGGGCAGTGTCTCGCCCTCAGACTGGGGCTTCCTGTGGCCAGGACTCTGTCTTTCTCTCAGACTGGGGCTCCCTAAGGGCAGGGCTATGTCTCCTCCCTCAGACTGGGACTCCCTGAGGCAGGGCCATGTCTCCCCCCCCTCAGACTGGGGCTCGTTGAGGACAAGACTGTGTCTGTTCCCTCAGATTGTGGGTCCTTGAGGGCAGGGTTATGTCTCCTCCCTTCATCTTTTCCCCTCTGGCCCACCTCAGTGTCTAAGAAGGGACTCTACATTTAGGGGTTGGAGACTCTGCCTAGTATTGTGAACCCCCAGGACATGTTTCCTTCCTGCCCTTTCTTCTGCTCTTGGCCTTGGCCTTTCAGGAAATAAAGAAAACAAGCACCTCAGAGACACCCTGAAGGGCTCTGTCAAGTCAGCGGCCCCCTGCTGAGGCTCTGTCCTGCTTCAAGCCTTTCAAAGACCTCAGTCCTCAAGCCTTCCTTGCTCTCAGGGATCCCCTCCCTTCCCTCTCTTTTCCTTTGCCTATAGCTTTTCTTTCTTACTGATGTTGTCTGTGAAGAGACACTGTGGACGGCATAAATAATAGATTATTAATTTGGAATGTCTCCAGTGAATGAGACTCGCCACCCAGTGAGGACACACGTTATGTAACCAGCAAATTACAGCGGCATCAGAGGCAGCATGTCTGCTGAGGAGTGGAAGATCAGAGGAGTGAGACGAGCAGGGAGGAAGGCCACTTTGCAGGAGGGCCTGTGGGAAGCCAGGCTCTGGGCTGGTTGTTTTCAGCTGCCTTCTCTCATGGAAGCCTCACAGTGACCAGACGGAAGCCGCGGGAACCCCCTGTGGAGGGAGGATGGGCTGGTGGAGGCTGGAGCTGACCCAGCACTGAGGCTTGCTGAGTTCCTGGCGTCTGGCCTGTACCTAGCTGGTGGCAACCCCTGATGGTTCCCCCTCAGGTAAGTAGGTTGGGACTGTGCCACTGAAGGTATCCCCAAGGAGACATAAAAATAGGAAAATCAGACTTAGAAGCTGTCACCTCTGGAGGAGGAAGCCCCTGGCCATTCCCTCAGGCAACACTGATTTCTCCACCAAAGCTCTGGCAAGGTGAGCTGTGGCCCAAAGTACATCACCCATTGTGTCCACACCATCTCTAGCATTGATGACAGGGAATCCCAGGCCACCCTAGTCTGAGTAGGGAAGACACAGCCCTGGCGTGAGGGAGCCCCAGTCTGAGGGGGGAGACACAGCCCTGCCCTCAGGGAGCCCAGTCTGAGGGGGGAGACACAGCCCTGTCCTCAGGGATCCCCAGTCTGAGGAGGGGGACACAGCCTTGTCCTCAGGGAGCCCCAGTCTGAGGGGGGAGACAGCTCTGCCTCAGAAAATCCCAGTCTGAAGGAGGAGACACAGTCCTGCCCTCAGGGAGCCCCAGTCTGAGGGGGGAGACACAGCCCTGTCCTCAGGGAGACCCAGTCTGAGGGGGAGACACAGCCCTGCCCTCAGGGAGTCCAGTCTGAGGAGGGGGACACAGCCCTGCTCTCAGGGAGCCATAGTCTAAAGGAAGAGACACAGCCCTGCCCTCAGGGAGCCCCAGTCTGAGGGGGGAGACACAGCCCTGCCCTCAGGGAGCCATAGTCTAAAGGAAGAGACACAGCCCTGCCCTCAGGGAGCCCCAGTCTGAGGGGGGGGGGGACACAGCCCTGCCCTCAGGAAGCCACAGTCTGAGGGGGGAGACACAGCCCTGCCCTCAGGGAGCCCCAGTATGAGGGGAGACACAGCCCTGTCCTCAGCAAACCCGTCTGAAGGGGGAGACACAGCCCTGCCCTCAGGGAGTCCCCATCTGAGGGAGACACAGTCCTGTCCTATGGGAGCGCCAGTCTGAGGGGGAGACACAGCCATTCCCTCAGGCAACACTGATTTCTCCACCAAAACTCTGGCAAGGTGAGCTGGGGCCCAAAGTACATCACCCATTGTGTCCACACCATCTCTAGCACTGATGACAGGGAATCCCAGGCCACC
>NW_024412394.1:7262836-7347918 GCF_014898765.1 Herpailurus yagouaroundi | reverse complement strand
AGGGAGCCCCAGTCTGAGGGGGGAGACACAGCCCTGCCCTCAGGGAGACCCAGTTTGAGGGGGAGACACAGCCCTGTCCTCAGCAAGCCCCAGTCTGAGGGGGGAGACACAGCCCTTCCCTCAGGGAGACCCAGTCTGAGGGGAAGACACAGCCTTGCCTCAGCAAACCTCAGTCTGAAGGAGGAGACACAGCCCTGCCCTCAGGGAGACCCAGTCTCGTGAAGACACAGGACCCTGCCTTAGGGAGCTCAGTGAAAAGATAAACCCCCTGCCCTCAGGGAGCTGAACTCTGATGGAGGGGATACAGCTGCTGGTCCTAGGCACACCTCAGTCTGAGGGAAAACAAAAATCTAGAAAACAATTGAAGAGCTCTCCCACAGGCCAAGCAGTGTTTTACTGTCTGAGCCCTGGGCCCTGGAGAGAGAGACACAGCAGAGGCAGGGTCCAGGGGCAGGGCTGCAGCACCGCCCCCACCCCCAACACACCCCTCCTCTGCAACCCCTCCCAACTTTAAGGCTCAGGCTAAATTCAGGCAGCACATGGTTACAGACCCTTCAGCGAGCAATTAGTATTCTAAACATGAAATTAATTTGTCCTACACATATGAGAACTTAGTAATTTGTTTCACTTTTATTTTATTGTCAGATAGGATTCATTTTCTACATGATTTTATGGTTGGATAGGATTCATTAGAAAATTTCCCCCAACTACTTCTCTCTTAAAAAAAAAAATCCCTCTCCATCTGCAAAGCCAGTGGTTGAGCAGGCCTTAGCTTTTTCTTTGACTACTCCTCATAAGTACCCATTCCCACACCATAGCCCCAGGTTCTGCTCCTCTGTCTCACTGTAATTTCCAGTTCAGAAGAGCCAGGTACTGAAATGGAGATAAATCTCTCCGGAAGCTCCTGCAATGGGACCTTTGATAATAGAGTGGTGGGGACAGTTAATGGCTCCAAGGCTCCTCCGTGTTATTTACTGACATTGCGATCCTCACTCTCTCAGAATAACAACTCCAATTTATTTGGCACCCGCCCCAGTCACTTCAGTTTGTTCCCCGCTCTTGCTTCCACCTTTGCCCTGGCCTTCCTCATCACGAGGCCACTGGAAACTGACCTCCCAAGGACGTGCTCGGCCTGTCTGGACAGGACTCCTACATGCCAACCCTAGCATATCGAGCGAGACTTGTCCAGCCCTGATCCACAGGCTCTCCCTTACCTTGTGTCCTGCTCACTGAATTTCATTTGTACCCTCAGAATTGGGTCCCTGCATATTTCCTCTTTTGTCATATAAGCAGGCATTTGGGCTCCATTTCCCCTCTCAGACTGGGGCTCCCTGAGGACAGAACTGTGTCTCCCTTCAGACTGGGGCTCCCTGAGGGCAGGGCTGTGTCTCCCCCTCAGAATGGGGATCCCTGAGAGCAGGGCTGTGTCTCCCCCTCAAACTGGGTCTCCCTGAGGGCAGGGCTGTGTCTCCCCCCCTCAGACTGGGGCTCCCTGAGGGCAGGGCTGTGTGTCCCTTCAGACTGGGGTCCCTGAGGGCAGGGCTGTGTCTCCCCGTCTGACTGGGGCTCCCTGAAGCAGGGCTGTGTGTCCCCCTCAGACTGGGACTCCCTGAGGGCAGGGCTGTGTCTCTTCCTTCAGACTATGGCTCCCTGAGGGCAGAGCTGTGTCTTCCCCTCTGACTGGGCTCCCTGAGGGCAAGGCTGTATCTCCCCACCTCAGACTGGGGCTCCCTGAAGGCAGGTCTGTGTCTCCCCATCTGACTGGGACTCCCTGAGGAAGGGCTGTGTGTCCCCCTCAGACTGGGGCACCTTGAGAACATAGCTGTGTCTCCTCCCTCAGACTGGGGTTTGCTGAGGCCAGGGCTATGTCTCCCCCTCAGACTGGGTCTCCTTGAGGGCAGGGTTGTGTCTCCCCTTCAGACTGGGGCTCCCTGAGGACAGAACTGTGTCTTCCCTCAGACTGGAGCCCCCTGAGGGCAGGGCTGTGTCTCCCCATCTGACTGGGGCTACCTGAGGCAGGGCTGTGTGTCCCCCTCAGACTGGGGTTTCCTGAAAGCAGGTCTATTTCTCCCCCTCAGACTGGGTCTCCCTGAGGCAGGGCTGTGTCTCCCCCCTCAGACTGAGGTTTCCTTAAGGCAGGGCTTTGTCTCCCAACAGACTGGGTTCCCTGAAACAGGGCTATGTCTCCACCATAAGACTGGGGCTCCCTGAGGCAGAACTGTGTCTCCCCCCTCAGAATGGGTTTCCCTGAGGGGAGGGCTATGTCTCCTCCTCAGACTGGGGCTTCCCAAGGACAGGATTGTGTCGCCCCCCCCTCAGACTGAGGGCAGCATATGAATGTCCCCCATCAGGGTGAGGATTTCCTGAGGGAAGGAGTCTTGAGGAAAAGCACCAACTGTTTTCTCTGTAAAATGAACAGATACACAACATGTCCATCAGGGATTCATAGACCCTATGCTGGTCTCCTGGCTCTCTCCAGATAGAGAAGCTGGAGTATAGACATGGTGTAATATGAAGAACATCGTGTTTTCGTTTTGCATTTTTTTTTTTTTTGTCCCTAATGCCTTGCGGTGCGAAATGTGAGTTAATTATCTACATTGAATGATATTAGTGGATCATCTGTTGAATGTTTTTTTTAAAAATCCAAACATTTTCTGTCCTGTTCTCAGAAACTCTTGAGTCACTTACACCGGCTTGAGTGGTGCCTGTTCAGAAGACGCTTGCCTCTTGTCCTGGTGGCTGAAGCTAGTAGCTGAAGTGATGCCTTTACTGATCTCCTTCTGGGGCTCGCTGAACCATCACAGCAGCTTTACATATAGGCTAAACTTTATATCTCCTGGGGAAGATAGGCTTTATTGTGCTCGTTTTATAAATGATGCAAGCAAGAGTCCAGAAACTTCACTAACGTACATAAGGCCACACGGCAACAAAGCTTTTAGATGAGATTTGGATCCAGATCTTGTCTCTCATACTTTACTTCCAAACACCATTAGGAAAGTCAGCCCGTCCCCACTTTTCCTTCCAAAATGTGATCACATTCTTTTACACACATGCACGCTCATGCACACACACACACACACACACACACACGACTTGATCTCCTTTGTTAGGACAGAGGATTGAGAACTAGATGCATACTGCTTCCTGTAAAGTCTCTGAGCCACAGTGTCAAGCCCCAGGTCTGGCTTCCAGGCATGTAGCCAGGCTAGTGGGAAGGTGGCATGGCTGGGATAATCTCCTTTTTCTCATAATTCTGAGTCAACACCTGTTAGACGGACAGCATCATGCCAGCTTCTGAGCAAACAGAAACCTGGTCTGACATGGGTGCATTCTTGTGGACAATCCCCCCTGTCTGATGTCACCACTTAAGAAGTATCTGTGGAGCTTATCCTGGCTTTAGTAGCCCTTCAGTTAAGACTAGCTGTGTAGTTTTCAAGGAGTGTCACACCCTGTCTGGGTTCAGTCTTCCCACTATCCAAGGAGACATTTATACTAATCCAACGGCACTGAAGGTCCCCAGTCTGTGTGCCTCCCTGTCTTAGGGTGAATAGTGCGTATTGTAGGGATGGGGCATCTCTCCCTGCCCACCTCTAGGCCTTTCATGCTTTTCATCCTTCTGATGACCCTTGCACCCTAAAAATGCTGAGAACATGAGTGTCTGTCTCAGGGAGACAGACTAATGACCAGGATGTCAGGCTGGTCCTTGCGGCCAAGGCTGGTGAATTTGTAGCGCTGGCACCCCATGCCTGATACAGTGCCTGGTATGTTGCTCATGTCCAATAGCAGTTGATGAATGAATAAATTGATGGATGAATGAATAAACACACACTCTTCCCACCCTGCCCCTGTCCCCCACTCCAACCCCTTGATCCCGCTGCCATGTCCTTTTGCATCAGAGGCTGAAAGCCTTTCACGGAGAATTACAGTGTGGCCCCCTTCCCACACCACTGGCTGTTTCCACTGTTCCCCACTTTTCCTCATCACTACACTTTGCCTCCCCTCTCCTCCTCCTCTAGCTTTTGCATTGCCCTATCAGGAGGGAGAGTTCTTCCACAGAGAAAGAGTCTCTAGAGGGGAGACCAGGCTTCAGGCTTCTGCTCAGGGGTCTGGAGGTAGAAAGCATAGCTGAGCAGGTGTGGGGGACTGGCCATTGAAGCTAGGACTCCAGGACTCCCCAACCCAGAGCCTGGGCTAGAGCATAATTACCTCCCATTAATATGGTAATCTCTCCTTTATGGAAGGAAGGCCGCTCTTTTCCTTAAATAATGAAGAGCTAGGAGGACACACAGTGCCCAGAAGTAGCTGGGCTGAAACGTGAGTTTTCATGTTTTAATTCAAGTCCCTCTGATAAGTGTTTAGCATTACTTCTGATGGTGCCCGGGAAAGACAGACAGAAAGGAGAAAGGAAGTGGGATGAGAGCAAGGAGAAGGAGGAAGTGGGGAGAGAAAAGGAGGAAGAGGAGGAGGAAGGGAGGAGGAGGGAGGGAGGGGGAAGGGCACACAATGATAAAAGGACCAATAGCAGGAGAACAAGAAATAAACCAGCCTGAAACCCCCACAGGAACAAAGTGGGGCCCTGATGATCTTTGCACAGTCCCCCAGGCCTGTTCCTCACTCTGGTCAGTGGGGCTGTATTTCTAATGTTTCTAATTCTTGTCCCTCCTGACCCACCCACATCAGCATCTCCACATTCCCAGGCAGCTGGGGTCATGTAGTCAGCCCACTTTTGTGTGTGTGTGTGGGGGGGGGATGGGGGAGGGCTTCCTGAGCGGGGTGCTGTGGCTCTCCCCCTGAAGTAGACATCTCCTTGCCCCCTGGTTCTCAGAGTCCCCATGTGTTGGGTCAATTGAGCCACAAGTGACAAGCAGATGTGGTCACGGGGGTGGCCATTTGACCACTATGAGCAAATGTTTACAACTCATTTTGGGAATTCAACCATCCCTTCTGTTCAGGGCAGCTGTGTGTGTGTGTGTGTGTGTGTGTGTGTGTTCTCAGTCCAGCATCTCTGGTCTCCCCTCTCTGCTGTCTCCCCTCTTTGCTAGCCTTAATTACAGCAATTGAGAAGGCTTGCTTAAGATTGCAGAGTAAACCTATCAATATTTCACTTAAGAATGGATTTCTGTCGGATGGTATCAGAGGCTATAAATGAGAAATATGAGACTTGTTCTCAGGTAGCCTTACACACACACGCGCGCGCACACACACACACCTCCGATGAATTATTAACACGTGATTTCCTTTCTGTCTCAGGCACTGGGAACAGCTGAAGTCTTTATTCAGCTATAGTCAGAGATGAATGTTTCTACTGAAGCTATTTGCCTAAAACACATTCAGATAAACCCAAGAGAACCATGGCTCCGTGTGCTGGGGTTTCCTGTTGGTGAGGAGGTAGAAGACCCTGCTGCTCTGTGCACCTCCATCTCCAGGTCTGTTGGGAAAGGAAGGGTCGTTTCCCGCAACCAAGAGGGCAGGGTCACCAATAGGCTGACAAGGCAGTGTCTCTGCTGGGGTGGAGGAGGGACCTGGGCACAGGATCCCTCTTGCTCCCTTTCCTTGTCTTCCTCTCCTTCTAGAGGGATCCAGAGATACAGGCTCTCACAATCCTCTGTACTTCTTCAGCCTTGGAGTCTGCAAGTACCCTGATGCTTTTAGCATTGGGAATAACTTGTTGTGGTGGAATGAACATGGGCTTGGTGATCAGATACACCCAAGCCACTTGCAATCTATATAAACTGGGTAAGTCACACCTTCTCTGAACCTCAGTTTCCCCAGCTCCAAATGAGGAAACAGTTGGATCCATCTCACTGGATTGGTGATGGAAAATATAAAGCCCTACAATGAAGGGCTCCAAGGTGGCCACTTGGCTGGTGGAGATGACAGTGTGATTTCTCAGTATTGTTTGTTCTGGGTGCCCCCCTTAAAAAGGGCATTGACCAACTCAGTTTGTCCAGAGAGAGGTGACTAGGGTACTGAATGGTTGGAAAACCATGGGCGTGTAAGAGCAAATAGAAGACATTGGAAGTATTTAGCCTGGAGAAGTTATGTCTCGGGGTGATATACTTGTCATCTTTAAGTACATCTTCAACATCTTCTTGTTGAAGAAGGATCAGAGGTGTTATGTGAAGTCCCCAAGGGAGAAATAGAAATTACAGGAAAATTTAGGTTAATATAAAGACTATTTTAACCATCAGAAGTGTGTGACAATGGAATGGATAATTCAGATGGTACTGAATCCCCACCACTGACCATTTTCAAGAGTGGCAAACAACCAGCGGCGGGGAGGTAGTAGAGGTGATTTGGCACTCCCAGCTGGAGACCTTAGGATTTCCTGACAGCTAGTCTACAGTTCCCTGGGGAGGGTCCTTTATTGGAGAAAGAATCCTCTCCTCCCTCCATCGAGTCTCTCATTGTCCTTGGGAGAAGGTAATTTCTTTGTCGGCAAATTTGGGGAGAATCTGATTGTTCTCCACTTTGAAGATCTTTCTGCTGACAGAAGACATATATTTTCTGCTTCTCTTCATCACAGGATTGGAGTAGGACTGCAGGTGACAGCTCTGCCTGAGACTCACTGAGTCTTGTCAAAATTATGAGGTGTTAGCAAGCCCACCCATAATGTAATGGTATAGTCACCACTGTTGTAGTGACATTAAAGATAATATTTTGGTCTCCAGCTACTTGGCTCCATTATCTATTTCTTAGAATGCTCTGAACTGGGTATGGAAGAAGGGATAGTAGACCTCCCCAAGACCCTAAGGTAGGTCAACTTCCTAAGGTTGGAACAAGAGTGGTCAATGACCATTTGCTTTCAGATCTACTCCCTGCCCTTCTGCATGCTACATTTCCTAGACTCTTGCCAGGGTTAGTAAATGGGAGCAACAGAGGGAGACTGCAGGAACAAAAAAGTGAGAAGCCAAGGTATTTCTCCCTCTCTCATCCTGATTCAATGGTTGTCTTCAGGGTGGCTGAACTTCCAGCATGGCTCCAGCCTTTGCCAAATAGCCTTGCCATGTGGTTCCTGATACCAGCACCTCCTGTCCTCGCTCCAGCCCTAAGGTCATAGTGGCTTCCTACTGTTTGCTTCCCCTCCCTTTTTTGGTTTCTCAGCTCTTCCAGCACTCATGCAACCAATTTCTTGTATTCCTGACCTCTGTTGTGAATATATAAAGTCATTTATATTTTCATGAGTGGATCCTGAATGATACAGAACATAGTCTCCACTTAGGGAATTTATGTGGCTGATTCCCTTGACGGCAAGCTTCTTGAAGGTCCCATGTGATTCACAATTCCCTGAGGATCCATCCAAACCTCAGGTGCCTGATCTCTATGCCCTGGAGTGCTGGTATCCCTGCATGGTCTCCATCTATAGTCAAGGCGAGGGTGGAGTGTTAGCAGTCTGTGGCATGGGCTTTACCTTGCCCCAAGAAGCCAGTCACTGGGTGCTCCTATAGCAGGGGGGCTGAGGGTATAACAGTCCATTGTTGGAAGCGATCTTTGACCTGATTTGACTTTCCCATAATGGGGAGGGGCAAAAATATGTGCTTTCTGTCAGCATGAAGATCCTCAAAGTGAAGAACACTCAGATCTTCTCCCAAACTCACCCAGCCTGTTCCATTTGATTGTCAGCTCCCCCTTTTCCACTCCTGACAGTTCACTTAGATTCAGCTCACCAAACCTTCCTGTATCTTGGCTTGTGAGTGGTCTTGTCCAGACCATCTGTTCCATGTGCCCCTGCCCAATGGGGCAGCCCTGGCTCTGGGGCTCCAAGATCTTTAGTCTGTTTCCATCCTTGACCACACCTGCATATGACAGGCCTTGTTAGAGACAGGTCTCTTGAGTCTCCACAGGTGCCTTGCAGCTGCCAGTGCCCATCAGCGAGCTCCCCCTCTGTCCGAGGACACTGCCAGAAATGCAGCAGGCATCTGCACCTCTTTTCCACAGGCCTGGAAATGGGGCAAGCCTGGGGCTGCAGACGTGGAAGCAGGCGCCATGGGAAATCTGTCGTACCAGCTTCATTCTGCATCATTGTCTGCCCATGAGCAACCTTAAGAAGTTGATTTAGAGTTTCTTGCCTGAAGAAAGAAGTGGATGGCTTAATACACTCTGAGATTATTCCATGAGCACCGTGAAAGGACCTAAGGGTATCAGTCTACAAATGAATCTCTGTCATAATCATCACTATTGCCATCCCTATCTCTGTGATGGTCATAAACTCTATCATTGCCACCATCACCTCCATCGCTACTCCCACCTCCATCCTTAACACCCCCTCCTGTCGCTATTACTGCCACTGCTCTGTGATCACTATCACTATGAGCACCATTACGCAAATCTACACTAGAATAGCATCAACTAGTACATGTCACACACCATCCACTCCCCTCATCACTCTTCTATGAGGATTTGGCTGGGCCAAGTACCATAGGGCCAAGTACCCAGGTACATGGAGGCTTTCACCAAAGACAATCCTACCTACATAGGAACCTGCACAGAGCAGCAACACAAAGCCAAGACACAAAGGAACAAAGGGGTTATTTCTGCATGGGACATTTTGGTAGTGAGAGGAGAACTAGGTAAAGGGATGGGAGGGGAAATCAGCCACTTGAAAGGGAGCAGCCAGAGGAGGTAGCAGACCCCATGCCTGGAATTGGTGAAGGGACCCTGGGAACTACATGGGGAATCAGTCAGTGTGGCTGGAGTGTGGGAGATAACAGTGGGTTGTACTGGCTGATGTGCTCCTGCCTTTGGATAGTCTGCTAACCACCCAATTTCCCTAGATGGGGGCAGGATGGGGTGGTGAGAAAGAGGAAGGCAACCCCTGGAGTCTGGGAGCTGCTCTTGGTGCCCTCCTGTTGAACATAAACAATTTCACAGGACATCAACATCAGACAAGGCCACCCGTGACCATGACAGATCAAGACAAAACCAACTCTATTCTGCAATCATGTCTGAATGCGGAAAGAGCATGAGCATTGTCCAGACCATAAAATGCCAAACACCCCTCCCCCAGCCAGTTACAGCTTTAGCCTTGTTCCAGACTGCCCAGCCTGTAGATCAAGTTGATTGATACCCAATCGTAGAATTGTCCCTGCTTTCCAACAACACTCAATCCTGGGCAAACCACTGCCTCCTTGGATCCTCCCCCAAATCACCTAACTCAAGCCCAAGTCCTAGAACTGCTTCTCTCCAGCTCTGTCCTCTTCCTGAGATGCCCCACAGTCCCCCGGTGCATGTTCTTCCTGACTGCAGCGAGTGATAAACCCACTGCTCCCCTACTGCCACGTTGCTGGGGCCCTTTGGCTGAAGGGCACTGACAGAGATGTGGGAGAACATTACTTCTAGTGCCTCTGAAAAAGTTACTATTGCTCCCCTCCATAGGGGTCTTCCTTTCTCCTGGAAGGACATATGGAGTGATCAGAGTGTGGTGCAGTCAGCCTGAGAACCTCTTTCTGGGACCCAGCTTTTCCAGTCAATCACCTTAATAAGAGAACATGAAAATACTGGTCAACAGGCCATCACATTCCCCTGAGCTTCTTGGTGAAATGCAGGATACTGTACCTTACTCCCAGGGACCTCCACACAAAAGACATGAAGTCCATTATTTTAACAAGTTCCTCAGATGGAACTTGGATAGCAAAGTTTGGGAACCTGTCACTCTGAGGGCCTTCAAGGTCACCAAAGACTCAAGATTGGGGCTAACTAAAAAGCCTCTCACACCCTGGAAGCCATATATTTCCTAGGTTCAGGCCCCTGTGGTGTTTCTATCCCACTCTGGAAAGGCCACACAATATCAGGTCCCCCCTGCCTCCCTAGGTGTGACCCACATCTTCTGTTAGAGGTTAAGGCACAAAACTGCTCAATAACGTTCAAGGTAAAGGCATCTGCCTCTAGCAAAATGTGTCTCAAAGGGACTCACATTTCATATCTTGAAGTGAATGAAAATGTTAATCAATAGATCCATCATCTTGGCCCCTGTGTCTCTGAGCTGCAGATGCAGAGAACACAAACCAATAATGGTATTTAAATACACACACATGCACATGCACATACACACATGTGCTTGAGCATGCACATACCCACACGTGTGCGCGCGCGCACACACACACACACACACACACACACACACACACACACAGTTGTTCCCACACAGGGGTTGAATAGGCAAACAACTCTCTTATAGTCAAAGTCTTGCATAGCCTCTGTACTCTCCCATCCTGTCCTCACTGGCCCACTCTCTTCCATGAGGACAGCCCTGGCCTGGTGAAGTCTCAGGGTCAGACCATTTGCTTTGGATGCATCCTTGGCTGCACCACCCAAAGCTTAGACTCTGCTTTATGCAGCCACAGGCCTAGGAACACCTCCTTTCTCATTTCATCTCTTTTCCACCCTGAGTCATCTCCAGCAATTTGGGCCCCAGGTCACAGCCTTGCAGCTCAGAGCTGATGCTGGAGTGGTTTACGACTATGGGGCTTGGGACTGGGGGATGTATTTTGCATGGAGAAGGACATGACTTGGAGGGATCCAGAGGGTAGAATGTTATGGCCCTCCAAAGTCATACATTGAAGCCCTAACCCTCATGACCTTGGAATGTGGCTGTCTCTGCAGAGAAGGCCTCTAATGAGGTAAATGTATTAGGATGGGGCCGTTAGGGCAGGTCCTACGTAATCTGAGTGGTGTCCTTATAGGAAGAGGAGGTTAGACCATACAGAGAGATACCAGAGAGGGTGAACTGTGTCCCCCCCACCCTTTGACCTCTCTCCGCTTTTATTCATCTTCAGCAATTTGGGCCCGGGCCACAGCTCTGCAGCTCATACTTGGGTGGAGGAAAGCTACTTCACCACAGACGTGAAGTCTTGGTGGGGCAACGTCACAGTCAAGCGTTGTCCAAGTAGCCAGAGTGTCCGTCAGTGTAGCTGCATCCAACCAGTCACCCCTTATGCAGTCACTGGCCTCCCACTCCTCCCTCTGCCAGCTGGCCCAGTGGTGAATCGGACCCGCAGAGCAGCAGGGCAGAAATGGGCAGAGTTGGAGGTCCTGCATGAGCCCTGGCCCTTGTCCGTTCTAATTTTGCGAGGCTGGGCTAGTTAGGAGACTCTCTGAGCCTCAGTTTCCACACTGCCCAAAAGGGAATACTACCATCTCTATCTCCACAGTGTTGCCACGATAATAAACGTTAAGGTCTCAGTGACACGGGCTCCTCTCTTGCATCATGCCAGGCTTTTCTGACACCTCCCACGGCGGCACTGGGCTCTATGCCATGCCCTCTGCTCCTTCTCAGCCACCTTTCTCCTATTCTTATTGTCCTCACTGCAGACACCGCAGTGAGAGCTTTATCTCCATTCCTTGTTCCCTGGCTTCTGAAAGGTCCTCTGCCTCCCTCCCCACCCACAGCCTTAGATGCTGGGTGCTGCTGTCTGGCCTAATACCTAGCACACATCAAGTCAGTACCAGTCACAGAGCAGTAGTAGCCACACACTTCCTTCTCTTCCATCAGGGTGCACTCCTTGAAGACAGAGGCAAACTCTTTCCTCATTACATCTGCTCCAGACCCAGCTGCACTCAATAAGCATGCTCGGGGTTGGCTGGTAGCCTCTGAAGTACACCTAGACCTGGAAGGGACTGGTGGTTCCACGGGTGGCAATGCTCCATTCGGCGTGGGCATTCATGGCCTTTGTTTTCAGCCTGACTCTTAACTCCTGATCCTAACACTCCTGAGCATCGCAGTTTATTAAGAGAAAATGGAGAGTTGGAGTAGTCTAGAAGTGAAGATGACCTTAGCCTGTTATTCAAGTATTTCCAACCTGTACTTGGAGAGGAGGCACGCGGACACTTGCAGGTGACTGTTTCCATTTGCCTGTGCTTGGGTGAAGGTGCCACTGCTGCCTTTCCCACTTATTCCACCCCCACCTCCCACCTGGACTGGAAGAACACGTGCATCTTGGATGCAGGAAAGTAAGGAGGAGTGTGATTATGTGGGGACTCCTGAATGATTTCCCTAAAAGAGAGGGATTAAAGGGAGGGACCTGGTCACCAGATTGGAAACTATGAGAACCCCTCCTCTTTCTCAGTCTTGATAAAGCAGCTTGGAGGGGCTTAGTACTATGAGCAGGAAAGATCCCTGCTCTGTCTTCTCATTTATGCTGCATGACTGCAAGCAGCTGCTTTACTCCTCTGAGCCTCAGTTTCTTCATCTGGAAAATGGGGTTGCTATGGGGATGATGCATGGTAACTCATGAAAGTAGCTGAGGTCTTCAATAAATGGTAGTCGAAGCTGGCGAAGTCCTTCAGTTTTTCAAGGCAAGGAAGAAAAGACCTCCTACAGCCACCACCTCTGTGCCAGGGCACAGATCTTCAGTATATCAGAGACTCTTCCTTGCCTCTCCCCCCCCCCCCCCCCCGCCCAGCAGGTCCCAATGGTGGTTCTGGGTTGGTGCCCTGCAGTTTGCTGAACCCTGCAGTTTTGACAGGCAGCCCCAGGAACCCAGAGGATCTGAATGGAAAGCGCCTAATTAATTACTGCTGTAATAGTTCCAACAACAGCAGCCCTGCCGTGCTGGGCTACGGGTGTCGTTTTCAGCTTCCTGTGCACATTCACCCCACAACTTCTACCCCAGGCTGCCTGACTGGGGTAAAATAAGACCTGGAGAGGGACAGCTGAAGTCCTCTGGCTTCCAGAGATATGGATACATCCCATTTGGCCTTCCTCCTATGGCTCTGTGTTTCTGAGCTCTTCCCCTGCTAAGAACCCCAATGCAAACAGGAATCTTATGCACACTGCAGTGAGGACTGAGGAAAAGCACTGCATTCAGAGTGAGGAAACCAGGAGTCTGTGCTACCCTTATGTGCTGTGTGCCCAGGGTAAGCCTCTTTACCTTTCTAAGCCTCAGTTTCTTTATCTGTGAAATGGGGATGGTAGGCCCATCCTGGCTAGCACATAGGACTGAAGTGTATTACTTAATAAATGTGAATTGCTTTAGATGCTATACCAAACAATGAATGCCTGGAGGTCCCATTCCACTTCTTGGAAGGCCCCTCCCTGCATAATGGATGGAGACAAAGTGCCCTCTGGCTCCTCCCTGTGGACCTTTCTGAGCAATACATCACCCCAGCTGTGCCCACATTATCTTGATGGATGAGTCTAGGGTGGAGGTTCCTATGGATGGGGCAATGGAAGCTTGGGAGGCAAGGCTGCCTGGTTCCATCATGGCAATCCAAACTGTATAAGCCCCATATCAAGGAGAACAGGATGCTCCAGCCTCAGGGAAGTTTCCATGATTCACTGCACCTGACTCTCACCCCCACCCCCACAATCAGACCTGAGCCTTATGGGCAGAGACCATTTTGAGGACTGAGAGAATATCCCCATGTACCTGGAGATCCTACTGTAGCTGAGGGCCCTTTTACTTTGGGAAACATGGTCCACTTTCTGAGCCTCCTGGTCCAGGTGGAAAGTCTCCAAGTTCAGGAGATCTTCACCTGAGTCCAGAGCAGAAGTAGCTAGAGACACCTGCCAAGTGGTTGTAGACAAATGGTCCTTTTAAGTGGGGCAGCTGTCAGGGGATGGGTATCTGGGAGGGTCTGTGCCCTCACCCTGTGAGCCCCTCCAGGGAGAATCAGCTCCACACCCACTTCCTGAGCGATGAATATAAGCAGAAGCATGCTCTCCAGATATGAGTAGCTGGGGATCAGGCGACACCTTTGCGGAATCTGCAAAAGGCACGCCTTAACTCCATGACTCAGTTGATTTCCTTGGGGCACATTTTCCCCCTGAATGGTCTTCCCAACATCTTCAGGCCTTGGCATTCCCTTTTGAGAAGAGTCTCCGGGTCTCCCTTTGCCCTGAGAACAGAAAGCTTGAAGGCAAAATGATGATCAATACAATAAGACCCCTTTCAAGCAAAGGTACTAGGAAAATGAGTCCATCCCTCCTTTTTGCAGGGGAGCTAACATTTTTACAGTGTTTACCATCTGTCTGGCTCTGTCCTACTGGCTCTTCATATATTACCCATATCAATCCTATGAGGTAGGTACTGTTAATGTCTCCATCTTACAGATGGGGAAATTAAGGCCCAGAAAAGTTAAGAGACTTTCCCAAGGTCCCACATCTACTAAGTAGTAGCTGGCATTCGAACCCAAATAGCCTGACTCTTGAATCTGGGCTCTTAAACTCCAGCTCTTCTATCTCTTGCTGTCCTGGCCGTGTTCTCACTACTTCTATGTCCATCTTTCATCCTGGACTGTGAGCTCATGGGCCAGGAATCTGGTTTATTCTTCTTTGTCCCCTCCAACTCCAGGCATAACCCCTGGAGCATACCAGGTGTCCAGGAACCATTTGTTCATAAATAAATGAATAAATGGCATGGTGACAGGTGCCAATGAAAAGATATTTGGAGTCTAGATCAAGGGGGATCCCAAATGCCTGGCATTTGTGTAGACAGTAGAGATCTCAGGCAGGACAGTCCCTGCTGGGTTGTGCTTACTCTGTTAACACAGTTTGGACACATGCTTATTGGAGTCACGAGACATAGCGACGTTAACCTGGGATCCAACTACAATTTTTGCATTTTTAGAACCTTTACCACCAATGTACCATGGGAAAGGACGTTGTATTTAGGGCCAAATGAGGCTCATGCACCACCTATCCTCCCCACCTCATCCCCCACCATCATCAGAATATTGTGAGACCCATTCTGCTTTGTATTGTTCTCATGAACACTAATATTATTACTAACACCTAACCGTAATTTTCCCCTGGAGGAAAAGTTACTTCACACACTGTGGCTGGAGCACTACATGTTCTAGAAGGGATTGGAACAAGCAGGGGGTGTTGTACGAGGTTCACAGTTGGTGAGGAAGGAGGAGACCCCTTTTCCTCAAGAGATCCTCCTCTTCACCAAGTCCTAGGCTGGGTGTGAGGCTTCCAGAAGGGGAGGTCTTCAGCCTGGGAAGCAGTAAGGGAGGGAGCTGGGGGAGGTGGAGATGCCCTCCTGGTTGTAGGAGAAAGGGGATAAATATCCAAGGTGGCATGTCGTGGTGGGGAGACAGGCAGGCTTACATTGTAAGAAATAATGAGTTAAAAGAATCGTTCAGTGAGTAAAGAGAAATACCAAGAATCAAATTGCAGGGAAGATTTCAAGTAATCATAAAGGGTTTTTCAAATATATTCACTGCTAAGAGCTACAGATGTCAGGGGAGAAAATTGGTTCACTTACCAATAATAGTCGCAGAGGCTGGGGGAGCAGGATGCAGACAGGGAAAGTACTTAACCAGGCTTCCTCACCTCCTTCTCTCCTGGGACGCTTGGGGATGGGGGAGGGAGTGGCCTGTCCCTTCACTGAGAAGGGTGGCTGCGGGGGTGTTAGGCAGGTGAGCAGAGCAGGCTGGGCAGGAGGAGTGGCTCAGACACGGTGGCTCCAGCAGCCCTGCTCCAATGTGACTTCCTTTTCCCCTCCCCAACCCATGCGCAGATTACGTGAGGTGAGGACAGGTGCCATGTTTGGCATTGAGTAGGAGGCTTGTTGTTATTGTCACCAAGAATTTATTGATGGTTTATGATGAGCAGAGCAGTCTTCCAGGTATATGAAAGATTGGAGCCATAGGCACATGGTACCTGCCCTGCCTTTACAACCTCATTAGGGAGACAAGAGCCACATCCAAGGGAAAACGAGAAAGATCGTCAGCACCACGCAGGGAGATATGGACTGATCGTGCTGAAGGGGGTGTTTAAGTGGTCATCACAGGCAGACCAATCAGGGGGAGCTTCAGGGGCACTCGATGATGACGCTGTCCACCTATGTTCTGCCATGATGCTGCCTCCCCCTTTTAGGATCCCTCTTCGTACAGCAGGATATGGTATCAGTCACACACCTCAACCTGCCAAGAGAAAGGCCAGGGCAATGCTGCCATCAGGAACAACCCAGGGCAGTGGGTTGAAGCTGACTCAAATGTCTCTGAGTGCAGAGGTGGTGTTATTGGTCATTCTCACAAACATCAGAGACAAATGTCATCTCACTTTGTCTAATGTAATTCTCATACCAGTTTCCTGAACCCCAGTTCCCACAGGGCGATGTGAAGAGGACCAGGTGATCCCTGTATACCCAGTGGGTTATGTTACAGGAGAGAAACCTGTGTTGGGGAACCCGAATCTTTTATCATGGACAGTAACCATGCTTGTCCTTTGCTCCAGAAGAGATAATAATTGTACTAAACTGGATAGTAACTATGTCTGCCTCTGTTGCATCAGAAGATACTGTCTCTAGCTCCCAGGAATGTTTGTTACACAAACAGCCTTGAAAAGATAATCAAGAACAAGAAGCAATCAGTTTCTCACTTGCAAGATATACAGAAATGCAAGACCCATGGATAACTATCTTTGGACATTAACAAACTATGGAATGCATTTATTTATTATAATTAGTATTATGTTTGTCTTTTCCTGCTAGAATGGCTATCTCTTTTGTTTACTGATGTATCAATAATTAGAAAAGTGTTCCATACATAATAGGTGCTCAAAATGTGTTGGTTAAATGAATAAATGATTACATGAGGAAGGAGAAAGTCCCTGCTTGGTATCTCCCGTCCAGGAAATTTCTTTGCCAAATTGCCAGCATTCTGTGAGGAGAAGGAAACTCGGTTCTGAAAAAGTAGCCTTGTCCTGTGTGCATTGAATTGGCATGGGTCACATGTGTCCCCTATGTGTTCCCCGTGTCTCTCTGTTGCTGGCACCCAGGAGGCAAGGAAGGCGCTCAGGGAAGAGCCAGCTGGTTGTGACTTTATTCCTGCAGCAGGGAATGTCCGTGCATCACCAGGCCCCAGGCATCTCTCCTGGGCCTCCCTTCCTCTTCCCTGCCTTTCTCAGACTGGTAATTAAAAGTATCAAAGCAAAGTAGGGCTGTCTCATTACATGTCCTGTTTATGTGACTCTAATGTGCTTAGAGATGATTTGAAGCCCGCAGAAATCAGCCTCAGAGCTTCCTACTCGTCCAGCCTGGAGCTGGCAACCTAGAGATAAGGGTATCAAGACGGGGCTGTGAATTAGTTCTAAAGTAAACCAATAACGCATTAATGTGGGTGAGGAATTAAAAATAAGAGAGATGCTGCACATTTCTCTGATTAATTAGCCGTTCTAGTTAATTTTGCTTCTTGTAGAGACAAATCACAGGACCCTAATAGGGGAGCAATTTCCTATTGGTCACTGGGGCACCAGCATGGGGCTACAAGCTTCAGTTCTCTCAGGCCCGCAGGGACCACAAGCAGTGAGGCTCCATCAAGGAGGCTGCTATGGCCACTTGGGAATTTTTCTTCACTTCCTGATTCTCTCTTCAACCCAGCAGGAGTACACAGAGTAGAGGGAAGGATAGGGATTGGGACCAACAGGCCTACAGTGCCCCATTCAGGAGTGTTTGGTGACTCCTAAGGACAGGAGGCTGAGAGGGGGGATGGTGAGCTGTTGGGACTGTGCCATTCATCTGGGGTTTATCACACAATGCCCTGGAGTCTTGCCATTTCATCCACTCATTCATTCACTCACTCATTCATTCATGCATGCACTCAACTGTGGAGGTTTTATTGTTGTCGTTTTTGGTTTGTGTTTGTTTGTTTTATAACCTCTTCCACATACGAGACTTTTGTTAGCCCCAAGGATGCCAAAATGAAAGAATTCCAACAGACAATCTCTGTGAGGAGGAATTCCTAGCCTGGGACTAGCACAGAGCTGTTCTTGCTGTGAGAGGGCCTCTGCCCCTGTCACAGGTGTTTTGGAGGTTAGGATACAAGCGGGGAGGGAGGTGGGCAGTCTTCACCCAGACGCCACACCTACAGGTTCTTGTCTGCATGCTCCCACCACTGCCTGGATCTGGACATGGTGGAAATGGTTTGTGATCTTTTTGTTTCTTTCTTTTTGTTTGTGTGTAGAACAGGAAGCCTGTTTCTTTCCAGGCAGGAAACTTCCATAGGCTCCAGAGCTTGGCTCACTGGGCTGGGGCTTTGGATACCATTTTTGTAGTCTACTCAGCCACAGACTTGCCAATGGTCCAGGATAAGTTCTTGCCCTAGTCCCAGACACCTGTTTCCCACCTTGCTTTTGCCTCCACATATAACCCCTTCCCCAAGAAAGCTTCCTCCCTATGGCCATGACAGTGAATGAGACTCCAACTGGTCGCAGAAGATGTATAAGGGTCCCAGGCTCCCTGTGGCTCATATGGAGAAGGCAGGGAAGGGAGGGTTCTCAGGGAAGTGAGTGTGGACGATAGGGACACCTGCCCAGGATCTAACTCAGAGCCATTAGAGGCCAGAATGTGGAATGAAGAGGGCTTATTCAGCCTCTTCCAACTTTTCCAGGCTGGATTACAGGTCTAGGGGTGTCAGATCTTGCATATTTTCAGAAGTCAACTCAAATTTTTATGTGAAAAAAAAATCTCTTGATTTTAAAATGCTGGACTTGAATTTAAAATATTTGAACACTGCTATGTAGGCAAACAAAATATGCCTGGGGACTAGATTCAGTCCTTGGATGTGTCAGTTAGAATTATGTTTATCCAGTAGTAACAGAAAACAAACAAATAAACAAGTAACAGTGGCTTAAATAACATAGATATTTCTCTGTCACTTATAAGAATTGCAGAAGGAGTCAGTCAGTCTTAGACTGCTAAAGTGTTACATGGTATGCAGGCTCCTCCTATCCTGTTCCTCTATTTCATGGTCTCTATCCCAGCATGACCTCATGGTCCAAGATGGCTGCTGGATCCCCATCCATTAGTTCTGCCTTCCAGACAGCAGGTCAAAGGAAGGGCAGATGATCATGTTTCCTTCTTTTTGATGACATCTTCCAGAAGTCGCACACTTTATTTCTTCTCCTATCCCATTCATCAAAACTCAAGGCCCCAGTGTGCCTTCATTTTGAGAGCTGGTTGACCCAGGCTGCTCTTTGTGGTGGGTCTGGGGAGGGGGTCATGGGATCTGGTCACTTGGAGACTGCCCAGTGAAAGGACATGGCTGCTTTGGAGAAGGGTTTGCTCTCAGATAGGGGACTCTGGTAGGGCAGTCTCTGCCAGAGTGATTTGGCCACACTGGATGTGGGGCTCCAGTGACTTTGGGGGGTTATTTCTTTCTTGATGTCTTGCAGGAGCAGGACTTCTCTTTTCCCCACAAGTGTCTCTCAGTCACCAAGAGTCAATATTCAGGCAACACCCCCAGGACTGTCAGCCATAGCTTGGCAGGGCAGGAGTGATGCCTGAAGTCAGCTCCTGGGTCTCCAGAAAAAGGTAGGATGTCACCAAGTTTTTCTCACCGTAGAGTGGTGGAAGGACCTTCAATTGCACTGAGAGTAAATTCAGGTTAGAAAACCAGGATCTCTTAACTGAGTCACAGAAGATATAGGGAGCACCTGATACTTCCTCAAGTCAGTGAGTCAGTTTATTCCAGTTCCTCCTGGACCAGTCCCTGGGCACTTCCTTCAGGACACCTCAATTTCCTCTTTTGCATATTAAGCATATGAATGCTTACCTTGCAGGATTGTTACCATGGTTGTGACTTGAAAGCACATCTGTAAAATCTGTGGCACTCCTCTGTTCAAGAGGTAGAGTCTCACTTTCTCCCCTTGGCTATGCACTGACCTCAGTGACCTGCTTCTAGTGAAATAAATGTGGCAGAAGTGGGACTGCCTGACTTCCAGGGCTCGGTCATAAAAAGCAATATACCTTTCTCTCTCTCTCTCTCTCTCTCTCTCTCTCTCTCATTTCTCAGCCACATGCTCTTGGAACCCAGACACCATGCATGCTGTGGGAGAGGCCACATGTGAGCGTGCCCTCTGTCAGCCTCAGTTGAGGCCTGATGATGACCAACAATGACCACCAGATGTGTGGATGAGAAGCCTTTGAGATGACTCCATCTGACTTTATCAATCACTGTGGACAAAACCCTGAGTAAGAGCTACCCAACTAAACCCCGTTCAACCCTGAGATTCATGAGAAAGGTAAACAACTGGAATTGTTCAAGGCCATTGTTTGGGGTGGCTTGTAGATAATGGGAACAGTGTTAGATGAAACAGCTTTATACCCAGTGTCTCACACGATGCCTGGAACATAGTCGATATGCCATAATACATAGCTCTTCTGGTGCTTTATCTGGTGCCCTGGGTTCGGGGCTGTGCCCAGAGGGCTGGTGTGCACACACTCATGGGAATCCCTGACTGATACCTGGTGTCCTGAAGATGCTGTGGTATAGGAAGGAGCAGGATAGAGAAGGTGGGGGAGAGAATCAAAGAAAACACACACAGGAGCTAGCTCTGGCTGGCAATCCACAGGCATGGTGCAAGGCACTCTACAGCACCGACCTCATAGCCAGCCCCTAAGATGGGCCTCGCCCCATTCTGCAGCTGAGAAAACTGAGTCTGGGATATGTGCTTTGGGGTCCATTCCACGACCCTGGAGCCCAACAGCATGGGCGCCGGACAGTGAGCAATCTGCCTGTGCCCTCCCCCCACCGCCCCTCCTTTCTACCCACTCCCCCACCATGAGATCCTCTTACTCTCAGCCAATCAATAAACAAGTCATTACCATGGCCCCCAAGGTGCTTATCAGCACTGCAGTGCCAGGAAGTGCTTCCCAGTGTCTCGCATCTGTCTCTGCTGCTGAAATTTCCTTAGTTTGTTGGAGACCAGGAATGTGGGCTTGCTTTCCTCCTTTATTTAATAAAGCTCCAGGGACCTAATAATTCTTGCTAAGTTCCTCGCTGCTCCCCGCCTGCTCTCAGCAACCCATGCCCCAACTCCTCTGATGGAAGAGCAGGCCCCCCCGGCCTCCCTTGGACTTTCTCTTCTGGGACCCACCGATCAGATCATGAGTGCTTCGACCAGGGCAATATTATCCTTATGGGGACACAAATGGGTTCTTCAGGGGGAGTGGGGGGAGTCATCTCAGCTGTTACAATGTTGTGTGGCCCCCACAGATGCAGAGTAAAACTGTGGTGTTAATTATGGGGTTTCTGCCATACTGCTCCAGGACAATAATGAAGAAAAAGATTGCAAAACAGTGATCTGGAGCCCTCACCCCACAAGGTTCGGGTGCCGTTGGCTCTTTCTGGGGTAAGGGTGGCATGGGCTGGGGCTTCCTGGAGCCAGGGGAGAAAGTCCTGTGGCTCCGATTCCCTTGTCCCACAATGGTCTCTGGAGAAGGGCGAGGCGACCACACAGGTGCCAGCTGAGAGGCAGGGACTGGTGCGTCTCCTTCTCCAGGACTCCAGCTCCCAGCACTTGCTTCTCATGTCAGAGTGCACAAAGCAGTGTTTTCTTTAGAAAATCAATAATGATTGATTATTTATTCTGCTGGAAATAAATAGATCTGGTCACCAGGGTCAGAGATTAACTTGAAGCTCTGGGCTGCAGCTGGGAATTTGGGCGTCTGTGTTTGAGAGATTCCTCCCTCTCACGTTTCCACCCCACCTCTGGCACCAGGGCCAGCATGGGTCAGGGGGTGACAGAGCCTTCTCCACCAGAGGGACAGCCGCTGCCCCAACTGCAGTCCGCATCCTTCATCCAATAGGAAGAGATGACAGACGGGCCTCTCTCCTGGTCTCTACGTGTGGAGTTGGCAGGTGGGGAGGGGCCAAGTGTGGGCAGTGAGCCCAACCTCTGTGTGCTGTGTGCTGTGTCCACTGGCACGTGTGTGGCTAGGTGTGCAGTTTCTTACAGGTGTCTCGTGGCCGTGTGTCTGTCTGCTGAGCTCCTTCTCTGGGTTGTTACACGGTCTGACTGTGGTGAAATGCCAGACAGGGCGATCTGCATGCCAAGCGTGGGCTGCCCTGTTACCTTAGGAGAGAGGGTTGGTTTTTATGGGAGCAAATTAACTCTTTTTTAAAGGTGTTTAAAACATCTCAACTCTTTTAGATTCTCTAAACATTTCGGGCAGTGAGGAGCACAGGGCCTGGGCGCTGGGGATGGCTGCTTTTGACGGATGTGGACTTGTCCCAGCACAGTAGGGGCAGGCAGTGGGACAGGGGTGGGGTCGTGGCAGACAGGGCTTGAGGTTGAGGAAGCAGCAAGGGCAGGCATCTAGGATGGCAGGAGGTAGTGGGACCAGGGAGAGAGACTGAGGGTTGAGAGGAAGGTGTGGTTGGGACTGGAATCCCAGCTCTGCCACTGAGCCATCTGGTTTTGTCTGCCTGGAAAAGCACAGAGATACACATCTAGTGCTCAGGACAGCGGCTGGCTGGCCCGCAGGAGGGCCTCAGGGAAATGGTGCTGGAACGCTAAATGGGTGAGCTCCAGGTCCCCAAAGCAGGCTCTGCCTTGGGTCTGAGACCAGCTACCGGTCCTTCTCGAGTCCTGAATGTGAGAGATGCCCGGGCCCATACCTGTGCTAAGGCCCTGTCTGGCCAACACACCTGGCACCTCAGCCCCGCTGTGGTAGCCACAATCCAAGCACAGCCAGCCAGACGTGTGAGGCATTTTACACATGTTATGCTTTTGAGGTCCTCACAGAAGCTCCAGGAGCATCTCTCTGAACCCCACTTTTCTCATCTGTAAAGTAGGTCGAGCTAGGGACCCTGGCTGCATGATGTGTAGACAGCTCTTAGGACAACACCTGGCCCATTGTGGGCACTAAGTCAATGCTACCGAAAACCATTGTTCCCATTTTACAGGTGACCAAATCAAGGCATGGAGAGAACAAGCAAGTTGCCCAATGGCACATGGGCAGTGCATAGCAGCCCCAGGATTTGGCCCTGGATCTCCGACTCCAGGGCCTGCGTCCTTCCTTCTATTAGCACTTGTCTTGCTTTTGCCAGAAACCGGCCAGCGACCAGAAGCCTACTCTTTTCGCCTGCTGGTGGGCTGAGCCTTATCCCTGCCGAGCTGGCTGTCAGACCCCCTGATACCGACTTCCAGCCCACCTGCTCACTCAGATTCCCAGGTCCTCTGTCCCCTTATCACCACTCCCTTCCTGCTACCCATCTTGTCATCCTTCCTGGAGGAGTCCCTGCCTGCCTGCCTTACTCCTGCCATGGCAACAGAAACCCAGAAAGAGCTGAGATTATCGCCTCCACTTAGGCTGTCCCCCAAACTGCTGTGGTCTAGGGAGGCAACGACTACGGCCTAAGGTCAAGGGCAACAAACTGCCAGGTACTGAGAGCCCCTCCAGTCAGGCAGTGGTGACTCAGGGCTTGCCTACTGGGTATCATTTGTCAGGAGGGTTTTTCTCTGTCTTGTCTGTTTCGCTGTTTAATTTCTTTTTGCTTCCATTTGTTAATTCTTTGGCTTTAAGTTTGCTGGTTTTTTAAACTTGCTGAGAAGGAGGTTTGCTCTGTGGGAAAGACGAACAAATGCCATCCTCTGAGTTTGCTTTTGGCTGTGTCCTGTTGCCTAATTACAACAATCATCTTAGATCCTTTCCCAGAAATGCAGGTGGTGTGCACCCTTTGTTTTGTGTTTCCAACGATTGGCTTTTCTGCATGACTCAGTGGTCTGCTGTTCCATTTGCATGGAGGGGCTGGGGGTGCAGGCCAGGTCCCTTCTGCCAGCCACAAATCCCAGCTCTCGTGGCCTCCCTGACCAGGGATGCACACTGTGCTCAGCACACACACGTGGCTGCATGCATATGTATGTTCATGGGTGGTATATCTTCACCAATAAATATTGACTGAATGAACACTGAGGTCACGCACTATTCTAGGTGCCAGTGTGCATTGGCAAGAAAGACGGACAAGGACATTGCTCCCATGAATATTACATATGCACATACACACAGACATCACATCACATCACATCACATCACACAGACACGGACACACACAGTCATACATGCTCCTACCCCCCACCATCTTTTTCTGTCTACTCTTTCTCTGGGATAAAGCTTTGGATACCTTGAACACAGTCTGACTTTGTTAGCATGGATGCCACTGCCCCATGTAGACCTTGGAGGTTCTCAACTAATGGGTCTCTGGCACCCACTTACTTGCACCACTTCCTCACCTTACAGAAGTGACTGCCCAACCAGGCCCCTTTTAGCTATGTCCCTGAGCTCTCCTTCATGTGCACATAAGGAGACGAGCTTGGATGCCTTGCAAACACAATTTTTGGAGAAAACCAAAATGTCCAACTAAGTAACAGGAAAAAAAAAAAAAGATTGAATCAGAGCTGCATGGATCAGCATGGATAAATCACAAACACGTAACATGCTATAAAGAAAAGCAAGTTTTAGAAGGATTCCATTAATATACCGTTTGTATAAATCATGAGAGTAGACAAGCCAGTGATCCATATCATTTATGGATACGTGTATCATGCAAGAGCACACAAACCCACACAGGCCTGGGCATGACAGACACCAGACTCAGAAGTGCAGCAGCCTTGGACCAGGGGCAAGGATTGGGACTGGGCCAAGTTTATCAGCGCTTCACCTGAAACTATAATGTTTAATTTCATAACCTGATTGCTGGGTACCTGACGTTCATTGTGTTATTAGTCACATGGGTTATGTCCAAAATATTTTATTTTACAAGATCTGATATCCAAAGAGAACCTAAGAGGTGTGTTTATCCAGGATTCCTCTGCAGTCAGAGAATCATATTGGAGGCTCTATTTCTTCACTTGATTTGTCTTCAAGTTGCAGGTAAATTGTTGTTGTTTCGATAAGAATCTTCCAGTTAGAGCCAATGACTGGAGTTCCTTGGGCAAGAGGGCCATGATTGCCAGTGAGGCATCTGGATCCTTTTATTCCTGTTTGGTTTTCAGTTTGCCTTATTGCTAACGCTACAACAGTCCATATTTCCCTGCCCGGTTGAAGAGTGTGGGATGCGAGTAAGGGCTGAGTGGTGTGGGAGAAACCTTTCTCTGGGGCCTCGTGGCTGGCAAGGGAGGTGGGGCCGACCCTCTTCGAAACTGAGCCTGTGAAGTCTTCCATGTCTGAGAGCCTCGCCCCATCTTTGCGCAGTGCAGAAGCCTGCAACTTGACCCTTGCCTCAACTGGCACTATTCTGCACTCTTTCCTTATCAAAGCTCACCGGTTCAGGGTCCCAGCCCATTGGTGTCCTGCTCTCTACCAGGTTACATGGTGAACCGACCCTATCTAAGGATCCTTGTGAGGACACTTTCTGAAGGTGCGGCCCCATAGGAAGTGGGGCAGACAGACATGTGACGTGGGCGTCGTCTCGCCTTCTCCACCAGGGTGGCCCTGAGGTTGAGGTTTACATTGAGCCTGTCAGCTGGAGTGCCAGGCAGGTTGGGTGCGAGCAGGGGACGGTGGGGAGAGGTGCATTGAGAGGGGCCCTTCTGCTTACAAGGGCTGCCCCCAGGCCCACTGCTCATCCACCCCTTCTCACCCCGCTGCCAATAGCAGTAATCTGTCCTCTGCCACCCCTCGCATTTTTGTTATCAGTGAGCATCAAATCTGGCAAAATGGCAGGAAAAGTGCTTGCATGGGGCTTTTCAGCAAAACTCAATTAAAGTGGGAATTGGACTTGAAAATGAGCTGCTTTGCTCACTCCTGTACTCAGAACATTCCCTTCCTTCCTGCACACGTTGGACACTTCCAGAGGGTTGCCCCATCCTGGGATGCAAATGGAAGTTAGTGAAAGAAGCCATGGGACTGGTCAACAGATGCTGACACCTACACCCTGTCACAGACACTCCTATGACAGGTTGGGGGGGTGCTGTGAGTTTTATCTTTTTTAAAAAAATTTTTAATGTTTATTTATTTTTGAGAGAGAGAGAGAGAAAGACAGACAGACAGAGCATGAGTGTGGGAGGGGCAGAGAGAGAGGGAGACACAGAATCCAAAGCAGGTTCCAGGCTCCGAGCTGTCAGCACAGAGCCCGATGTGGGGCTCAAACCGTGAGATCATGACCTGAGCCAAAGTCAGACGCTTAACTGACTGGGCCACCCAGGTACCCCAGTTTCATCTTTTTTTAATTATTATTTTATTTTATGTGAGTTCCATCTTTCAGTGGGGAAACTGTGGCAAGTACCCGTTAAGCACATTTCCCCAGGCAGCACAGCAGGTCAAGGGCAGAGCTGAAATAAAAATCCTAATATCTTTGGTTCCCCAGCACAACCTCCATGCTGCCTTGAGAAATTTCTGTCCTGATCCCCTAGGATTCCAACCCTACCGAAAGCTCAGCTTCCTCTTGTCCTCTGAGCAAGGAAGGTGTAGACTCAGCTCCACTCCAGAGTCTGCCCCCCAAAAGCACAGAGTGGTTCTCCCAGTGGTGAGTGCCATCTAGCACCACTAGTGCTCAGCCCGGACGCTTCTGTGGACAGAGCCACCCCCTTCCCTCTAAGCTGTCCCAGGTGGCCACTGTCTCCCCACCGGGGACTTTGCAGAGCTCTACTGGAGATCACCTTCTCTGAAGCTGGACAGCCCCAGAGACGCAGCGGCAGCTGTGGCTTCCCTAACTCCTCCTCCAGGCTTCCACTGTCACAGCAACCCCGGGTGGTATCATTGCTCCTGTTTTACTCTTAAGTATGCTGAACCTCAGGGAAGTGGCGTGCGGGGGTCACACAGCCTCACAGCATGGGGATTCCAAAACCCATGCCTGTCAGTCCTAGAGGCCCTGAACAGCGCTGCCACTCTGTTCCAGCTGGCAGGGCTTCAGGGACTGCCCCTTCCCCGGGGACTTGGCTCATATTCTATGCAGCTTCTCTCGTCCCTGTCAAGGCAGCCTCCTGGATACCAAAGTTCTGTCCCTTCCACACATCCCAACACCTCCCAGGGCCCTGCAGACAAGGTTTCTTAAAGTTCCTTCTGTTATAATCTCCACTTGGAATGAAGGAAAAGAAAGCAGGTGTCCACCTGCGTATGGGGGAGTTTTATTTATTATTAGAATTTTGTCTCCCTGGAAAAAGAGAAGTCATGTGATTGTGCTTAGGGTTAGCTAATGAATACACTTTGATTTGAAATGTGCAGTGAGGGTGGCTGGGTGGCTCAGTCGTTAAGCTTCTGACTTTGGCTCAGGTCATGATCTCACAGTTGGTGAGTTCAAGTCCCACATCAGGTGAGCACAAGCCCCGCACTGGGTGACCTCAAGCCATGCATTGGGTGAGCCTCGCTTTGGGTGAGCTCAAGCCCCGCATCCGGTGAAAACATGAGCCCTGGGTGAGCCCCGCTTTTCTTTCTGTTTCTGTCTCTGTCTCTGTCTCTGTCTCTCTCTCTCTCTCTCTCTTTCTTCTCTTCCTCTCTGCCCCTCACTTACTTGTGCCCTCTCTCTCTCTAAAAAAACAAAAAATGAAATGTGCAGTGAATCACAGTTAATTGTGTGTTGGTCATTGAGATCTGGCCCAAAGAACACTTTTCATTCCTTGGGCATTACCAAGGAGGCCTTCCTAAGTGTGGGAACATGGCTACTTTGGTGTTGATTGGATTTCCTGCCTCTCTGGGTCTTAGGAAGAAATAAGACAGTGAGAACTGATTTAGGAGAATTGTTTTAGGCAGCAAGTAACCAAATATCTGACCAAAGTGGTTTTAGTTAAAGGGTTTTATCAGGTCACACAACCAGAGGTCCATATGAGACCCAGGCTTTTCCTGTCTGTCCATCTGCCTGGCGGCCATGCTGGCCCTTAATATTACAAGATGGCTGCCCAGCTCCCAGGTGGCCAGGCAGGGAGGGGCATTCAGGAGGAATATATTCCCCAGTGCCCCACCCCTGGCAGGTTTCCTTGTGGTCTCATTGGCCAGAGCAGGGTTACATGCCCAGCCCTAGACCAATCACTGGCAAGACAGAGTGGGATTACCACAATAGATCTCATCCCCTGGGGTTTGGCACAGTCCCACCCAAAATAGAAGGGAGAAGAAGGCAATAGCTGCTGGGGAGCCGTGAACAGCAGGATGACCTCAAGAAGGTAGCCAGCAGAACTGGTCTTGAAATTATAGCCTGGGAACTGCCACGTGGGGCTGGAGACCAGGGGGTGGGGGTGGAAACAGGTCTGGTTTCAGCAGGGTCTGACACCTTCAATGTGTTATAGCCTCCCTGTTCAGATGATGCTCTGAGGTCCAACCTTAGTCCTGACTCTCCACAAGACAGGAGAGGTGGGGACCCTTACAGAGGAGCCAGATTTCGTGCAGGTGAAATGTCACATCGCTGGAGTGCTGTTGTGGTGAAGAGTGTGGGCTGTGGAGCCATGTGGATTGAGTTTGAGTGGGTTGTGCAATCCTGGGCAGGTTACTTCATTTCTCAGTGCTTGAGTTTCCTCATCTGGAAATGGGAGCGATAGGATTTACCTTTTGCAGACCCAGGAGGACAGCACCCTGGTTTCAAATCTCTGCTTCTTGTTGCAGAGCCTGTGGTATGTGGTGTCCCTTTGCAGAACCCCTTGGCAAACATTTTCCCAGAGTGAGTCACCTCTTCTCTGAGCACTGCGAGACAGGTTCATGCAGCCCTCCTCTTGCATGAAGCCTTCTTGGATTGCCTCTGGTGGTGGGCCTAATACCTCCCTGATGATCTAGATGTGGTCCCTGTGGCTCTCTTCCCTTTCTTCCTCATCTCTTAGTCCTGCCTCTCACTTGGTGATCTCTGAGAAAAGCTCACATTTGCACAATCATGTACAGTCGTAGTAAACATGTGCATGTGCATTATTACTTTCAATCCCCACAACAACCCTATGACCCAGGAATAAGTTTATACAAGAAAGCAAAGCCTGAAGAAATTAAGCACCTAGCTCATGGGGTGGGCTTAGAGCCAGGTGGAAATCGAATTCAAGCCCTCTGAGTCCCGTAATAGGTGTAAAAACAATAAGTTACACTTAGGTACAATTTACTGTAGGCGAAGCACTGTCCCATTATCTCATTAAATCCTCACAGCTAATGTAGGAGGTAGGTTGCTATTATTGGTTCCATTTTATGGTTAAGAAAACTGAGGCACAGAGAGGTTAAGTGAGCGTCCCAGGTTGTCACAGCTTGTTGGCTCTGGAGCCAGGATTCAAACCCAGGCCATCTGATGCCAGACATCATGGGCATAACCACCATGCTACACTCCAAACCTGGTGAACCTACCATTCCAACTTATGGGGGACTCTGTTTCTCTATCACCAACCATTTAATCCCTAAAGCCGGGAACAAAAGTCTCCCTGCCCTAGGCTGCGTGTTGTGAGTTATTCACTACCAGTTGGCTCACATTCCAGGCCTCCCAGGACTTATCTCTTAACCCCGCAGTCCACTTCCATTCAGATCTTTGATGCATTCAGTGATGTATTCTTGTACAAAAGACATGGGCAAGAATATAATCGATGTGACCCAGATGTCAGTATGCCATGCGGCCAAGAAACCCATTCCTGAAGTCCCAATGTTACCCCAACTCAGATCGGGGGGCCTCGGAAGGACGCCATCATCATCGTCAGAAACACTCAAGAGCTCCTTACCACCCCTGGCTTGGCCTAAGGGGACCCTCATGGCTTCCACCTTGACCTCAGTCCAGAGAGCTTCAGCCCTGCCCCAATGACTTGACCAGTGGTCTCTGCTTACCCAAACCCAGGAATAGGGTGTGTTGAGGCTGTGCCCAGTCTACCTGGCAGGGCAGGGAGACCCCTGCCACCCCACATGGGGGATGAGGGGGTGACAGAGACCTTGAAGAAGGTCTGGTCATAGCAGGGTCTGATACCTTTGACATGGAATTGCCACCCTGTTTGGAAGACTCTCTGAAGTCCAACTGTGCTCCCGAAATAGGAAAGGTGGGGATGCTTGCAAAGGAACTCCAGGGAGGGGAGGCAGTGGTGGCGAGGCCACCTGACACTTCCCTCTGTCTTTGCCTAGCCTCTGGACCTGGTCCAGATCACCTCTCCTGGAGTGTGCTTTCTCTCGCTCCTCGCTCTCAGAGCTGGACATGCACAGGAAGTCCGAGCCAGTGTCCACTCTTCAAGGTCAGCTTGAAGGGCAAGTTGAGCCCTGGGAGGCTGGCGGGGTCTCTCCCGGCATCCCTCCCCCTCCAACTTCTTCCTGAGCGGCCCGGTTTTGGCTGGCGCCTTCCCTCACCAGCCTTTCAGCTTGTTGAGAAGAATGAGCTGCTTGAAGGACACTTTACAACTCCATAAATAATCAGGATGTGGAGCATACAGGATGGGAGTCCACACTCTCCGAGTGGGTGGAGGCGGCTGGGCGCTGGCTCTGATTCTCATCCCAGGGCCCATTGTCCCAGCACCTTTTCCTCCACGGAGCTGCTTGTAGCTCACCGGGAGGGGGGGTGGTGGTTGTCAGCACCTCCTCCCACCCCTGGCTGATTTTCCTCCTGGAGGAGTGGAGGCCAGTGAACAGCAGAGCGCTTGCTGCCCAATGAGAGCCAGAGGTCCAGGCCGAGTGGGTAAACAGCCACTTTAGAGAGTTTTTCTGCAGACGCAGAGAGGGATGCCCAGGAATCGATCCCTTCTGAAGATGAATCACAGTGAGATGCACAAAGAAAACCCCTTTGGTCTGAAAAGGCAGATAATGTTCCTGACAGGGCCTCTACTCTGTGTCAATTTGTTGTGATTGGTGGGAGGAAGCCGGGGGTGTCAGGAAGGAGAGGGTGCTACAGAGAGCTGGACGGCACCAGAGATGCATGTGGAAAGAGAGATACCGAGGCTGTGATAGGGAGACAGAGAGTGCAGGAGAAGCAGAAAACAGAGAAAACGGGACAGCTGTTAGGAGATTCAGAATGGAGGGCAGAGGTGTTTTCTTAGATTTTTGGTGAGGAGGGTGGGGGTTACTGGGCGCTGGGAGACTCTCAAATGTTAAGCTGGCATTCAGGTCACATTAGGCTCGTGTTCATTGCTAACATTTAACTCAAACCATTGGTCAGCTCCCAGTTACCAGTGATAGCATGTAGCTTCTCCATGGGTCCAAGGGGGTCGCCCTGCTATTACAGATATTTGTGTGGGTCGGGGAGAGACAGGGGCAGGCAGAGAAAGAGATTCATGTTGCATCTGAGGGCCAGCCAGACTAAGTTTGATTTATCTTTTCCTTTAGAATTAGCAATGCTTGTCTATCTTGTTCAGGTAATTAAGAGGTAACTGTGGGGGAACTCATGGAATGTCTGCCTATCCTCGATGTAAGACAAAATCAGGCTTTTTCTAATTATAATCTTAGAGCTGGAGAATCTCAGAATGTGGTTCAGCAGAGTTGGGCAGAAACCCCACGTCTTCCAGCTCAGCCCTTCCATTGCATGGATGGAAGGACAGAGGCACAGAGAGCCACGGGTGCCCTCTGCTTCCACCTGCTCGGGTGAGCAGACAAAAGTGCCCATGGCCCTCCAGAGACAGAGACAGAGCATCCCCATGGCAGGGCTTTGTCAATTCCAAATCCTCCTCTCTTCTGCCTCCCGCTGACTGGTGCTAATGCTTTTTATTTCTAGCCCCTCCCAGACCCTGCAGGGTGTCTGAGGAGCGGACCCCAGAGACCGATGAAAAAAAGCATCCATCTTTAACATTTATACAAACTGTCTTTTCCTTGGTGCTTTTGGAAGTGTCCCATCAGACATGGGGAAAGGGTGGAAGAAATACATTGAGAGGCCAGCTTGTGAGGCAGGTCCTCTGGAGACCCGGGAAGGTAGAGTGGCTATTTCTGTGACCATGTCAGGAAGCCCATGGCCCCTGCAGTGCTGGTTCTTAACCATGGGCAATTTTGGTGATGCCTGGAGACGTTCCTGGATGTCACACTGGGAGGTGCTATAGGCATCTAGTGGGTAGGGAAGAGTGATGTTGTTAAATGCCCCACAATGTAGGATCAGCCTCTGCAACAAAGAATGCTTCTACCCTAAACGTCCCCTCTGTCTCTCTCTGCTCATTTGACAGCATGACCTTTCCAAAAAGAGGAGACTCATTTTTTAGTGGTGCTCCAGGAGCTGACTTGCCTGCCAGACCCCCAGACTAGTTCTCCAAGGTCATTTGTAGGAGACATGTTCACTAACCAGGGTGGCTTTCTGTGAGGATCTTCCCTTTGTCCTGAGCACAGGAGGGAGGAGGGAGAGAGGTCAACCCAGTGTCCTGTCCTCTTATCTTCTTTCCTTGTCATCCTTACCTTTTATGGTCTTACCCTCATCCTCCTCCTTATCCATGTTCCTCTGTTCCAGCTCCTTCTGGTCTAGGTCCTGGCCAGGTGTCCTCTGATTTTCCTGATGCCGCTCTCCTGCACAAAGCTAAATATTGTGCAGAACAAAGCAAAAGGTGTCATCCTATCTCCTTGGAACTTGTAGACAATTGCCACCAGCCTCACACCCTACAGATTGGTGTATTGTGTCCAGGTGTTGATGTCCTGCAGAAATCGGCCCATGGCCCAGGGTCCCCAGCACATCCCCCCGGCTCCAGAGCATAACCCCAGGGTGGCCTCATGGCACTGACCCTTCCCCTGACCACTCCACCTGTTGACAGGTAAGGGACTCAAGCAACTGCTTAAGGATGCTGCTAGAACGGAGGCCATAAACATGAGACATGTGGATCTATGGCTGTACTATTTACTGGCGTGTGTGACTCAGGCAGCAAAAGTGTGACCATTTGTCGTGTGGAGTGGCAACGGGATGGCCAGACAGGAACATTTTTTTCCTCCATCTTTGTGAATACAAAGCCTTTTCCACCCCAGGTGAGCTTGGGTAGAGAAGCTGGAAGGATTGGGATTCACACAGCTTAGACCCAGACATGCATTTTTGCTCATTTTTTATTCTGATCAGGGTTATTTGATTCTAGAAAGGTGGCATGTGGGAGTAAAAAGAGTACCAAGAGTAGGGAAGTGGGGAGGAGGCACTTCCCAGGAGTGCCAGTCAATAAAGAGTATCTTATCTTTATTGATACTCTTTATTGTACCACTCTCTCTTCTGCCCGCTCTTCCTTCCTCCCTGTGGGGTATCCTTCCTTCCTCCGTTTGGGGTATACAACCCTTTCCCCACCACCTGTCTTGCTCCAAGTCCCACTTTTGGAGCCTCAACTCTGTGTGTGTGTGTGTGTGTGTGTGTGTGTGTGTAGAAGCAAAGAGCTTCTTGGAAGATAAATGGACTTTCTCCCTGAGACATGTCTGTGTGTGCAAAACTCACCATTTCCACAAGGGCTTTGAGGGGGGTAATGGGGAAAATGAAATGAAATTAAATGGAACTCAATGCAGCTACATTACAGCATGCAAATGCCATATCAGCTTCCACAATGCTTTCACGTTTAACCACCAGAACATCCTGTGGGGTATCTGAATTACAAATGAAGAAACTGAGGCTCAGAGGAGATAAGCTACTTTCCTGGAGATCCACCACTAATGAGTGACAGAGTGGGTCTGGAGGCCACTTCTTGTGACTGCAAAGCAGAAGCTCTTTCCATCACATGAGGAGTTGGCAAGAGCAGAGGACTAGGTGTGCCCAAGCATCCAGGACAAGAGAGGCTCTGTGAGTGAACCAGGAACGAGCTTCCATTCAGAGAGCCCAGGCCAACAGCTAGAGAAGAGAGGGAGAGAGCAAGACAGTTTATGAGGGTGGAGGGACAGGGATCGTTGTGGGGAGCAGGCATGAGGAGTATAGGGGCTTCAGGGACAAAGTGTGCAGGCCTAAGGGGGCTATGGGGTGAAGCATCCTAGAGAGATGAAGGGGCAGGGAGATGACCCCATATGCTCCCTCTGAAGGCCTCGCTCCCTCTGTCCATGCCTCCTTTTCTTGGCATTTGCCCCTCCCAGAGCTGATTCTTGGCACCCCCACCCCCTTTGTACACACTTTAGGAGGCTTTCTGGGGTGCTGGGAAGGTCACAGGAGGCATGAAAACACCTGGTCCAAGACTCTGCAGAGCCCACTCTCTCCTGTCACTCACTCCTGCTCCTCTGCCCCCCTGGACACCAACCCCCTGTGGTGTGACCACGGGAAACCTTATCTATACAGACAATGAATGATATGGGTCATCTGGTCAACCCGGAGTACACAGCAAAGGAAACAGACCGAGAGAAGGCATGTGGCTTGCCTGAGGACAGATGCTGGTGAAGAGCCGGCAGGTGGTGGCATACTGGTCTCCTGAGCCAGGCCAGACCCTTCCCCCACAAATGCAAGGGCTGGGGATGGCACTGGCACCACCAAGGCACAGCCTTCAGGACCTCAGCCTGAAGCACTGCCTGCATCTCCCAGAGTCGGTCCCCACGTTCTGTCTCCAGGGGCTACCCCCCTCCCTTGTTTACTGTTTAATGTTTTT
This sequence comes from Herpailurus yagouaroundi, assembly GCF_014898765.1. Lineage (NCBI taxonomy): Eukaryota > Metazoa > Chordata > Mammalia > Carnivora > Felidae > Herpailurus > Herpailurus yagouaroundi. The sequence goes on along the minus strand of NW_024412394.1, from coordinate 7,313,816 downwards.
AAAGCACATCTCAGTTCAATGCTTTTGCTACAGTAAATATCTAATAATCGCTTCAGACTCTATTACTTGCCTCACAAAATAGTGCCTGGAAATGGTGCTTATTTCATTTTGTGCTGAGAGAGAAAGACTCAGAAAAGGCCTACAAAACACCTGTGTCATCTCAAGTGCGGTTGACTATTTGTGGTCCAGAGAGGAGAGACAGCCCTTGGACCAGCACCTGGGGCTGACGCTCATTCTAGCTCTGTGGATATTGGTGCTCTTATTAACCTGATTCAGCCAACCTTGCCCTTCACAAAAGCAGCTGAGATAATGTGTGTTAGACACACACACACGCACACACACACACATACACATACACGGAGAAGAACTTAAACATTTATGATTAAAGCAAATCTCTGAGTACAAATATAAAAGTGTATATACCACAAGTCACTTTGCTGGTGTGTGTGTATGTGTGTTCAATCATGAGAGTGTTGTCCATGTTTTTAATTGTCACAACCAGCTGGTAGTCCCAAAAATGGTTCCCGCAAAAGAGCACAGCTGGAATGACTGGTCATATCCATCACAGTGACTTTACCATTTGCTCTTCTATTCACTGTCTCTGTTGACTCAACCTGGATATTATCATGTCCATTTTACAGATGAGTATCCTGTGAGCTCAGGGAGCTCCGAGTATGGACTGAAGCCCAAACACAGAGAAGTTTTGGAACCTGAGTTCCTGACTCTGTGGAGACACCGGATTCAGAAATGTTAGCAGTGGCATCAGATCTAAATTCTGCAGGACACTGGGGAGGGAATGATCTTGCCTGATTCACAATTTTCTCATCTGCCAAATGGGGATTGAAGCATTGACCTGTCCGTGTCATAGGTTGTTGTGAAGCACGAATGGTCGGTGTAAGAGTTATGCTAAATGACAGGTGTGAAGGTTCTACATCATGCCTCATCTGTCGCAGACACCTGCAAGTGTTTGCTTCCGTTCTTATCAGCGGATCCGGTTTCCATCCCCTGTCTGTAGTCCCAGCTGTGGGAGAGCTCCTTCTCCTTGCTCTGGGTCAACTCTGGGCTCACTTTATCAGCAGTCCTAATACCATTTGGTCACAGGACCTCTTTGCACTGTTGCATGCTATTGAGGACTCCAAAGAGCATCCACTTATGTGAGTTCCTTCTACTTTTATCAACTGAGAAATTTAACAAATATCTATTATTTTGAAATAGTAATAACAAACCCATCACTAGTTAACATAAATTGTATTTTATGAAAAGTAGCTGTATTTTACAAAATAAGTTTGTAAAGAGAGTGACCTTGTACATTTTTGGAAATCTCTTTAGTGTCTGCCTTATTTGAAGACAGCTGGATTCTCATGTCTGTTTCTGCAAGCAGTGTGTTGTGAGGTCACATGTCATGCAGCCTCTGGAACATGCTACTGCACATTCATGAGAGAACAAGAGTGAAAAAGGCAAGTCACATCTCAGTTTGATTATAAAAAACAATTGTGACCTTATAGTTTCCCAGAGGTCCCGGACCACACTTTGAGAACCCCTGCATTAGCTGAACATTGAACTCTCTCCCTGCTCAGGCAGGCTGTGCTTCTCTACACTTCTGTGACTATCTCTGAAAAATTAAAATTGACTAAGACAAAAACAAGCAGTCGACTTCCTCAAATTTCTCTCCTGGGACACGTGCTCATAGACCTAATATTGACAACTGGGGTTTGGTGACTTTTAGCTGAGCCATCAATTGTTGTCAGCTTCTCAGATGGCATCAACCATTGGTCTCAGACTGAGGCTGTTAATTGATTGATACTGTATGCTTTGTCTTGGATGATGCACTCCAGCATAAGAAACAGAAAACCAAGCTCAAAATGATGTCAACCATAAGTGAATGTATTATCTCATACAATGAGGAGTCCCAAGGTTAGGAAGTTTCAGAGGATCAACAATAATCATCAGTGACCCAGGTTCTTTCCACCTTTTTTCTCCATAGGCTGATTGTATCAGTCTAGTGTCTCATGTTCACAAGATGGCTGCAGCATTCCCACCATCACAGGCAGACACAATAAGATCATCATCATCATCATCATCATCAGAAAAATCATTGTTTCCTTTGGGTTTCTTTGTAGTAGTGAAAAACATTTCCCCCAATCCACTTCCCTTCCAATGTTATTGTTCAAAATGGAGTCAGAGGCTGTGTTCATTTCCTAAGGCTGCTGGAACAAAGTACCACAACCTGGGTGGCTTCGAAATGTATTGTCTCATGGTTCTGGAGTCTTGGAAGTCCAAAATCAAGGTTTCAGCACAGCCCACTCCTCTGAAACCTGTAGGGGAAGAAGGATCCTTCCTTGCTCTTCCAGCTCCTGTGGCCCCAGCCCTTCCTGGACTTGTGTGGCATCTCTCCAATCTTTACATGGCCCTCTCCCTGTCTCTCATACTGCCTTCCCTCTGCGCATTACATGTCTGTGTCCAAATTTACCTCTTTTTATAAGGACACGTCACATTGGATTAGGACCCACCTTAAGGACCTCAACTTAATCATTTGCAAGGACCCTATTTCCAGACAAGGTCACATTCACGAGTACAGGGTGTTAGGATTTCAACATATCTTTTGAGAGAGACACAATTCAGCTCATAACACCTTTTTCTTAAATCACTGGCAAGGGGAATGAAGTCATTGCAGTTGGCTTCCAGTGACTCTCAACCAAGACATAACATAACAGCTTCACTCAGGGACGTTGGGGCACGTAGGAGAGTTTTTAGAAGTCCTTACATCTGGGACCCCTCTGAACACACAGTCCCTGGGGGCAGAAATGCTATTCTTCCTGTAATTGGAACGCCAATAGTGCCCCACTGAGCAATACTCCAGACTAATCAAGGGCATAGGGCACCTGCCCTGCACATGGAGCCTCTGGGAGTAGGGCAAATATGGGAACAAAAGCTCTGCCAGAGACACAAAGAAGGGAACAGATTCGGGAAGGCCATTAACAAGGCCTGCTGACTGTTGCACTGATTTCATGGTGTGTCCTTCCAAAGGCCTCTGACCCAGACCCAGAGCATTAGGTAAAGCAACAATTATCTTCCTCTATTCCTCTTGATGGTGGTGAGGGAGAATAGCAGGAATAATTTTCTTATTGGTTTGAAATACCTCCCTCCTCTTCCCCACCATGCCCACACCCACCCTGTACCCTCAGTGTCGGTAAAGTAGCTGGAGGGGGCAGGGGGCGGGAAGATTGAAGGAAAGAAAAACATCACACATAGCTTCAAAACATAGCCACTATTACTTTCTTTTTTATTTTATTTTATTTTTAAGATATTTTGCTATGTGCGGTTTGCTTACCAAATTGACATCCTGCTTGTATTCAAAACCAGGCCTACTACTTTTAGGAAAGCAATACCTACTGTTCTAATGATGAAATTGAAGGGATGCGAAGAAATATAAATAACAATTAGCCAGATCTAATTCCCCAGTGACAACTACTGTTATGCTGCTGGATATGTTCTAGTTTTCTTTTTCCTCCCTAAGCGTTCTCAGATAAAATATTTGAGATTATACTACTATATACACAGATTTTTTTTTTACCCTGGTTAACCAGTAACATTTAGAAGTTCTACAAAACAATAGTATAAAGGGTAGCTTGATGGCATAAAAGATCTGCCACTAGACTCTCAATTTAAAAAGTGTAATGATTCAGAACATTAGTGCTCAGGTGGCTGAAAGCAATGGCGCCTATTCACCCAGGCAGCACGGACTGGAATCAAACATGGAGGTTTGCTTTGCAGCATGTGACGCGGTGGGATTGTGGGGTAAGCCCAGGCCCAGGTGAGGCAGGTGCTTCCTTCTCCGGGGTCTAACCTTTCCAGTTAGAGACCCTTCCAGTCGCCTCCTGGGAGGCCTCCAGGACAGAAGTGACAGATTGGAAAGGGTCCTCAACAAGGCCCTTCCAGGGCACACTCTCACCCAATCTCCTTGGGCACCCACCTGCTTGGGCCCCTAGCAGGGGTAGATGCCGCTGGTGCTGGGTGGGTAACTGACTTGGAAGGTTACTTTCCTGGCACTGGGTCCTCTCCTCCCATACAGGACAGAGGTACAGACATCCTCTTTTTCCAGGTTTTCTGCAGCCCTACCAACTCGCTCTCCTCCTCTGGGCTCCCAGCTGAAGGCAGAGTGACCCTCAGCACCACCCCCGCTGACCGCTGGCTCTGAAGGCCCCTCCTGAGCACAGCACAGCCAAGCTTTAGGGCCTCCAGATGGGCTCTTGGACTGCGGATTGTCTAAGCACCCACTCACCCAGCCCTCTGGGAGAGAGAGGTCCATGCTTAGCTCTATGGGGACATGCAGGGACCGTGGGGGCCCTTTGATCACATTGTGGTCACACCGGTTGCCTTGTCTTGCAAATGCTTGCCCCTACCCTGCAAATCCTGCCCCCTAAGCTCCCTCTGCCTCCCTGAAGATTGCCTCACCTTCCTTGCCCGGACCCCGTCCTCCGCCCTGGCCTGCACCCCCTTCCCTCCTGTGTGAAGGGAAAGGTTAAGTGGAGACACGATCACCCTGTCTGTTGCGATAGAGACGCAGTAACTTTCTCCTCTAATCAACCTGTCAGGCACGATTAAGCTGCTGAGAGACTCAGGCCACGCAGCACAGCCGGCTCCCAGCATAGCCCACACAGGCGCATGCATTCATGCACATGCGCGCACCTACGCATGCTCACCTGTGCGCATAGACGTGCACTTGCCCACACAGGGGGACAGACATGCTCACATATGTGCTCGCCCACACCCGTGCACGCACCCGGTCTGGGGCCTCACTCTGTGACCGGGGAAACCTACGTAAACAGAGATGCCCGCTGCTCAGGTGACAACTTGCCCCCCAATCACTTCTTCATCCATCCCACAAGCACACTGGAGCAGCTCCTACGTGACAGGTCCTCTGGCCGCAGCTGGGAAGTGCCTGCCCTCAGGGTGCCTGCAGGCTAGCAGGGAACACAGACAACCCCAGGTAAACTTTATAGACAAGAGAAGGTTGCAGCATAGCCCAAGATGCTGGCTGCTTGGACGAAGGGGAGGTGAGAGCCAGATCTGGGGAGGGAAGGGGGCTGGCAGGTAGTAGGGGGAGTCTAAATCCCCTGTTACCACCAGGAGCAGACCGCCTGGGTGCCAGGCTTCTCTGCCACTGACAGCCGCGTGACCTTGGGCACATCACCTAATTTCCTTGTTCCTCAGTTTCCAAATCTGTAAAATGGGGTTATAACCATTCTAAGGTTAGTTAGTGTGTGTGAACTGCTCAACAGAGCCTGGTGTAACATGAGTGCTCAGTGAGTTTCCCTAGGATTGACCCACTTAAGGAATTGTGCTCAGCAGGTGGTGGGCATCTGGAGGACCCAACGTTAGCATAGGGTGACCAGGACTAACGGGACGGGGCGCTGAGGTTGGGGGATAGAAAAGAACAGGCAGGCCAGACCCTACAATGGAGGGCCTAGAGAGGTAAGGCCTGTAGCCAAAAACATGTCTTATCCACTTGTGATTTGGGCCAGGCCAAGCCTCCAGGCAGAATTGAATTTCATCCTCCAGAAATACATCCTGTACCAAAACTTTCAGTATGAAAACATGACGTGAAATAGCTCAGATTGGTCCATATAGCTTCTTGTGGGAACCTAGGAACTGGGGGGCCCAGGGTACATTTCACTTAGCCTCTGTCCTGGAGATCCCATCTCTTTCCTTCTCCACCCCACCCCTCTTCTCCCCCAGCCCCTGCCCCAACGGAGATCCCAGGATGTGGCAGAACCACTGCCAGTAAATCACCCTGTGTGGACTATAAATAAGTCAAGTGGAAAGTTACACTAACAGAATGAGGACATCCTCAGTTAACACTTGGACTCTCTGCTCCCTACCAGTCCGGGTCAAGATCCAACCTCCTCACTCCCCAGTCCCCTGAGCTGCTCAGAGGTTCTTGGATCTGAGGTAGGATTGCCTAGCCTGAAGATTTCTCCTACAGCTGCCCATGCTCAGGACCAATATTGGGACTGTGCAGAGGGAGAGACAAACAACCCGGCCCTCAGGGAGCCCCAGTCTGAGGGGGAGACACAGCCCTGCCCTCAGGGAGCCCCAGTGTGAGGGGGGAGACACAGCCCTGCCCTCAGGGAGCCCCAGTCTGAGGAGGGAGACACAGTCCTGGCCTCAGGGAGCCCCAGTCTGAGAGGGGGACACACAGCCCTGCCATCAGAAGCCACAGTCTGAGGGGGAGACACAGCCCTGCCCTCAGGGAGCCCCAGTCTGAGGGGGAGACACAGCCCTACCCCCAGGGAGCCATAGTCTGAGGGGGAAGACTCAACCCTGCCCTCAGGGAGCCCCAGTCTGAGGGGGAGACACAGCCCTGACCTCAGGGAGCCCCAGTCTGAGGGAGGAGACACAGCCCTGCCTTCAGGGAGCCCCAGGCTGAAGGGGAGATTTTATTTTTATTTATTTTATTTTATTTTATTTTATTCTATTTTATTTTATTTTATTTCACTTATTTTTTGATATCTGATCCTATTTATTTGTCACTCTTAGAAAACCTCATTTTTGACTGGACTTAGAGGTGGAAGCTTTCAGAGAGGACAGCCTCCGTCTCTTAACAACCTGTTCCTGGTGTTTTTCTTTGGCCTCCTTCATTCTCTTGGCCAAAGGTTTAGCATATTCTGTGGCCTGTTCCTTACTTTTCTTAGCACACTGTTTCTTCAAAGCAATACACCGACCTTTTTGTTGGAGGACATGTGGATTCACAAGACACTGAATCTTGGGCGCTTTGGTCCTGAGTTTCTTACCTCTGTGTTTAGGAGCTCTCACACTGGAGGACATTGTCTTCTTTAGAGAGACTGAAATGTTTGTGGATTTTGCCAGCCAAAAGAGGCCTGGTAGTATCAGGGAATCCAGAAATATCCTTCTCCACAACCCCCCCTTCTTTTACAAAGACCAAGTTGAGAACACTGAGATTAGCACCCACAGGGCAACCCTGAACAGATTCACACTTTCTTTCTCAAGTCTTCTTTGGCCTGTAACAGGAAGGCACCTTACTCAACAGCGGGTGGACACGGCCATGGGTCAGAACACCCTGCTTCAGGGGGAAGCCTTGTCTGCCATCGTCACCACTGATTCGGGCCACAGAACCCTTCCGTTCTTCACCCAGAGCGTCAGCAGCTTCTGTGGCCATCCGCTTCTCATAAAAGATGCTAAGTTTCATCATCCACTTCAATGAGCTCCCGGCTGCTGGTAGCTTGGAAAGAGATGTTCAGTCACCTCGGAGGTGCTACAAAAAGAGCGAGGGGGAAATTTTAAACAAACACATCAACAAACACAAGATTAGGATATTGGAGAAGAGACAGAACTTCTGGAGAAAAACTTCCCAGGGCTGTGAACTCCAAAGTTGCTTCAGGAATTCAAAGAGGCAGGAACAGGGATCTCACCCCTCCTAGATGGAATCCTCATCATCAGGGCTGGGAGCGGCTGCCCGGGAGAGATCAGCACATTCTTCATCCTTCCTTTTCACGCTGAGCCTCCTTCTCCCCAAAAGCTTTCCATGCCCTCTCTGTTGCTGGAGCTTTACAACCCCTTTACAATAGCTTGACAAGGCCTGTGAGGAGGGTGGGCGAGGAGCATCCTCTTGTGGTGCAAGGAGAGGAAACTGAGGCTCTAGTCCAATACCCTGAGCAGCTCGGTCCAGAACTGGGCCTGGAATCCTGGATTTGGGCTAAAACTTGTGCCAGTTTCCTCTCTTATGACTCTATTTCCTCCCTTTTGAAGTGGAGAAAATTGCCATCCTTAGCCATTGTAGAGATGGAATGCATCAGGAAAGTCAAGCAATTCAAGAGGGGCCTGGCACATTGTGAGCTCTCACTGGACTGCTACTACTACCACTACTTGTTAGTAGGTGTATCTTGGGGTTCTTTCCAAAGCAGAACCTGGAACAAAGATTTGGCTGCCATTAGTTTGTTTATTCAGGAGGCGAGCTCAGGAAGTGCCAGCAGGAGTAAGGGGATGTGAGGCAGGCGTGGGGAGGGAGACAATTTGGGGTGTCAGTGAGTGGCTACCACTATGGAGAAGTGGGTCTCCATCCCACTGAGGACCTCTTGGCCACTGTGTAGAACACACTACAATGGTGGTCCCACCTGAAGATGAGGATGCCAGGATATTCACCTTCTGACTCCTATGCAGCACTGACTGCTACCGGCCCATTAATGCCCTGGCAGTTGGGGTCCACCCTGCATGCCAGGAGAAAGCCCTGAGCCAAGTCACAAGCATTGGCAGTGGGGCCCTGTGGGCACGAACTGGGACAGCGAGTGGAGAGAGAACCGACATCTGTTACGTGCACCCCCAGCCCCTCAGGGGAATGCCACTCTCCTTATTGGCTCACACTGTACTCAGACTTCTGGCTGAAGCTCTCAAGGGAGGAACTTCATCTGCTTTGGCCACTGCTGTATCCTCAGTGCCCAGCACAGTGTGCTGCACAAAGCAGGGGCTCAGGAAACATCTTTCGAAATATGAAGACCCCCGTAATAACACTGTATGACACATCTTTATTTCTACCCATGCCTCTCAATTATGCGTGCACACCCCTCTAGGGCAGGCCTGGGACTGTGTGTCCTTGTGTCCAGCACAGTGCCAGGTACATGGCGAGTAGTTAAGACTCCGTTGTTGATTGAATACAGGGGGTTCTTGGAACCCAGGTGTAACAGAACTCCATCTTGGACGAGGAGTGGGAACCAGAATCCAAAGCCCTCAACAAGTACAGAGCTGGAGTGGGGGGCAGGCCAGCCGCGGAGAGCCATCCAGGGAAGGCTGATGGATGAAAGGTTATGGGTGTCAAAGCCACCCAGAGGAAAGGCAGGAGATAATGTCTCACTACCTCACCAAGTTGGCTGGCCTTTGGGATTTCCAGCGGAGCTGGCCTCTGGCCGGAGGAGGCCGCTCTGGAACCCATATTATACAAAGAAAGAATAAATAGGAATGTTTGAGAAAGGAAGGTCTGCAGAGGAGGCTTTGCGAGCAACAAAGGAGGAGGCCCCACCAGAGACTGTGCAGCTTTGGCAGTAATAGGGAGTCTGCAAATAGATTCGGCAGAACTGCCATAGCATGAGGGCGGGCGGAGGCAGAGGGGCAGAGGGGCTTCTGGGGGCTCCTTCAGCCTAGCGGGTGATCTAGAAGGGAAAGAACACAGGAGATGGGGAGGGCAGCAACCACGGGAGCGGGGAGGCCCCCTTGAATGTCCTTTCTGTAGCTCCATTCCCTCCAGATGAGTCCGACCTTGCAATCTTGGCTGACTCCCAGCAGGGCATGGTTTGAAAGGCGGATCAGTGGGTCATTGTCATAAGAGTGCTATCTAAAAAGACCAAATTCGCTTGTCTAAAGCAATATGTGTTTATTTTCACCATTTTGTTTTGCTTCTCAAATTTGTTCTCACTGCTCCCACCAAGGCTTGGGGTCTGTGTCCTCCCCCCTTGAATCTGAGCTCAACTCAGGGAATGCCTGTAATCAGCACTGAGATGGTCCCTCTCTAATCTTTGTCATGCAATTCATAAGTGTCACTTTGATTAGATACTCTGTTAATGACAGCCCAAAGCACCCTGACAGATGCAAAGGGATTTCAAGTCACATCCAAAACCAGGGAGAGAATTTTAGCCAAGGGGTCTTGCCCCCAGGGCCCCAGAGACATGCCTCCACAGGCCAAGAAGAAACAGTTCTTCTCTGATACTACCGGTCCTTAGGTGGATCTCCTTCCCTCCATCTCCATCTCTAACCAATCAGAAGAATCTCTTGTTCTCTGTCCCCGTGGCTTGCATGTCTAGCCCCATATATTTAGGACCTGTACTTCCATCAGCGACCCCTCTCCCAAACCCAGCAGGGTTTTCCAAGTCAGGGATTCAGGGAAGATCATGGTTCTGCCCTCCCGCCCTCAGGGAACCAACCAACCACTTGGCCCTACTGTACTGTTCTCCACACGTGGGCTTAGAGCCATGCGCCTCATCTCTTACAGTAAGAAGACTCAACCCCAGCCAAGTGGGTATACGTGCAAATGACATAGGGATTTGGAGAATTACTCAGCACATCCCGGTGTAGCTCCCAGGACGGGGATCTGGAGCAAGGGGGTGGGGGCTGAGTAAAAGGCTCTGGACCTGTGGGCTCTGCGGGGAATGAGCGAGGGGATCCAAACACTGGGGGAGAAGAGGTGGCCTAAACAAACGTCCTCTGTTTACCTGTGGTGTTCATGACTCTCATACCCTTCTCCGTGTATTTATAACTCACCCCAAAGGCACGGGATGCTATTGTTCCTTCTCCGCTTCGAGGTGCCTATCTCTCTTTGTCCCCACTTGTTATTGGGCGTGTGTGTGTGTGTGTGTGTGTGTGAGTCGCTGTTACCTTGTGTGTCGCTCTCTCTGTACCTGGTCCCTATTTATTCTCTTTTCCTTCCATGCACATAGAATGTGTAGCACATACAAGGCAAGTTTTGCTGACTTTCAGGGAGTACCTGTCTGTCTCTACCCGGTCTTCAGAAAGTCCTTCAGTTTTGAAACTCTGAAACACTTTAGGTCCAGGGGCGATAAACAACAGCACATGGCATTTGCAGGCAGATGAAATTTTCTTCTCCCAGCTGTTAAGGACGTTGGCTCCTCTGGAACACAGATTTCCTTCTCTTTCAGAGCCGGGCTTTTCAGTGGCTACCAAAGCTGAGATTGTATAATGCCATTTTCTTTAACTTCAACAAATGGAATAAATTTGCTTATGGGCTGCATGAGGACTTTGGGGAAACTATGCATTGCAGGTCACTAAAGGGACTGGCCCTCCTTGAACCCCCCAGGCCTTCCCTAGCCCCAGAGGCCAGGCCTGGGGCAGTGTTATAGTCTCTGGCCACCACCCATGCTTCTTGGCTTCCGGAGAAAGTCAGTGAGGAAAGGCTCACCTCCTCAGACATCTGCTCTATCAGCTGATTGGCAGCTGAACCCCACATCCATTTGCCCCCCATTCCCCTATCTGGGAACCGAGCTGTCATTCTTTTTTTTTTAAGTTTTTTTAATGTTTATTTATATTTCAGGGAGAGAGAGAGAGAGAGAGAGAGAGAGAGAGAGAGAGAGGGCATGAGCAGGTGAGGGACAGAGAGAGGGAGACACAGAATCTGAAGCAGGCTCAGGCTCTGAGCTGTCAGCACAGAGCCTGATGTTTGAGCACAGGGCTCTAACTCACAAACCATGAGATCATGACCTGAGCTGAAGTCGGACCCTCAACCAACTGAGCCACTCAGGTGCCCCCAAGCTGTCATATTCTTAAGCATTCTGATGACTAATGTAGGAACAAAGTCCTCAGCAAACTCAGAGAGCGCAGGAAACTTTTGAGCTTGGCCCCCTGCTTCATTCCCCGCTAGGGGCATGGCATTTTCTCAAGGCAGAATAGCCTTGCAACATCTGCCTACCGACTTTCTTTGGCTCCCTTTCCGCTTGCTTAATGAAGCTAGAATGTTCCAGTTAAACCTGTGGGGTTCCAAGCTCTCTACCTGTGTATAGTTCCTGACACCTGCACGTGGGTGGGGAAGTGAAGAATGAGTGCCTTTCCCCCTTCCCGGCTGGCTGAGAAAATCCAGAGCTGAAGGTCTTTGGGGTTCGGCTTGGGGTGCTAAGAAGTTAGGAACATCAAAGGCTGAGAAAGATCCCTGGGCAGAGGGGGAAACTGGCGCTTCCCCATGCACTCTTTGTCCCACCCATTTTCTCCCTGGGAAAGGACAGGTGGAGAAGTCAGGCTTAGGATTTATAAAATCAGTGTGGGCTCCCTTCTCTTACCTGAGCTTCAGCCTCCATGGAGCACAGAGACCTCCAGGGCTCAGGGGACCTACTCCAGTTCCATCAGCCAAAATGGCTCTACCTTGACATCCAGGACTCCAGGACATGGATTGTGGCGGGAGGGGGGGTGTTGCACAGCCAAAGAAGGTGGGTCTCTGTAGCCCTGATGGGTTCTCAGAGGTCCATAATGGTATCTCTTGAATAGGAAGAACATTGGCTCTTTTGTCCAACTCATTCATGTTACCCCAGGAGAAACTAAGGCCCAAAGGAAAAAAATAAATAAATAAAACACTGCCAGCACAGATCCAGTGAGACTCAGCAACTCACATAAGCACGTTTATGGAAGTCTTCTAAGCTTACTGCCTCAGACTCCAAACCCCCACCCTCAAAATCCAGGATTCTCTGCCCTGGCTGTACATTTGGACTTCAAAATACCCATGCCAGGACTGAAGCTCAGACTAATGGAATCAGAATCTCTGCAGATAGAGTCTGGACATTGGTATTTTTTTAAGTCTGTTTGTTGAAATATAACATTCTTCTAGAAAAGTCTATGAATGCTAAATGTACATGCTTGATGAATGTTCACAAACCGAATACACTCATGTACTCATGTAACTAGCACCCAATTCAAGAAACCGAGCATTGCCAGCCACTTGGAATCCTCCTTGGTCCCTCCCCATCTCCCCCTAAAGTTAACCAATATCCCCACATCTGACATCTGAGATTGGTTCTGCCCATTTGTGAGGCATGTCTGGCCTCATTCTTGAAAAGTACACCTGTGGGAGGCATCCATGCTGTGGCTTGTCATTACATTTGTCCATTCTCATCGTGCTCTCGAATCTCATTGTATGAACATGCCACCTCTATCAGTTCTCTGATTGATGAGCACAAGAATCATCTCTGGCTTGGCTTACTTCAAAGAATGCTGCCATGAACATTCTTGCATGGGCTTTTTGGTGGACATGTGTGTGCCTGTCTGAGGGTACACCCTTAGGGAGGTGCTAGGTCAGGAGGTATGTGTACATTTAGTTTAGACACTGCCAAGGAGCTTCTGCTGTGATTGCCCCATTTATATTCCCACCAGCAGCATGTGAGAATCCTGGTGTCTTTACACCCAGGCTAGGTCTTGGTATCAACTGTGCTTTTCGTTTTAGGAAGCCAATGAGGGGTGCGGTGGGATCCCACTGTATTTCATTCTGCATTTCCCCGATGGCTAGTGAAGCTGAGTACCTGGACATGTTTATTGTCCATTTAGGTAGCCTCTTTTGTAAAGTGCTTGGTAAAGTTCTTCTCCAGACATCTGTATTTTTTTTAAAGCTCCCCTGGTGATACTAATATATAACCAGAGTTGAGAACCTCTGTGTCTTAGCCATTATGGTAAGAAGCTTTCGGCTTTGGGAGACAGAATTGGTGAAGCGAGGGTGGACTGTGTGTGTGTGTAGCAAGGGCACCTAGAGAAGTTATAACCCTGGAGTCCCAGATGCCCCTTGGGAGCAGCTGAGCTGAAACCTTGAAAGCTACTTACCAAGAGAAAGTAAGAAACTTCTATCAAGAGAGGAGCAAGGACCACATCCCAGCCACATGAATACACTGTAGGTGGCCTGAGCAACAGGTGGACAGAGCCCCATGGCGCTGACCCCAGGAGGTGCTGGCTGTCCCAGAAGGCTCCCTCTGATTTAACACCTTCTGAATTAAAGGGCTTGCAGCTGGCTCAGCCCCATTGGAGCTGTCTTTATTAGGAACAAAATAAAGGAAGGTCACCGAGCCACATAAACCAGGGAAAGTGACATCAGATATCGACTGTAAGAGAGAGGGATTAATGATGGTTTGTTGACAGGAAAGCAGGAGCCAGCCCCAGCCGCCCCACCCCAGGTAGGGACCTGGAAGCAAACATTTCATTTTGACATCTGCCAGCATAGCCCAGATAATCAGATTTCTCTGGGAGGACAAGGCGAAGGCATCAATAAAAAAGGGCAGATTTATCCTCTTGGCCTCCCAAGCTTGGTATGTATGGGCTAGTCTGGTTGTCCAGTCACAGGAAGACGCAGACATTGTCACTGTCACCTTCATCATTCCCAGTGCCCCCTTGGGTTGCTCAGCACAATGAGTAGGGTGGTGCTTCACAGACCCCTGCTGTCCCTGGCTTCCCAAGGAGCTTGAGGGTCCCACTGCAGGTGACAGCGCCTCAGGGCTATCTGTCTCTGCCCTGGGCACCCCTCACACTAAGACCTACTTGGATCTGATTGTCTCTTGAGCTGTAACAATCACAATCCCCAGAGTGAGAACCCATCAAGGGACAAACCCCAGACCAGGCAGCAGTTGTCATCTCAGAGATGAGTCCCGGGACCCAATGTCAGAGGCACCTGAGGGCTCCTTGGACACGGACTCCTCTGCCTGCACCTCCAAAACAATCTTCGCTACAAGTTTCACTCTGTATCCAACCTGCAGAAAAATCAGAGAAGTTTTTATTTGTTCGACCATGTTGAAAGCAGTTGTGGGTTGGTTTTCTAGCCAGCCATGTTTCTAGAAGGATTATCTAGTCCTTTCCTCTCACTGTGTATCAACATCATCACAATCCTATTTTCGAGAACTCACTGTGGACATAGGTGCTCTCACTTCAGCCCCTTCTACAGATTAGAAAACTGAGACACAGAGAGATGATGTAATTTATCCATAGCCACATAGCCACATTATGTAAAAAAATACAGACTTAGAAAAGTACAGCAACTTCATCATCATAATTTACTGAGTGCCTATGTTAATGTCAGAGGCTTTATATACTTTACTCTGAAGTCTTATAAAACCCCTTTAGGGTGGTGTATTGATTTGCTAGGGCTGTCGTGACAAAGTACCACATACTGGTGGCTTGTACAATAGAAATGTATTGTCTCACATTTCTGGAGGCCAGAAGTGTAAGATCAAGGCACCAACAGGGCCACACTCCCTATGAAGGCAGTAGTGAAGGATCTGCTCCGGGACCCTCTCCCAGCTTCTGGAAGTTCCTGGCAGCAAGATGCCAATCTTCACATGGCGTTCTCCCTGTGAACAGCTCTCTGTGTTCCAATTCCCCCTTTTATAAAGGACCCTGGTCATATTGGATTAGGGAATCCACCCTAATGACCTCAACTTGATGTGATTACATCTGTAAAGGCTTCAGTTCTCAATGTGGCCACATTCACAGGTGCCCCGGGTTAGGACTTCAGCATCTTTCTGGGGCACTCAACTCAACCATAGCAGGCTGTACCTCTGCTACCAATGAGGAAAGGAAGACTTGGTCTAGGCAGCAGAGCTGGTCTGTAGAGGTGCCTGTACCCACACCTGGGGAACTTTCGGAAGTGCTGCTGCCTGGTCCACTTGAAGATATTTATTGGACCCCAGGGAATTCTATGTGTGCCAAGGTTGAAGCTGTCAGAGTCCAAGCCTGGGCAGCCCACCATACTGGTGCTGCCTGTGTCCTGGGCTGGGGGGAGTGTCAGAGCTGCCCAGATGGCAGCCTGCCAGCTCCAGCACCACCACTGTCCCCTGAGTCCCTTTCTGCACAGCGTTTCCGGTAGCCAGCTCCTTTGGGATACCTTGAGCTCATTTCTACCATCTTTAAGCGCCCTTTGCATCCCAGGTGGGTGCTTGGCTCTGAGGTTTAAGCAGGAGCTCAGCACCTTTCCTGCTTTTCCAGGGAGCTGAGGCATCTCTTCCCTGCTCATTTCAATGATCTCTTAAGTTGTATCAGGGTATCAGCACAGGATTAGTGCAGAGAGATGCAAGAAGGCAGCATCACACCAGCCAGAGGATGCCCATCACTGGCAGAATGCTGGCTTCCATCTCATGGGAATGCAGGGAGTTTCTCTCCCTCCTGAGGCTGCCAGTAAGGAGTCAGTGAGTTTGGAGTCCAGGCCCAGCCCAAACTAGAGTTGTTTACTGGCTTTCCCTGTGCATAGCCCTCCAATAGCCAGCCCTTGTGCAGAAAGTCTATGAGGGCAAATCTTGCAAACCGTGCTCTTTTAGACAGATGCTTTAGAGATGCCATGTGACTTATTTTCATCACAGGTGGTACTTGTGGGGGCAGGGCAAGATCTGGGATTCCTCCGCCAGGGTGCTTTCTGGCTATCTCTCATGCAGATATATATATATATATATATATATATATATATATATATATATAGTTCCATAAGAGAATCTGGAAGGCCTTACAAATATATATATATTAAAAGAGAATAAAATACCTTAGGAAGCACAGATAAAAGGAAAAAGGGGTAAAGGAGACAAAACCAGTGAGGAAGGTTGTGTCTGAAAGGTCCCCTCTCAGGCCTGGCTCCCCATGAAACAGAGTCCGAGGACATTAGCATCAGGAAGTTTATGGGGCGCCTGGGTGGCTCAGTTGGTTAAGTGTCCAACTTCGGCTCAGGTCATGATCTCACGGTTTGTGGGATCGAGCCCCGCATTGGGTTCTCTGCAGAGAGCGAGGAGTCTGCTTCATATCTTCTGTCTTTCTCTCTCTCTGCCTCTCCCCTGCTCCCTCTTGCATGTGCGCACAGTCGCAAAAATAAATGAAAACATTAAAAAAGGAGTTTATTAGGGGTGCTCTTGGGACCTACACTTGTAAAAGAGAAGGATAAATGGCAGGACCAGGAAGGAGTAGAAGCTGGGCCATGTTTCAATCACTACAACCAGAAGTGGAATGAAAATGGAATTGGGGCAAGGCCAAGCCATTCCACTCCTACATGGATCAGTCTTTGGATGTGGGCTGCTGGGGGGCATAGTATGACATTGGGCAAGGTAGATCTCTTCAGCCAGAGGTAGAGTTGTCAAGCTGAGTGAATAAATATACGAGATGCCCAGTGAAGCTCAAATTTCAGATTACCAACAAATCCTTCTTTAGCATATATAAGTATGTCCCAAATATTACATGGAATATACTTATACTTTTTTAAAAAGAAGGATATGTTGTTCATCTGAAATTATCATTTAACTGAGTGTCCTGTATTTTTTCTGGAAATCCTAGGGGAGGATTCATTGGTGAGCAGCCAGCAGGCAACACTGAGCAGCTGGGGGAATGGGTACCTGAGCCCTGAAGGTGGGATCTACCCAGCCCGATATTGCATCTGCCAAGGGTGTTATACATTTGCAATAATGCAGTCCAAGGTCAAGGCTCAGTTTCCTGGCATCCAAAGAACGATACATCATAACTTTAGCAGTGGCCTAGCAGTTTTTAAATCTTGGGGAATTTTGCTTAGGAGACATGAAGATTGTTTTGGTCATGAAACTTGACCAAATTTTTCCCTGTGCTTTGTCATAGTGGGCATAAGGTGATGTAGTGGACAGTTATTCATTTTTTTAATGTTTATTTATTTATTTTGAGAGAGAGAGCAAGCAGGGGAGGGGAAGAGAGAATCCCAAGCAGACTCTACACTGTTGGTGTGGAGCCTGACTTGGGACTCGATCTCATAAACCATGAGATCATGACCTGAGCCGAAATCAAGAGTTGGATGCTTAACTGACTGAGTCACCCAGGTGCGCCCCATGCCAACTTTTTTTTTTTTAATGAACTTTATTCTAATTCCAAGAGGAGGTGGTATGGCTAATGTTACATCTTGTGAAGGACAAGGTTTATTTATTCACATATTTGTTCAACATATATTTATTAAGTCCTTACTGGGACCCAGGCATTGACCTGGATGCGAGACATTTGGAGGTGAACAAGACAAATACTGCTCCTGGCCTCACAGAGATGATAGTCTACCCAGTTGGGATCTAAAGCTTAAATCAGGATGATGACTAGGTCTCAAGAGAAATACTAATCTATTGGTATTAATGCTAATCTGGCCTTATGTGGTGGGAAAGCTTCACTATCAGTCAGAATTCCAGTTAGACTCCTGTAACAGAGAGACCCCAAAATATAGTGGCTTACATAAGATTGAAGTGTATTTTATTCCCACCTAAAAATCTTACAGTGGGTTATCTGGAGCAAGTGAGACTGCCTTCTTTCCCTCACTCTCAAGGTTGCCAAGAACTCAAACTGTGGTAGGGTCACCTCCCTAAGGAGAAACAAAACAAAACAAAACAAAACACCTCGAGGCAACCTGGCTATGCATACATGACAACATCCCTCAAAACCTTGTAACATGAAACCACTTAATCAGACTGCATATTTGTGTATGTTACCACATATGGGAGACAAAAAAGTAGAAAATGTGTAAAAAACTATGCCACATGGCGTTTGGGGCTCAGTTCTTCAGGTACGAACCCAACTGAGCAGTGCCAACATGAATAAAGTTGCTTCCTGGAAAAAAAAAAAAGCCCTAGTGTCACGACTCTCTGTGCAAGAATCCTGGTACAAAACTTCTTCTACCTTGATGCTCCAAGATGATGGCTCATGAA
The DNA here is from genome assembly GCF_014898765.1 of Herpailurus yagouaroundi. Lineage (NCBI taxonomy): Eukaryota > Metazoa > Chordata > Mammalia > Carnivora > Felidae > Herpailurus > Herpailurus yagouaroundi. The sequence goes on along the minus strand of NW_024412394.1, from coordinate 7,295,646 downwards.
TACCCTATCTGCATTCTAGCCAGAGGAGGGGGAGGCGATCGCATGCCTCTTCACTGTAAGCGCATAACAAGAAAGTTGCACACGTCCCTATTCTTCACTTCCATTGGGCAGACCTTCATTACATAGCCACACTTTCCTGCCGAAGAGGTTGGGAAGCCATGTAGTTCTTGTCTGAGAGGCCATGTGCCCAGCTAAGAGGTGTGGGATCTATTTAAATAACAGATTAATAAAGAAGGAGGAGAAGATAACTACTGGGGACCACCCACGGATTCTGAGAGGAAGTGCTGGGACCATTTAGTGATGTCCGTCATGGAAAAAGGATATAGAGTTAAGGTACTTGTGGCACCTGCAACATACAGGGCTGATGCTCTCTGGCCCCAGCTTCCTGACAAATCCTCTGGTACTCTACTCAACTATTTTTTAAGACAGCCAGCAGATAAGATAGGACCATGTGTCAAAGCCTAGTGAGGTCAGAGTCTGATGACTGGGGGGAGGGAGCAGGGGCCAGGAAACGCATACCTCCATTTTTGGAGCTCTGTCTGTCCTTTCATTAAATTCATCTTGACTGATCATCAAGCCTCAAGGAGAGACTGGCATAGGGTTCAGGGGCCACATAAGAGAAAAGTAACTGGCATTTTTAAAAGTTGCATATACCACGTGCTTTATATAATTTTATGTTCTTATATAATGATCAAAGCAGCTCAAATTTTGTTTTTGTTTTCAATCCCCTGGTCTAGGCAAGGAAACCAGAAACAAAAATCGTAATCAAGTTTGAAATAACAACTACCTTGACCTAATTGATATTTATAGAATACTACCTCCAACAACTGTAGACTACACATTCTTTTCAAGTGCACATGGTATGTGGTACAAGATGGAAACTTTCTGGGCCATAAAACAAGTTCCAATACATTTAAAAGGATGGGAGGTATATAGAATATGTTTTCTGATCTCTATAAAACCAAATTAGAAATCAATAACAATAAAATACCAAAAAAACTACAAAGATTTGGAAATTGAGCATTTTTTTTAAAGGATCATATATTAAAGAAGCAATCAGAGGAATTACAAAATACTTCTAAACGAATGATAGTAAGAAATACACCACGTCAAAATCTGTGGGAGATAGCTAAAGCAGTGCTTAAAGGGCAATTTATAGCTTTAAATGTTTATATTAGAAAAAAAAAAGAAATGTCTGAAATCAATTATTTAAGGTTACACCGTAAGAAGCTGGAAAACATGGGCACCTTGGTGGCTCAGTTGGTAAGCATCTAACTCTTGTTTTCAGCTCCGGTCATGATCTCGTAGTTCTTGGGATCGAGCCCCTCACTGGACTCTGTGCTGACAGTGCAGAGTCTGTTTGGGATTCTCTCTCTCTCTCATTCTCTCTCTTTCTCTTTCAAAATAAATAAATAAACATAAAAAAAAGAAGTTGGAAAACAGAACAGGGGAAACACAATGTAAGTAGAAAAGAAAAGAAGTATAAAGATAAAAGCAGAAATCAGTGAAGTTTAAAAGAGGTGACAGAAAAAATTATTCATCAAAAGCTACAACAAAACTCCTAGCTGGATTCATTTTAAAAAATACTAATTACTAATCTCAGGGATAAGGTGAGGCCCTAACTATAGATGTTAAAGATAATTAAAAAAAGATGGTAAGAAAATATGAATAACTTTGTCCCAACAAACTTAATAATTTAGATGAAATGGAAATTTCTTGAAAGAATCAGATTGCCACAACTGATTCAAGAATAGCTAGAAAAGTATTAATAGCTCTCTATTTAGCAAAGAAACTCAATTTGTAATTAAAACATTTACACAAAGAAAACTCAGGTGATTTTGTTCATAAATTCTATTAAACATTTAAGAATGAAATAATAGCAATTCTACTCAAACTCTGCAATGGAATAAATTGTACCCCCCCTCCCAGATCCAGATGTTTAAACCCTGAACCCTAATATTGGTATTTGGTATTTGGGAAGGGGATCTTTGGAGTAATTAAGTTTAGATGAGGTCATGAGGGTGGGGCCCCATGATGGGATTAGAGAATAAACACCATAGAGCCTCTCTCTTTCTCTCTCTCCATTGCTCGCGCTCTCTCTCTCTCTCTCTCTCTCTCTCTGCCATTTGAGGACACAGAGGAGAGGTAGCCATCTGCAAGCCAGGAAGAGGATTCCCATCAGAACTTGACCATGCTGGCACCTTGATTTTGGACTTCCAGTCTCCAAAAAAGTGAGAAAATTAATTTTTGTTATTTGAGCCACCCAGTCTATGATATTTTGTGATGGTAATCTGAACTGACTAATATAAACTTTTCCATAAAACAAAGAAGGTGAGAAAACTTTCTAACCAATTCTATGAGGTCAGCATTACCCTAATACCAAAAATGAGAAAAAGACAATATAAGAAAAAAAAAGTAATGGACAAATATCCCTCATGAACACAGATTCCTTAATAATAATAATAATAATAATAATAATAATAATAATCTTTAACAAAATATTAGCAAAATGAGTATAGCAATGCATACATATTTATGTGACATCATGACTATGTAAGGTTTATTCCAGTAATACCAGATTGGTTTAACATTCAAAAATCAATCAGTGTAATTCACTGTATTAGCAGAATAAAGGAGAAAAAATGACCACATCAGCAGATGCATTTGACAGAATGCAGCATCCAATTATATTAAAAACTCTTAGCAAATTGAAAATTGAGGAGAACTTCCTCAATTTGATTAAAAATGTCTACAAAAATCTCATAGCAAACATTATACTTAATAGGTAAAGATTTAATGCTTTCCCTCTTGTCAAGAAATATGAAGAATCTCAATTTTACCCTACTCGCAAGCTAACACGTTAGCATACCACAGTGTTGTGGATATTGTATTAGTTGGCTGGGGCTGCCGTTAACAAAATACCACCAACTGTGGCTTGAGCAATAGAAATGTATTTTCTCCTAGTTCTGGAGGTGGGAAAGTCCAAAATCAAGTTTCCTGCAGGGTTAAAGTCCAAGATCAAGTTTCCTGCAGGGTTTAGTTTCAGGTGAGAGCTCCCTTACTGGCTTATAGACAGTACTTGGTCCTCACATGGCCTTTCCTCTGAGTGTGGCAGAGAGAGAAAGAATGAGAGACAGAGAGAGAATGAGATAGAGATAGAGTGGGGGATGGAGAGAAAGAGAGAGTGAGAAAGAGAGAGATGGGGGAGTCTAAGAGAGAAAGGGAGAGAAACAAGCTCTCTGGTGTCTTTTCTCATAAAGACACTAATCATAAAAGGTCAGGGCCCCATTCTTAGGATCTCACCTAACCTTAGTCATCTCCTTATAGACTCTATTTTTAAATACATTGGGGTTAGTCACATTGGGGTTTAGTGCTTCAACATATGAATTTGGGGGAACATGATTTGATCCACAGCAGATGCTGACAGGTGACAGGAGACCTCTGTTGTCAGAAACAACTTAATTACTCACAGCAGAGCAGGTAGCATAAGCTTCCTGTTCTCATCATTGTCCCTGAGGTCTCATTGGACCTAAATGGATACTCTGCGCAAGGTAGTTTTGTGTCACAGTTGAGGAATGCTAAATGTAGGGAACTCCTATCTTTTATAAGAGGTTGCATGGAAATCTGCCTGGACTTTGCCCTGGAAGGACTATCCTGGACAGCACACAAGTTGTTCCTCTTTTCCAGAGGGAGACATTATCTCTGTCTTCCTAGGCTGTTCATTATACAAACACTCTTTCTTTAAATATAAAGTTTGTTTATTTATTTATTTGGTCAGGGGCAGAGACAGAGGGAGAGAGAGAGAATCCCAAACAGGCTCCACATTGTCACTGCAGACACCAACATGGGGCTCAAACTCACAAACCATGAGATCATGATCTGAGCCAAAATCAACAGTCTGACGCTTAACCACTGAGCCACCCAGGTGGCCCACTATATAAACATTCTTGAAAAGATAGTTCAGAATAAAAGATAGTCCAGAAGCTAGTATCTCTGTCAGCATTTCTCTTACAGAAAAGAAATCTCTTGCACAAGAAATCTTTTGCATAAGATCCATGGAGAATTATTTCCCAACATTCCTAAGATAGAACACGTGAAGGATATTCATCTCACCACTTTCATTCAACAATGTACCGGACATGACAGCCAGTGAGGAGTCCAAGAAAGTCATAGAGATTGGGAAGAAAGAAATAAAACTGTGTTTGTAGATGATCTGGCTGTTTACATAGAAAGTGCTCAGGAATTAGGACTTGTTCTATAAAACAACTACTAGAATTAATAAGTGACTTTAGAAAGATCACAAAATATAAGGTCAAACACTAAAAGAAATGGGATTTCTACATACCAGGAAGAAAAATTCTTAAAATCCTACTTTTAATAGTAACACGTCATAAAATAGGAATAAATTTAAGAAAATAAATGCAAGACTGAAAGACATAAAACATGTTAAGGAAAAGTAAAGAAGATCTAAATAACTGGAATGATATCCCATGTTCATGAATTGGAAGACTCAAAATTGGCATGATGTCAAGTCTCCCCAAATTAGAGTCTCCCCTTAGATTCAGTACAATTCCAATCATATGCCCAACAGGTTTTTTTTTAACAGATCTGACATGCTAATTTTAAATTTTATATGGAAATGCAAATGACTTAGAATATATAAAGCAATATTTTTAAAAAGAACAAAGTTGGAGGACTTTTGCTATTTGTCTCAAAGACTTATTATAAAAGCTGTATTAATCCAAATAGTATGACTAACATGAAGATCAGTAAATATATCAATGGGATAGGCTAGAGAGCCTGGAAATAAATTCATATATCTACAAACATTTGGTTTTCTCCAAAGGCACCAAGTCAATGTAATGGAGAAAAGGAAAGTCTTTTCAGCAAATAGCACTGGAAGAATTAGATATTAACACAAAAAATTAATCTCAGCCCTTGCCTTACACACACACAAAAATTAATTTGACATGGATCATAAACTATAAAGCTGCCAGAAGGAACTGGGAAAATATCTTTGTGACTTAGGGATAGCAAGGGTTTCCTAGACAGGATTAAGGAAGACAATAACCATAAAAGAAAATGTTGTTAAATCAGACTTCATAAAAGTTAAAAACTTCTGCTCATCAAAAAACACTATGGAGGAAAAACCAGGCTAGCCACAGATTGAGGGAAATATTTGCAAAACATATATCTGACAAAGGACTAGTGTCCCTATATACATAATTCCTGCAATTCAATAATAAAAAGACAAACAATGCAATAAAAATAGACAAAGATTTGAACAGACACTTCACAAAAAAGATAAGTGAATGGCCAATAATCACATAAAAAAAGATGTTGAATATCATTAGTCATCAGGAAAATGTAAATTAAAACTACACTGATATACTACTGCGATCCCATCTGAATGCTCAAAGGTAAAATGACTGTCAGCACCACAGTTGGTAAGGATGTGGATCTGGGACTGGAATTCTCATATATTGCTGATGGGAGTGTGAAATGGTACAATTGCTTTGGAACATTCTGGCAGTTTTTTCTTTTCATTTTTTTTCTTTTTTTCTTTTTTTAATATAAAACTAAACATACATCTAACCTAGAACCCAGTAAGTTCATTCCTGGATATTTACCCATATGAAATGGAAGCATATGTCCACAGGAAGTGTTGTTCATGCCAGCTTTATTCATAATTGCCCAGAACTGAAAGCAGCTTAGGTGTCCATCAGCGGGAGAATGTGTAATCAAACTGTGATATATTCATTCAATGCACTACTACTCCATCATCAAAAGGAATGATTTACTGATTCACCCAGCATGGAGGATGCTCAGAAATGAAATGAAAGAAGCCTTATGCAGAAGAATACGTACTGTATGTTTAAGCTTCCATTTACATAAGATCTGGCAACCGAGTCTACGGTGAAAAAACTCAGAACAGTGCCTATGGGGAAGAACTGATGGAAGAGGTGTGAAGGGACTTTCTAGAGCTATGGCAATGTTCTAGGGCTTTGAGTTACACAAGTGTGTGTATTTGTCCAAACTCATCAAGTGGAATATTTAAGGTTGATGCATTCATTGTATGTAAATTTCATCTAAAAAAGAACCGTAAACAAATATTAAACTCTCATTACTAACATGAATACTGAAGTATTTAACATTTATTTATTTTTGAGAGACAGAGCCTGAGCAGGGGAGGGGCAGAGAGAGAGGGAGCCACCCAGGCTCCCCGTATGCTGCAGTATTTAAAGGTGAATTGAACTGCTGTCTATAATATGCTTTCAAATGCATCAAAAAATAATATTTATTAATGGATATATAGATGATAGATACATGACAAAGCAAATATTCTAAAACACTGTAGAATATAGGTGATAAATATATGGTGCTTGTCGATAAGCTCTTTTCCCGTTTCAGTATATATTTCATTAAAAAGTGTGGGGAAAATATTGTTGGAAAAGCATTTGCATACACCCCCAAATTTATGGGGAATAAAATTTTTTTTCTTATAATGATACATGCTAGGATGTTTAGCTTTTAAGCAACAGATTTGCAGCAAAAGGCTGCCCCAAAGAACAGAGATGACATATGCATTAATTAAAGAACTTTCATACAAACGTATGACCTCAAGGCGAATCTTTTCAGTTTTTAGTATGATATTCTGCCTTCATCAAAGTCATTAGTGGGAATGAGAATGTGATTATGTCTCCACACGTCTGTTTGCATTTCACAGCTGCTAGTGAGGCTCAGTCAACACTTTCACGTGCTAATAATTGTAATCAACCCATTTGTTCATTTAAGACAAACAAATGATTACTCTGTGAGAAAGAAATACCTTGAGTCCTAATTTGCTAATTATTAGTTCTTATGAATATTAGCGTTATTCTGCTTCTCCCCCCAAACATATAGAACCTTGAAGGTACTTTTTTTTTCTTTCCTGGAGGATTGGTCTGGGAACCTGGTTTGTAAATGCCCAATTAAAAGAAATATGCATGGGGTGCCTGGGTGGCTCAGTCGGTTAAACATCCGACTTCGGCTTAGGTCATGATCTCACGGTTTGTGGGTTTGAGCCCCCCCTGGGGCTCTGTGCTACCAGCTTGGAGCCTGGAGCCTGCTTCGGATTCTGTGTCTCCCTCTCTCTCTGCCCCTCCCCTGCTCATACTCTATCTCTCTCTGTCAAAAATAAATAAAAAAGATTTTTAAAAAATTTTAAAGAAATATGCAGTGGTTATTTTATTTTATACACATGTGTACACACACACATACCCAATAATGGAAGAGGGGGAGGAATTTCATTTTAGCATAAATATTATAGCTCAAATTATATTGTAAAGCCTTTAAAAGCAAACTATAATAAAAGTCACAATATGTATGCTATAACCATGCCAGATGGTGAAAGGGACGCCCAGTCACATTTGAGGATTGACAGATCCATTCAGCTGTGTTCAGGCCCTGTCCTCAGGAGCTCTGTCCCTCCATGTGAAAGGTCCAGGTTAGAAGATACCCATTCTTCACCAACTTGGGTACCTGGAATGGAATCCCTTAATCAACGAGGTACATGCATCTCACCTGTAAGTGAAATAAAGACTAATGGAAATTCATTGAAACTCCTCCTTTTGGTAGACTTCATGGAAGAGTTGAGCTCCAAGATCAGCTGAGAATGGCAAGAAAACATAAGAGCCAACAAAGGGAGGAAGAGTTTGCTCTGTAAGGCTATGTGTGAACAAGAGTGCAAGGCAAGGACGTACAGACACTGCCATGCACATGGAGGAGATGGCTCACCTCCCCACGCACCAGCTCACTGAAAGCTTCCAATGCCATGACATTCCTCTTCCCAGCCAGGTCTTCACTTTGAGGTCCTCTGGGATGAGCAGTGGGCAACCTTGATAAAGCTCCAAAGTCAATGTCACGGGCCCCAGCCCCCTGGTCATAGCACCTGCTTCCCTAGAAGACAGTCAGCGTCCTCTTCATTCTAACACACCTCTCAAGAGTGCTTTGCAAACCAGCATTATTTACTTTCAGTGTTTGTGGGTTGTGGCCATGGGGATGGTTTCTACTCATCCATTTCTCTAACGTGTCCCCTTTAACCTCTATGCTGGGACAAATGCTGAAAAAGGAAATTTTCATCCAAAGACATGCTTAAAGAAGAAGAAGGAGATGAGGAACCAGGAGCCAGGGGCGCATAACAAGTGAGCCAAGGCACTTCTCCAGAGTCACTGACTTGTCCTGTTTTGCCTGGGATTTTGCTAGTTTAACACTGGAATGTCACATCTAGGGAACATGCCACCCCCACCTCGATCCCTGGCAAATTGGGATAGCTGGTTTACCCGTAGGTCTCCTGGGCTTTCCAGAGGCTAGGTGGGACATTACTGATCTCCTACCAATCTGGGGGATCCAAGAGGAAGCAGGGATGGTAGAGCCAAAGTTGTCTCACCCAGGAGTGCCTGAACTCTGTCTTGAGGAGCCAAAAGTCTCTAGCTTAGAGCTGCTCCCTTACCTTCCCACTCCACACCAAGTCTGTTCTGGAGACTGAGGAAGGGATGGTGATAAGCACTGTCTTCTCTTTGCTAGTCCTGCAGTAGAGGGATCTGAGAAGTCACAGTTCTACAAAAGCTGGGGTCATCTGCATTCTGGGCAGTTGTTCAGAGAAGGGGGCCTTCCATTCCGGCCATCGTCAAAGACCAGCCCTAACTGCTTGGCAGCCAGCCTCACAGCTCTTCAGGGTTCCTGGCAGGAGTGTGACAATCATGTCAGCTTTGTGTTAGGTCCGCCTCTCTGGCTTTTACTCTGACCACTGCAGCAGCCTGGATCAGTGCTGCAAGGCAACTCGGACCTGGCAGCTGGCATGCAGGAGACGGGTGTGACACTCACGGAGATGCACTGGTCAGGTGGGGCCCCCTGCCCTTTATATCATGGCCTCCATCACCTCTTCCATCCACCTCCATCACCACCTTCCACTCACCATGTTTCCTAGTGCAGAGCAGTAGGTGACTTTGAGCCAGTGTCCCAAGCTTTCCCTGTGCCAGCAACACCATCTGGAAAATGGATTTGTAACCTAATAATAGAGGGTTCAAGAAATGAGCTCATTGATGGGACCTTTGGGCTGCAGGATCTTTAAGCTGTTTAAAAGGCCCAGAGCCACTGTGCTAGCTGATTGTTATGGGCAGGTTTACAAATCACATTTGGTTATAGGTATTCATTCAACTGACATCCCAGTAATGGGGCACCCAATGTGTGCACCCAATCTGAGCCAGGCATGAGAATGGCAAAGAAGTAGAATTTGTCTTTGGCAACCAATAATTCCCAAAAAGGAGAGCGGATCTAAAACCAAGAGGTGGAGATTGATATTTTGTTAAGGAGCTGGTGCAGTGCATGGGACGAAGCTAAAAAAAAAGCGCCATTATTGTTGCTCTAGAGAGAATCTAGGAGGCAGAGATTGACATGAGTGTCACAGGGGGTGGGAGGAAAAAGGGAAGGTGGAAATGGCCACAGAGGCAGACATTCCAGCGTCTTGCCAAGGGCATGCTTGGGGGAGTGAGAGTTAAACATTTCCATGGTGCCTCTCTGGGATGGAGGTTGCTAGGAAAAGATAGGAGAGGAAGCCCTGATTCATAGATGAAGATGCCAGTTCAGTCTGGAGCTGGGATTTATTGATAATTAGCAGGACCCCATCTCCAAAAAACATTTGCCTTCTCTCACTATTGCATCACCCTCTAGTGTTCTTCAAGTATTGGGTGAGGGAGCTGTTAACTTAGGAATGCCTTGGGAATGCCTAGTGGTTGTGTTGATTCCATCAGACCAGAAGAGTTTTGAGAATATGAACTGTACTGGCTCCACCAAAGTGGGGAATCCCTGAGGCCAGGAACTGAGTCTTCCTTTCAGACTGGGTAATCCTCAGCTCATGGCAGCTTGTTATAGGATGGGGTAGAAGGCAGAGCTGGTCTGGCCTGGCCAAGAAATCCACTCCTGAGCTGGGCTCAGGCTATTTGAACCTTCTTTGTGCAGGGACGATGGAGACTGTCTTAGGTCCTGGCCGAGTGGTGGGACTCAGTCACGCTCCAAGGGGAGGGGACAGGTGTAACAGAGAGGGGACACAGTATCAGACCACAGCTCAGTCACAACCTGCTGCTTCCACACCCCTCTGGGCTATTTTCTGAGTCTTACACCTCACTGCTCTGGGAGCAGGCCTTGCATGCAGGAGGAGCTGGCCCCACAGAGCTCCACGAAGACTACAAATAAGTGTGTTGTACTCCCTGCTAATGCCTGAGTTATTGCTTTCCTTTCTCCTCAAATGAAAGGAGCATTTTATTGGCTTGGGTTTAGAAACAAAGCATAAAAAGTGGCTTGTTTTTTCTTTTCTGACATCATGAAGCTCAGGCTGGAGAGAGAGGTGCTGGGGAAGAATTAGGCGGGTGGAGGGAGAGAAGTGGAAGGGAAGGCAGGAGAGGGTGGGGAGGGGCCAAGTAGAAGAGGAGGAAATGATGGGGTGGAGGGGCAGGAGAACTCTGCAGGGGTGTGACCTGCAGGGGAGGAGAAGGAGGAGGAGCAGAAGGAGGGGCTAGGAGAAAGAAATACTGCACTGTGGGATAGGCATCCATTTCCCTCCCCAGTGGGAAGGCGTTAAAAGCCAAAGGCAGCAGAGTTGGTTTCAATTGGAAAAGCTTCAACTCCCTGGAGACACTGTCCAGCTCAGGCACCAGGGTTGCAGAGAGTGGCTTGGAGGCCAGGGGAGGGGGAGGGATTTTCTCAGCTTATTCGGTCCCATGCCACCACCCAGGTTTCTGCGTTGTTTTGTTTGTTCGTTTGTTTTTGTTTTTGTTTTTAATCCCTGAACCGGGATTTGAGATCTCCCAGGGATAGGGCTTGATGCTTCTCTCATTTTGTGAAGCAGGTAGGAGAGAGGTTATTAATTTGGGATACCTTGAACTGGCTCTTCTCCCCTGATGAGCTAATAGTGCCATGTGATGTTGGGAGTGGAGATGCTGTGCTGCAGGGGTGAAGGGCGGGGGGGGCGAGACTCCACCTGCACCCATTGCTGTCTCCCAACCCAATGTGCTCTCTCAGTCCTCCCTGCCTTTCCCACACTGCTCTTCTTGCCAATTGCCATCTCGTACTTCAGTGACAAGTCACATGCTGGTCACCCTTTATGTTTTGACTCAAACTTTGTTTCCTTTCTGGAGTTTTTCAAGCCACCCCCGGAATATGTTCCTACCTTACCCTGTATTTATCTTTATCATTGTGTCATGCTGTATTTTGATTATCAGTTAATGTTTTCAGTTAAGCATTAACTGGGAGGTCTTTGAGAGCAAGAACTAAGTCTTATTTACCTTTGTATGCTTAGCAGAGGGTCAGAAACATGGTAAGCATATTTGTGTTCCAGGGAAGAGGGAAGGAAGGAGTTGCAGAAAGGCTGTGCAATGTCATTTGCGATATATAAACTTTGGATTGAGACAGCCATGGATGCATATCTTTCCTCTGTAACTTACAAGCTATGTGGCTTTGAGAGATTATTTTTCAAGGTTTCCATGAAGATTAGAAGAAATATATAAATTGTTTAGCACACAGCCTGACACCTAATAGGTGCTCAATAAATAGTAGTGATTACATGCCAGATTGCTGATTGCTAGAGTCCATCCTGACATGGCATCCCTACATCCCTTTTACCTCACCATTCGGTCCTTCCACAGAATCTCTGGACCGTTTTTTTCTAGGAGACAGACATGGATTTTTTTTTCATGGGAAGAAATAGTCTTCCTGCATCTTTGCCAGCGTTGTCAGCATGTCTGCCACAGGACTGTTGATAGGAGGTGCAAATGTACTTCCTAATTTGAGATGATGGTGTTTGGAATGCCTGGAACAGGGCTATATTTAGCTCTGAATTCCCCCAAATAGCAACATGGAGGAAGAGCCTCCCATCCAAACATCCCATCCAGCTGGAAAATACAACAATCATAATGATTATTTTTATCATTGTTATTATTTATTGACTAAATGAATTAACAGGAGGTGGATATCCACTGGCATAAAGAATAAGGGGGTTTTAAAATACCAAGTCTCAGAGGCCCTTGGATTCCATACAATCAAATATAGCATGCCCCAAAAACAAGGTAACTGAGGCTGAAAGAGATCATGTGATTTGTACACCCAACATCAGAATCCAGACTAGACCAAAGTCTAGACCTTTGGACTCAATTTAATGGTCTTTGTTTTTTAAAAGTTCTAAGGCATTTCATGCAAGGGCATTGGCCTGGCTTTGACTAAGAAGTTAGTCATTATCTGGTGATCCCTTTATCTGTCTCTGTCTTTAAAGGCCTTCTCTCAGTGCTATGAAGGCCACATGGAACACCAGGCAGGGAGTCTAATGACTTAGATTTTAGTCGCGAATCTGCCCAAAAGTTACTGTGTGACCTGGGGTAGGTTATTTGACTTCTCAGGCCTTCTGTTTCCTTATTTACTGCCCAATGTTTATCCATCCATCCATCCGTCCGTCCATCCATCCATCCATCCATCCAACAAGTATGTATATAAAACCTATATGATCAACCGGAGACGTTTAAGGATCCAAGGGGAGTACTAGCATGATTCCTATTTTCCAAACCTACATACAGCCCACCAGTAGGTGGTAGAGAACCACCTGACATACTCACAGAGGAGAGTAATGAAGAGCTGTACACATTAAGGAAGGGCAAAAGAGGCATGGAGGGGGCGCCTGGGCAACTCAGTTGGTTAAGCATCTGACTTCGGCTCAGGTCATGATCTCGCAGTTTGTGAGTTCAAGCCCTGCATCAACTCTGTGCTGACAGTTCAGAGCCTGGAGCCTGCTTTGGATTCTGTCTGTCTCTCTCTCTGTCCTCCCCCACTCGCACTCTGTCTCTCCCTCTCCCTCTCAAAAATAAACAAACATTTAAAAAATTTTTAGAAAAGAGGGATGTAGAACCCAAAGTAATAAACATCATACAGACCCTTTCCCTCTGGTATTGAAAGGTAACGATAGAGGACGAAGGGTCTCCTGCTTGCCCAGTATGTTTGTGAGAACACACACACACACACACACACACACACACACACACACACACTCCTTCTTGTCCCTAGCTGTCCTCAATGAACTCCCCAGAAATGAACCTGGAAAGTTAGGAAAAGAAGGGCCAGAGTCACAGCTTATCTAGAGCAGGTGTGCTGCTGGTCACACAAAGTTGAGGCTGCAGGCTGCTGGGAGGGGTGTGTTCATTGTCATTCAGGTGTCACTTCCCAGGTGGGCAGTGACTATACCTCAACACTCCTCCAAAGCTCCAAGAACATCAGCACAGGGCACATCACCATGCGTCAACGATTGATTGAACACCACTAGGTGACCTTGGGGAAGGCTATTTCTTTCTTGGGTTTCAAGTTCTATATCAGGAAAATGGAGAAGGAGTATTAGAATAGATGCCACTTGAGGTCATTTCCAACATTAATAATCTTCTGTTTCATGAATGAATATTCCTCAAAGACCTTCCCCTTTGACTCTTTTTCTTTTTATGTTTTATCCTCAGGTTCCAAGATTTGATGCCCCAATCATCTGATCCTTCATCCCTGCTCCTTCATTCCCTCCATTACTGTCTCTATTCCAATCTCCTAACTCCCTAATTCTGCTAACTCTAGTCCCCTTCTAATCTCCTGGAATATGTTAGTCAAACTAGAGCTCCTCAGCTGTGGTTGTCAGGGATGCCATGGCCCTCCCCTTTCTCTGTGTGCACATATACACCTAAACCCATCTGTGAAATGCAATGAGCCAAGGGTCCCAAGAGGGATTCCAGCTCTTGTCCGAGTTAATAGGAGAGAGGATGAGAAGAGAGGGACTGAATTTCAATCACAATGTGATTATTGGCCTTTTTGAAGTTTTTCTGAGTTTTTTTTCACCTGGTTGGCTCGATATCACTAACCAAATGCTTGTCTCACAAATCGGCTTTGGCCGCAGTTCAAATTTAATTACATTCTAGCTAAGTAAAAGCAAGAAAGCAAGCAAGGAGAGAGAGAGAGAGAAGTGAGAAGGTGGTGGTGGGGGGGGGTAGCTTATGTTTATAGACCAGACAACTCTATCCTAAATCTTCAAATCTTCCCAAGTGCAACAGTCAATGTGAGCCAGACAGAGATGGGTCAGCCCTGAGATAGAAGTGAAGCAATAACAAGCTTCTTGTAATTTGAAACTAGTGAAATTACAATGCCAAGACTGGGAGAAAATTGGGAAATTGGCAGAGTTTGGCTCAAGTGTGCCAGCTGCCTGGTTCTGTACCTGAATGCCTCTTTGTTCTCCATTTAGCTACTGTCTAAAGCACTCAGGCTTTTTCCCTTGTCCTTTATCATCTTCTCCTGTCAGTAATCTCATTCACACTAAAGTGTAAATGACTAAAGATAAATTGCCTTTTTCCATGCCTGGAATTGTGTTTTGTTAAAAATAAAACAAGGACGGACGGGTGAACATACATGCCAGCATGTAAGAATCAAATGAACAGCAAATAAATTAAATAGTGTATAAACAAGGGTGTGTTGGGTGGCCATGAGAGTCGATATTAGATAACTACAGACCCATAGCCTATGGAATATTAGTATAAAAAGGCAGGGGAAAGGTAGGGGATGGAGTCAAGGATGACTCAAGTTCTTTGCTATAGAAAATAAAAGAAGAAAGCCATTTGTGGGGGAACAGCGATGATTTCTGTGGAGCATAGGATGAATTTGAGGTGCTTATGGGCATCCGATGGGGGTGTTCATAGGTCTTTGTATATTCTTGTCTGCTTTAGAGGAAAGGGCTGCTCTGAGTCATGTGTTTGGGAGCAATTAACTCAGGAGAGAATCCTAGGAGCACAGGTAGGTTAACCCAGGGAGAATTCATAGAGAAGAGGTGATCGAAAGCAGGAAGGATACTGGAGAACACCAAAAAAATTTAAGGAATTCTCAAGAGACTGAGAAGTTATAATCCAAGAGGCAGGAGAAAAACCACTGTGGTCACAAATAATCAAGGAAGAAGAATGAATTCTAAAATATCAAAGATGCACTGCCTGGGTGGCTCAGTTGGTTAAGCATCTGCCTCTTGGTCTAGGCTCAGGTCCTGATCTCATGGTTTGTGAGTTTGAGCCCTGAGTTGGGCTCTGTGCTGACAGTACAGAGCCTGTTTGGGATTCTCTCTCTCTCTCTCTCTCTCTCTTTTAAATGTTTATTTATTTTTGAAAGAGAGAGAGAGAGAGAGAGAGAGAGAGAGAGAGAGAAACAGAATCTGAAGCAGGCTCCAGGCTCTGAGCTGTCAGCACAGAGCCTGACGTGGGGCTCAAACTCACAAACTGTGAGATCATGACCTGAGCCAAAGCTGGATGCTTAACTGACTAAGCCACCCAAGCACCCCAAGGAAATGTGGCTTTTAAAGGAAGGTGAAAAAGGAGATGATAAGCTAAAGGAGTCTTTATAAAATGGTAGAAACTTGAACCTACTTCTGCAGGAAGTAGGAGGGAGAGGTTGATGAGGAGAGGGTGCATTATTGATGGACAAGATCCTCACAGAGATAGAAGGAGAAAGGCTCTTCATCCTGGATAGAAGGGTTTCCTTCGGGCAGAAGAAGGAATGAATGCCTGCTCCTTTATGACGGAAGGAAAGAAGGAATGTATAATTGTGAGAGCAGATGGATTTTTAATGGGGTTGAGGGAATCTATGCCTGATAGCCTGATTTTTCATTGTTAACAGGGAAGCCCTATTGCTCACTGAGAAGAAATTAGGGAAGTTGAAACGTTTTCAGAAAAGTTAGGGAAGGTTAGAACAGCTACCACAGAAAATGAGAAAAGGAGGTTACTCAAGCCCAAGTCCCAAGACGGGATAAGGAGCCACATTGAGGCATGATATCCAAAATCTGGTCTCAGTTCAATGTATACCCTTTCTCCCTAGGGCTCAGCAGCAGAAGTATGGGGGAAAATAGTTGAATGGACAGATTTGAAAGATTTCAGAATGCATGTAGCCGACTGAAAAGCAGATGAGGGTGTTGGAGTTTCTGGGAAAATGTGGTGAATATGATGCTCTTTGGGAGCTAGAAACTAAAACCATGTAGAGCATGTGTGTGTGTGTGTGTGTGTGTGTGTGTGTGTGCACGTGTATGTACATGTAGGGCAATGTTGTGAAAACTGGTGAAAAAGTACCTATGGTCTACTCCCATGTAGACTATCCACAGGGCATCCTTAATCCTAGGCTGGCTACCTCCTGACTTTTCTCCTTACCTTCTCCATCTTTCTCTCTCTTGCCTCATTCAAGCAGGGCTCAACGTGATTACAAGTACACCTGCAGCCCCTTCCCTTCCTCCAATATGGCTTCTAATTCAATCTGCACTCAAAATAGAAATTATTTTGTGTTACATACTATTTGGAATTCTATGAGCTTCCTCTTTCCTTTCATTGACACAGGTAATCAAAACCAACTTATATTTGATCTTCTCAAATAGCAGGTATAATCATGCCAACAGAGCATTCCCATCCACCCTCTGGGTCTCACATCCCCCATATGCACTATAAGGGAAATGAAATAAGTGGCCCCAAAGCTCCTGTCCTTCCCTGACGACGTTCTGGGCCTCTAAGCCCCAGCAGCCTAGTGTAGCTCAACCTAGACCAGTCCATTGGCTAGACCAGCCTGGGTTCCAGCACCAAGTCCAGTGCCCAGTGGCACCAATGGCTGCTTGAAAAGGGCATACAGTAGCCTGCCAGGACATGGATGCAAAGCTTGTCTTAACCTCACTGGTCCCAAAGTCTCAGGAGAACTGTGTAATTAACCTAGGTTAGGGCTTCAGACCCCTGCTGCCCATAGCTGGTCAGATATGCAGAGTGGTGTGAAATTGTTGACAAAGTATAGGGGTGAATCATAAAGAAATTTATGGACTATTCGCTCTTTGCACTCATTCACTTGTCCCTTGCCCTCCTTACTCCACTCCCCAACCAGTTCCAGCAATTTATGGTGGTGCATTCCCAGTGATATGTGGCTTCCAGGGTTGCCAGAGGGGATCCCAAGAAGGAATGGGAGCTGGACTAAGAGTTGGAGACATCTGTGGCTCCAGCCCAGGTCTGCCAGGTGTGACCCTGTGCAGGTCACCTCCCTCTCTGGGACTCAATTTAGTCACGACATGGTTGAGCCAGATGTCCTCTCAGATTCCAAGCAGACTGTCTTAGTCTGGCTTTCCCCAGAAACAGACACTGAGTCTAGGATTCAAGTGCAAGCAGTTTATTTGGGACATGAGCCCAGGAAGCACCAGTAGCAAATCAGGAAGTGAGACAGGGAAATAAGCCAACGCAAAGTCTGTAAATGAACAGTTTACCACCATGGACAACTGGGCTTCAATCTCAGTGGAAACTTTTGGGAGATGTTGTAGGATACGTGTTCCAGAGTTGTCCCTCATGAGAGGTGACAAGGTAATTAATCACTAAATTCACATTTGTCATTCATTGGGAGCTTCTCTCAGGGTGCTAAATCCCTAGCATTTATAGCCTTCTCTGGGGGGCGGGGAGAACATGATCTCACTGCTAGAGAAAGCCCTCAGGCAGGGAGATGCAGGTGCTTGCAATAAGAGACTCTCAGCAGGCACAGAACCAGTGAGTGCTAAGGGGATATGGGCAGGACACTGACAGCATCTGCCATGCATATTTAATGACCTTAAAATTCTATGACTTCCTTTGACCAAACTAAGAGTGAGAAGAACCATCCATCTTGAAAGGACTAGTAGAGAAAGATGTCTTTTTGCTTTGAATGTCTGACTCTCCCTTCCTCTAAAGCTAAAAGCTCATACATTCTGAGAATCTTTCCTAAATTAAGAAATCTGATAGCTTATGTTATAGTCTCAGGCCTACTAGTTACTATGGGAAAATTAATCAACCTCTGTGAGCTTCAACTTCCACACCTTAAAGAAGGAACACTAATACCTACCTTGAAGAGTTGTCATTATAATTCAATGTACTGAGCAAGTGGGCAAAAGAAAGCCTGGGTTGGGCCGGGGCGGGGGGGCAGGTAACTGATGGGAATACATCTAATTCTTCCAGTAGAATGTCCAGGGGCATAGGGAGCAGACTAGGGAACAGAAGCTGGATCCGGACTAGCTTTTTATACAAGGAAGCAACCAATGTGATGGTGGGACACAACAGTGGGAGTTTGTGATGAAGGAAGTACACTAAGTTCTGTGGGAGACATAGACCTGGCTGTAGATAAGACTTCTGCTTTGGAGCATCAGACATAAAACCAGATAGACTGGTAAGGGAAACAGAGCTTAGACTCAGGGAGAAGGAATTACCCAAGTTTGGAAGCATGTTCCAGGACAGTTCCAAGAGGAAAGCCAAATATGAGTCATGATCCAGGGAGAAACTAGGGTAAGCCTGATGCTATGTGTATAGGGCTCACATCAGAAACTTTGCTTAGAACTGAAGCAACCACAGAAATATCCATTCCAAACATTACTTAATGAAAGGAAAAATGCGTCTTAAAATATGACCATTATTGGTGAAAATTGACATGGCTCAGGAATCAGGTTCATGCAGGGCAATAACACAATCACTTTGTTTGATTAAAAAGTTGTCAGAGTAGGGATAAAGGATTCTTGTGCCTTCTTATCACATTCATTGACTTGTATGGACCGTAAGAAATTGGTGACTTACATGGAAGGACCTAGAAGAGGGTGTCAATCAGAGTGACTTGGTGGAGAAGAGGGAGGTGTTCGGGTTTTGAGAAATGGATATGTCTGTAGAGTGCACACTATTGAGAATGGATGTCCAAAGCATCAGGTTCATGAGAACAGAGAAGAGAAGAACAATAATAGATGCAAACTGGTGGGTTGGCAAAATAGAAAAAGCAAGACAAACAGGGGTGGAGGATGGAAATGTTCAGTATTTGCCAAGGAGTGAAGGAGTCTTGCTGTGTAGACTTCTGGGCAAGAGGGAGCTGTGACCAATGCTGAGCCAGTGTGGCTGTGGTTGCTGCTGGGGCCTTTGATTGTTACCTGGGGGCTGCTTTGCCAATTCTACCACCTCAGCACCAAGCTAGTCCAATGTCACTGTGCTGACGTCAAATGTCATCCCACCCTCACCATGTGTTGTGATAAACAATCCAACTCTGGCTCTTCAAGGAGCTCCCTCACTAGCTGCAACTACAAACTGCCCTCAGCATAGATGGCATCTGGAAGCTAGGGACAAGAAACGGAGTTGGGGGAAAAGAGGCTCTGTTGAGGAGGGGAGGCTACCAGAGTGGAGACATGTGGCTAGGGAGGGAGAGAGGAAGAACCTTGGAAAAAGAGGAAGGCAAAGAGGAGAAGATAAAAAGAGAATGATGGTGGTGCAGAAGACTAGGTGGAGGAAGCTCTTTCAGCAAGTTAGGGATCCCCTGAGATCCCATGATGAATGAGTAGAGCAATTATCGCTCTACTTGGCAGAATGCTATGTACCACACAGATGGAGAGCTGTCCACCATACCGAGGTAACTGTGCATGAAAAACCCATGCAGCAGGCCCATGAGAGTGACACCCTGCCCAAGGGTGGCAGCCATCTGCCCCATTGTATGAGCACACAGCATGAGCCTACACATCTGCGCTTCCACGGCACTCAGCCACACTCCCTTACTGGGGCCCTTATCGCTCTGTATTATAGTTAGCTGTCTGCCTGTCTGTGAGAGTAAGACCTCTTTGAAAGCAATTGCCTTCTCTTATAGACTGTTTATCTTTGAGAAACCTGAGGTCTCCCTGGACCATAATGAGTGCTTTGAAAGTTTGGGGAATAAATAAGTCATTTGTGCACAGGGATGCTGGTGTGTGTGTGTGTGTGGGGGGGTGTTGCACAGATGTGAGGCCAGGGCATGTGAGGGCAAATTAAAAAAAAAAAAAAACTCGGAGAGGTGTTCCAATACAGTATTTCTCAAATTCCTCTGATTAGTTCTGGAGAGTCAACCAGGATGCATATTAAAAATACACACTCTCCTAGCGCTGTCCCTGAATCAGAACTCCACAGTTGGGCCTGAGAATATGCATTTTCTCTCCCTCCACAGGTGATACTGATGGCCAGCCAGGTCTGAGAACCACTCTTCTACAGGCATCTATTGGATTTACAAGCGACTGATTCATAGGTGACTAGGACACTGAGGGTCCTTTGACAGCATTCGGAACAAATCCACGCTTGACAAATGACAAAAGTCGACGCCCGGTGAGGAGATTGGCCTTACCCAACTCCACGCTGCGACCTGGTACTTCGGCTGGCGAGTTGCCGCACAGATCACCCCATTGCCCCCCCCCCCCCCCCCGCTCCAGCACCCCTCCCCCCAATCTTTGTGGTCCCGGGGATGTTACACTTCAGAGACTTGAAGCCTTGGCCTAGCGCGCAGTGCGCTGTCCAGCAGCGCGTGCTCCTGAAGCACGCCGTCCTGCAGCTGGGCGAGCTCCCGCACCCGGCACTGCGGTGAGTTACACGACTGGTGGGCGGCCCGCAGTGCGGACTGCAGCAGCGCCCGCCTGCAGTGCCCCCCGCCCCGCCCCCTGCACCCGGCCGCGCGCCGATCCCGCCACAGCCGCCACAGCCGCCACAGCCGCAGCGCGGGGCTCCTCTCGCGGCGCGTTATCCAAATTCAGGCTAGTTATGAATGGCTACGGCGCGGAGATGACGACCCGGTCCCTGGCACGTTAGCTCGCTGCTAGCTGATCGATTCCCCAGTTAAGGGACCGCACAAGCAGAGGAAGTAGATTAAAATATAATGTATTGCATTGAAATTTAACACAGTGCTATACATAATATTCAGCCGGATTTGCATATTCACGCTTCCCTCCTCCCCTCCTCCCCTCCTCCCCAATTTCTCCTGGAGAGTCCCATCGGCCCTTTCTTGTTAAGCTTCTGTCACTGCCGGACAAAGAAATTTAATGACTTGAGGGGCTAGAAGGGCCTTCAAAATGTCACCTATCCAGCTCTGTTTCTGGCCCAGGAATATTGAAATCCTGAACTCTGCCCTTAAACTTGGTGAAGAGGGAAGGAGGAAGTCTGAAATAGACCTGTTGGGTGGTTTCCATTTCACCTTTGACCCGCTCCATTGTGTCCTCTTCTGTCTGGCCTTTCATCCTCAAACCTCCTCCTTTGAGCTAGGAGAAACCAGCTGGACTTTCTCTGCTGCCCCCCAACCCCCCAACTGATTTCCTAGCTTCAGCAACAAGCCCCACCCTCCTATTTTCAATAGCATCCTTCTCACTTGATTGGGAGCCCAGCTTATAGGGATAATGTTAGAGAAATGCCGAGTCTCCGGAGGCTTTAAACCGTGGTAGGACAAGTACCTGAGAAAAGAACTCAGTGTGTTGAAAAGAATGACAGCCAAAGAATCCCATTTAATTTGATGGCGCGATGAATATTTAAAGTTTTATAAAGAAATACAGGAAAGCAATCAGGCTTATTCAGGCATGTGCTCCGGGGAACAGAGTACCGCTCCCCATGTGTTGGCAATATGGGGATGGGAGATGGGGACGAGGGTGGGGGTGGGGGACATACACATAAATAGTCCATATTCTCTCCGTTCTTTGTATTGAGGTGAAAAAGAGCTTACCAGTGCAGTTCAAGAAAAAGCGGGGGGGGGGGGAATCCTCCCAGATAATTATCATAACGTGCTGACGCCCTAAACAGTTCCTTTTTAAAATTGAATTTCTAATATCATCACTTTGGAGATTATAATATTGAGACATGAATCCCTTGGCAAATGATTCGGGAACCATACACACTGTGATAAAGGCACCTGCCACAGAAACAGGAGAGGACATAAATCTCCCACCGTGTGTGCAGAATGCCTAATTGTACCATCCTTTTGGCAGAGTGGGGTCAGCAGACACCTCCAAACTGCCATTCCAAGGGCAGTTAATTCATTATAAACATGTACCAGATATCTTCATTTTGTATCAGCCACCACATCAAATCGAGTTATCAGAGAACTAGCATGAGATAGAAGCCTTGACTTCAAAAAGCTCCTAGTCCTCTTGGAGAGACAGATGTGTGTGCACAGGATATACTGTAATGCTCGTCCAGCACAGAGCAAAGAGGACAAGCTAAGCACTCATGAGACAGCAAGTGGGGAATCTGTCAATATGGATTGTGGGGATAGGGGTAGGCTTCCCATTACCCACTGTGGCAGTTACCATCACTGCCCTGCTGTTATCTCTTGAGCATTCACCTGTACGCAGCTAAGTTGCTACTATGAACACCTGAGACTTTATGTCTGATGTGTTCCTGGCCAAGGGAGCCAGTTGTGCTAGAGAATTAATGTCCCTGAAAGATCTTGGCCTGTGATAGATGACAAGTAGATGGACAAAAATACTCCTTAACCCTGGGGTGGGCAATTCAGAGCATGCTTTGTACTGTATCCCATGGATTCCCTGGTGAAGCAAGCCCACCCACTCCCCACCCTATCCTCACTAGCCTGCTTATCCAGGATCCCATAATTCATCTTTTACAAGGACTCAAAGTTTACTGCGTAGTTGGTACATCCCTACTCCCTCCTGAAAATACTTGCTTGATAACACACCCTTTATTGGGTTCTTTCCCTTTTTTTCACTCCCTACTCCCCTACTGACATTTTCTAGGTCACCTCACAAATAAAATACTTGTACTCAAACCCCTATCTAAAGGTCTGTTTCTGGAGGAACCCAAACTAGTATAATACCTATAGCTGCCTTTCATTAAAAGTCAACCGTGCCAGGTGCTGTGTTGGCTTTTATACTATTTCTAATCCTTGCAATAATCCTAAAGGGCAT
This sequence comes from Herpailurus yagouaroundi, assembly GCF_014898765.1. Classification (NCBI taxonomy): domain Eukaryota; kingdom Metazoa; phylum Chordata; class Mammalia; order Carnivora; family Felidae; genus Herpailurus; species Herpailurus yagouaroundi. The sequence goes on along the minus strand of NW_024412394.1, from coordinate 7,272,896 downwards.
AAATTATTTTTCCATTTTACAGATGAAAAACTGAGGCCCAGAGAGCAAAAGTGAATTTTTTCAAGGTCACAGAAAATGTTAGAGACCTTGAGACAGTGAAGTACCTAAAACTCATCAGTGATGTCCTTTCCCTCTCCCTGCACCCACACCCAAGATGAAGAGAACAAAGGATACCTTTGAAAGTGTTATAGATACAATAGTCTCTCTTTCAAGGGGAAAAATACCATGCATGTATACATGTGAAATTGGCTATACAATTTCAGGGGGGTTATAGACTCCCTTAGATTCTGGGCTCCAGATTAAGAAACTCTTTTAAGAAGGACTAAAACTTTAAAAAACATGGGGGCAAAATACATTCCTGGGGATTTGAATAGGTGGGGAAACTATGAAGGGGACATAGTTTAGGAGAGAGTAGCAGGGACAGTGGATGACAAACATATCACAGTTCGACAAACATATCACAAACAAATCTGCATGGAGGTACAGAGGAAAGTAACTTGGGGAGCTGGGTGTAAGGAGAGTGTTATCTGGACTGAGCCACCAAGGTGCCCCTCAATTATAGATTCTTATGCTAAGCCTTTACCTCGCTGGTATCTCAGCTATTTGACCTCAGTACTCCCCATCCTAAGGCCTTCATCTCTTCACTAGCCATCCACATGTCACATGACATCTGGAGCTTTCTAACAGAGGTAGAACTATGTCATTTGGAAAACAGAAATCACCCTAGTTATTTCGAACAGAGGGGAATTTAATAGAGGCCATGTATATCAAAGGTGTTGGTTGGATTTTTAAAAGCAAAAATAGAGGGATGCCTGGGTGGCTCAGTCAGTTAAGCATTCAACTCTTGGTTTTGGCTCAGGTCATGATCTTGTGGTTTGTAGGTTTGAGTCCCGCATGGGGCTCTACACTGACAGTGAGGAGCCTGCTTGGGATTCTCTCTCCCTCTCTCTCTGCCTCTCCCCTGCTCTCTCTTTCTCTCTCAAAATAAATAAACTTTAAATTAAAAAAAAAAATAAATAGAAGCAAAAAAGAGAGAGAGAGAATGATAACTTCAAGAAGCCATTATCACTCCTAGAGATGAAACTGTAAAAAGGGGAAAGTGTCATAATCCAGGTCCCAGGATTCTGCATTTTGTGACAGAGCAGTGACATAGCAGAACCACCGCTAAAACTGGGCAGATTCCCCGGACCCACATCCCTGCCAGTGCTGCTACCAGAAGCAGAAATAGCTTCTACCTTCTTCATGCCTTCTAATATCACTTGAGTGCTTCCCATCAGTAGACCCTAGCAAGGGAGTCTTGGAAATGAGTGTTTTTTTCAGGTGCCCAGACCCTTGTAATACAGAGGAGAGGAAGAAAGAGCAGGTATGGGTCTCTTGGCGACAGGCAACATTCAGTACAATCCTAAAAACCTGGAAGTCCTTATTCTCCTTTGCTCTGGCCACAAGTGTGTATCCTTCTGTCCATCTATGTTAAACCCCAGCTCCTGTTTAAAGCAAACCCACCTCACTTCCCACCCTATCCTCACTAGCCTGCTTACCCAGGATTCCATAACGCATCTTTCACAAGGACCCAAAGTTTACTGCACAGTTGGTACATCCCTACTCCCTCCTGACTACTCCAAATCCTAGAGCACAAACATGCTGGTTCTTTCTGGTATTTCCAGGTTGATAAATTGCAGGACAAAGTCCCATGATCCCTTGAGTTTCCACCATAGCAAAATAAAAACAATGGGCTTCACTTCTGCCTGAAATACTCATATTCGTCCTCTGGCAGACTGCCAGCTTCATCCCCAAGGGGGCTGCTCCAACCTCCCTCTCCCCTCCAATCCCACTTCCTCTCTCTGTGTACCATACAACTTACAAGATCCAGACCACATATCACTTCCCTCCACCTCATAATCGTCTCCTTTTCCTTTGTTTATTTCCTCTGGTCTCTGCAGAAGAAGGACTTTCTCTTTCTAGGGTTCACGCCTGAACCCTTCCTACCTCTCCCTTCCCCCAGGGAAGATCTCTTCTTGCTTTCTCTCTACACCGGCTGCTTGTCTCTGGCTTACACCCAAGTGTTTCCCACCCCCAAGAAAGTCTTTCCTCCATTCTGATTTCTCCTGAGCTTTCATCCCACCTTCCACCCTCCTTTCGCAGCTAAACTTCTCGAAAAAGTATTATATGCTCACCGCCTCTACTTCCTCACCTCCCACTCAGTCCCAACCACTAGCAATCTGGTTTCCATACTCATAACACTGCAGAAATTGCTCTCTTAAAGGCCACCAATGACCTCTGAGTCGCCCAACCTGATAGTTCTGACGGTTACTAGTTACCATCCTCATAGACCCACTCCTTTGCCAGGTCAAATGCACCAGGTAACCAAATTCTGAGCCAGTTGTCCTAGCTGGTGTGTCATAGCACATGGGTGTGCTGGATATTGGTCACAGCCAGGCCTGGGATGCACCATTCAGCCATATGGGTGATTACAATATGGAAATATTTCCAAACCACTGCCAGAGTCCCCTTTCCACCGCCTGGCTGCCAAAGCCCCTGATCTAGGACCCCAAGGCAGACCTCATTATGTAACAATGAGACAGAGCTGTATCTGGTGTGGCAGGGGGCTTTGCTTTTATTGGTTGGTACCTGGATGTACCCGTTGTTAGAGATTGTCAATATCACCATGCTTACTGCTGTGCTGAGATATTGATTCGTTCAGTGCTGGGGATTCATTCAGTGCCATGTAGAGTCAGGGGAGTCAGAGGGCAAATCAGCCCCAGTGAAGAACAGCCTCTCCGTATACCCTCCATGTGCCATACAAATACCATTTTCTACGTGAGCCTTGGCATGGGGACATTGAGAAGCAAAACTCTAAGCCCCTCACCTTCCCTGATTCCCATGATAGGAGCCTGTTCTAATACCCCTTTGCGGGCTGCTTTTCTGTTTCCTCGCCTGGCTTCTCTACCAGGGTGACCTTGGATAAGCTACTTAACCTTGTTGAGCCTCAGGCTCCTCCTCCATAAAATGGGGCTAACAGATTTCTGCTTTGTGAAGAGGATCATGGGTAATATGTGTAAAATGGCTAGTGTAGGACCACACATGGAGTAAAGCCAAATAAGTGTAAATTCCTAACCCCCACCTCCCTCTCACTCTATGCTTTCTCCCCTGGGGATGTGCTCTACTTACACCTCCATTCTACATCCGGCTATTTCTTCCAGACCCATTTATTGAATTATGTCCTGGACAAGAGGACCTAGGGTCTCAAACTCCAAACGTCCAGTGTGGAGCTCATCATTCCCCCACCTCCCACATTCTCCATCTCCCAGTATCTCTCAAGGACACCAATCACTCTTCCAGTTGAGTAAGCTTCATAACGTGAAGTGAGCTTTGACCATGATCCTCCTTCCCCTCAGACCCCACAGTCTTGTCCCCTCTAAGGTCTGGTTCCTTCTACTTCTCCCATCTACCTCCTTTTATTGTCACTAAGATAGCCTTCAATCTGACTCCTTTCCCCCCTTAACCTGGACTATTTCAATATTTATAAATGCTTTTCTGTTGTCAGGTCTTTCTCCTATCAGTTCACCCACCAAGCTCTTACATAGATCTGTTCAAAACACTACAGTGTTGCCCAGTTGTCCGCACGAAGGAACCCAGACCCACTACCTCCATGTTCAAGGCACTGACGGCCGAGTCTGCTCCTACCTCCTGCTATGCTCTTGTAAAATAATAATAGTAATAATAACTAACACATCTTGAAAACTTAGTTTGTGTCACTCTAATATCCAAAAGTCATTTATGTCATTTAATCCCCTCATCCAGCTTGTGACATTGTCACTATTATTAATCGCACTTTGGTGTTGAAGTAATGGAACCTCAAGGAGGCTCAGCAACTAACCTAAAGTAACTTTCCTTACAGGCAGGGCACTTAAGTTTAAACCAAGAGACTATATCCGCACTTAAGTTTAAACCAAGAGACTATAGCCGGAGCCCCCATTTCTCACCACCATGTCTTTTTCCACCATTGCTTTGGCCACACCAGAAAATTCCCCACACTCACTTTCCTGCCCTGCCTCCTTCCCTTCACCTATACTATTACCCCGACCTGCACCACCAGTTTCTCTCATCTCTTTACCCACTAAAAAATGCCATCCATCCTTCAAGTGTAATTCAGATGTCAATGCCTCCTCGAAGTCTTGTCTGATTTCCTTGCTTTACAAGTGATCCCTTCAGGGGGTGCCTGGGAGGCTCTGTCCATTAAACATTTGACTCTTGATTTCAGCTTCAGGTCCTGATCTGAGGGTTGTGGGATCGAGCATGGAGCCTGCTTGAGATTCTCTCTCTCCCTCTGCTCCTCTCTCCCACTTGCGTGTTCTTTCTCTCTCTCTCTCTCCCTCTCTTTCTCTCTCTCTCTCTGTCTCCCTCCCTCCCTCTCTCCCTCAGAAAACATTAAAAAAATTTTTTTTTCAATGTTATTTATTTTTGGGACAGAGAGAGACAGAGCATGAACAGGGGAGGGGCAGAGAGAGGGAGACACAGAATCGGAAACAGGCTCCAGGCTCTGAGCCATCAGCCCAGAGCCCGACGCGGGGCTCGAACTCCCGGACCGCGAGATCGTGACCTGGCTGAAGTCGGACGCTCAACCGACTGCGCCACCCAGGTGCCCCTCAGAAAACATTTTAGAAAGTGATCTCTCTATTCTGGAAACACAGAATTTTCCCAAACTTTTCACTTTTACCTTATTCTCTGATATTGTAGTCATACAGAGCTGGTCGGCTCTACCAGAGTCTAGGATGGGGCCACGGCTGTTCTTTCCCTTAATCCTTGTCTGTACTTTTCACATGAAACCTACAAAGGCAGTTTCATTAGGGGGAGTTGAATTATTGTCCTGCTCGGGATCAGGAATGGGTTGGTTTCTGCTTCACTCTCCAAGTCCCTTTGAAAGAAAAGCCAAGGGCTTGATTAAGGAACGGAAAGAATTTTGTAGTCAGTCAATTCCTGCTGCGATAAATCTCTTCGGTGAAGGATGCTAAGGCAGGGACATAAATGACAACAGCCATGCTTCCACAGTTGACTGGATTATAAAACAAACCACATACTTATGACTGTATGCTCTAAACAATGCATAAAAGAAGGCAGGGTGAGGTGAAGGAAGGGACTAAGAGCTGGTGTGCAAGCAGGAAATCTGCCCTGTCCATTGGGGAGACTGGGACTGTGATTTTCCTTACCCTGATTTTCCTTAAACAAGTCTATTCCACAACCAGTCACTTCTAGCATAGGCTCTGGAGTTCAAGTGCCAGGGATAGCATGTTGACTCCGTCCCTGCCAACTCTCTGACCTAGCAAGTTACTCAGCCTCTCTGTGCCATGTTTCCCTACCTGTAAAATGGGGACAAGAACAGTACCTGTCTCACAGGGTTTTGTGAGAATTAAATACCATAAATATTGTCCAGGGCAAAGAGGCGTGGCCGGCACACAGTGCATCGAATGTGTTGCCTGGAAAGCCTGCTGTTATGTGCCTGGTGGCAAGAGATATGGGGCTGGGGGTGCAAGGCGGTCTGGGGAAGGCTGGGGCAAGTGCCTGGGTAGAGCTAAGAGATCTGATCTCTCCCAGGTCCCCTTGGGCACTTGCCACAGCCCAGTGTTTCCACTTCAATACCACCCTTAGGATCTGGGGATTCCCTGGTAGGAGGCAAAAGCCAGAGAAGTCAATGACATTGGCCTATTGTCCATCGAGTCATGGCATCTCACGTCCCACTCTGGATGGCTATTTGCTATTTTCTTTACTACTTTTCATTGGATCTTAGAGATCATTTAGCTCCAACTCTCCCATTTTAGAGGTGGAGAAGGTGAGACCCAGAGAAAGTTAGAGTTGCGCAAGGTCACACTAAAGAACCATAATCCAGATCCCTCCATCTAACCCTCTGGTGCTCTTTCTCCCACACTCTCCTGCAAGCCCAGGGTCTCTCTTTTTTTTTTTTTTTTTTTCAACGTTTATTTATTTTTGGGATAGAGAGAGACAGAGCATGAACGGGGGAGGGGCAGAGAGAGAGGGAGACACAGAATCGGAAACAGGCTCCAGGCTCTGAGCCATCAGCCCAGAGCCTGACGCGGAGCTCGAACCCACGGACCGCGAGATCGTGACCTGGCTGAAGTCGGACGCTTAACCGACTGCGCCACCCAGGCGCCCCAAGCCCAGGGTCTCTTAACTCTGCATTTGCCAGGCTGGTTCTTCCAGGCTGCAAATTCTGTACCAAGCTAGCCCTGGTGGCCTTGGCCTTCCCTTTGCTGGATGCCTACTGCACCTCAGGCTGTACCAGATAATTTGCCACTGAGTGGCATCCCGGACAGTATTAGAGAAGCTTCTCTGTACACAGGAAGGGGCCTGGGAGTCAGGTGATTCAATTTGGAATCCAGGGCCATCCATTCAGAGTTTCAAACTCTGGGAGCCATCATGTTAAGTGCCTTTGTTTGTAAAATGGGGATGATGATCTATTTCATGCGATTGTTGTGAGGAACAAGTGAGGTAGCATTTGGGAATGCTCTTTATAGACTGCAAGGCGCCGTGCCAGAACTGGTTTGTGTCCTTTCTCTCCGGGAAGAGACTGCCTTCTCCTTCCCTCTCTTCTCCCTACAGTATTTAGCCGAGTGCTCAGTGGTACATAGATGATACTCGAAGAGACTGCTCTGTTGATTGAATATGATCTCCCAGGACCCTCTGACCTGTTGATGCATCAGGCACCCAGCCCCAGACCTGGTGTTGGGGCGAGAGGGTGAAACTGTGCAGGGAGCCTATGGGGCCTGGGGAAGGGGAGAAGTAAACAGAGGGCTTGCAGATGAAAAGTAAACTGGATTTAGAAAACAAACTGGAGCTAATGGCTGTAGGTGGTGTTAGTCATGCTGTTAAGGAATTTGGGAATACATATGCATACTAATAGGGATTTATTTGGGCTGCTACTTACTCCAGCACTTGGGAAGGGAGGAGGGGTGGAGGGCACTGCAGGATTAAAAGGCACCAGACCTTCATCTCCAGAAAGTGCACTCTGGGGTTGGGCCTCAGCTTCTGAGGATCCATGTGCCCGAGTTCTACAAGGCCTGTGGGATAAGCCGGGTGAATGGAGTGCTAAGAATTTAGGAGTGGTTCCCCGCTTCTAGCCTATATGGTAGACTCAGTGGAGGGAGATCTCACGGTCTTAGGAATCTGTGCCCCAGGATCTCTCTTATTCCCCCGGCCCACAAAGTCAGTCTTTAGAGGTGCCATGGGAGACTATGAGAAGCATCTAGTGCATTCTTGGGATTACAGACTGCATCTCTTGCCTGGGACAGGCTCCACAGTTCCCACCCTGTGACTCCACACACTCAGGCACGTGGCTCTGTCCTACCATCTAATCTGAATCCCTCACTTCTGTTTATACCAGTTTCTTCTCTTTTTCACACTAGAGAGGCTCCTCATAGTCCTTTGCACAGATGGTTCTATCTGTTAGGAGGCCCAGGCCAACTCAACCTTCTTTTCCTCATGCTAAAGGCCTCCCCACTCCAGCCCCTCCTGAGAAATCTTCTGATCAGGAGCTGTGATCCCGCTGAGCAAGTGGGTATTGGGAGCCAGCCATGTGCCCAGAAGGGTGCTGGGGGGGGGGGCAGTGGGGAGGTTAGTGTCTAGAGTCCAGCCAGAAAGCCAAGGGATGCAGACAATAGGGTGAAGCTGGTCACGAGTGCTTAGGCGGGCAGGGGAAGATGAGTCATGGCTAGGGGCAGGGGAGCTTGGATAATTCAAATTGAGGTATTGGAGCTATATTCAAGTGTGTAGTGTGGCCCTGATATGCAGCACGAGGCACAAAGCACACCCCTTAGGCACCTGCTAGGAGCTCTCTGGGAAATCATTTGTCTGCCCTTGACTCTCAAACTGAAACAAAGAAAAATGTACCCAGAGCCTTAAATATATTCATGCCCTTTGGCCCAGTAATTCTACTTCCAGGAATCTAGAGCAAACAAAGACACAACAAGAATGTGGGTGGAGAATTTGATACAAAGATGTCCATTGCAGGGTTATTTAAGAGTGGAAAATAAATAGCTTGTTAGAATGGCTTGTGTACAAGCTTTCTTCCTTGTTCCTCCACCCCTATCCCAGCCATGTGTACCCCTTTGGAAAGTCCTGGCTCTCCTCTGGGGTTCAGCAATCAGTAAAAGCAGGAAGGTGGTTAACACAGCAGTCACCCGCTACCCAGCCCTTCTGGGTTTGCTCGAGCAATCAAAAAACCCACCATCATTGACCTTTCCATCATTGAAGTGGGGTTATCTTCCAGGGGTTTCCCACCATGAGTGGTGATTGCAGACTGGTTTTCTCTCAACCTCCCAAGGTGCATCTGGGTCCCCACCCTGCTCCAATTGCCAAGGTCCCTGGGGAGTTCCCAGAGCTGGGCAGGTCCTTAGAAAGTACACCGTCCAGCCCCTTTGAGGGGAAGGCATTGTCACACTGTTGGTTAGTCTAAAAGCCACCTTGAGCATCCAGGCCCAGGGCTCAGTGGTAAGGTAAAGCAGATGCAATTGGAAAAATAAACCCGTTGTCCTCAGAATTACCCAAAATGCAAGAAACGAACCATTCATTTAAATACATTTCATGCATATGCATTAAAAAAAGAGAGAGAGAGAGAGAAATGATCCAGGTCCAGGGAATACGCATTCCCTTCTCTGGGCTGGGAAAACTTTTTGATGAGGCATTGGGTTCACTTTGCAGCAGGGACTGGGGCATCCTTCCAGCATCTCTGGGGGCTCCGGCCCCTCCCCCATGCCCCCCTAATGCTTTTTTGGTTTCTGAGAGCAGCTCCGTTTTGCTCTGGTGCTAGCCTGGTCCTTATCCCTGCGACTAGGGATTTCAGTTCTCTCATGGGTGACTGTAGGGTTAAGGAGATAACCTAGCCCCTTTCTCTTGGGGTAATTCAGAGACTTGAACCTGGAATTCAGTTCCTCCTTCTACTCCCAATGCCCCCTCCCCAGAAGCCCCCACCTGTGGTATGCAAAACCCTCAGGTAAGCAAGGGAGGAAATACTGGCCTTGCCTATCTCCCCCTCTATTGTCCCTCCCCCATCTTCCTCTCTTCACACTCTTCTCCCTATCTGCTACCTCCTTCAAAGCACCTCCAGCTTTCTCCTTCCTCTCTTTCCCATTTCTTCTCCCCTTGTCTATCCCTACCCCAGCTCCGCTTCTCTTTTCTTAACCCAGCACACCCTGATATACCTTGACTTTCATCCTGGCCATGCCCTTCTCCCTGACCCCCCCCCCCCCCCGCCCCCCAGGCTTTCCAGAATCCCTGCGGGGAAGGGCCTATTTTTCAGAGTCTGAAGTAGGCTGATATGGCAGTTTCCCTGGATGCACATGGAGAGGGTGTCCGGAACATGGGGCCTGGGTGCGGGGGGTTCTGCCAATCTACACCCACCTGTGTGCATAGGCAGGTAGGAGGCAGGGTCTTATATTACAGATTTATCCAGCTGAGCCAATCCTGGGCTGCAGAGACACAGCCACATGCCACATGTGCCTCCCTGTGGGTATCTGGGACAGGTGCAAGGGAGGCGTTAGCCACTAGGAGAGAAGAGATGGATTGAGACATTTTTCCTGCCCCTGGATTAACCAGCTAGAATGCCAGCAGGAGTCTCAAATTTTCATTTCTTTCAGTAGGACAGGTACCTCTTGGGAAGCTCAGTAAGGCAGAGCCCAGTCCAGCCTTCCCAGGAACTGGTTGCTGATCCCAGTGGGTAAAGAGGATAACCAAAGGAAGATGAGACCCTGGCCAGACCCCGACCTTCTGATGCTAAACCCACAGTCAGCCTGGAGTAGGGACTACCTGCCACGTGCCTTGGACAAGTCGCTTTAGACTTCCGCCCTCAGTGTCCTCCCATGTCAGATGAAGGGTTGCTGGGAGGATCACACAAGGAAAGAGTTGCAAAAGGTGCTGTGCGAACAGCTGGCGCCACCGCACACCTCACGGATCCCTGTGATACTCACGGAAAGTCTAAGCCTGTGTGTGCGCGTGTTCCCGGCGCTCATCTTTCACGGGTCCCCCGCCAGGATGCGGGGCTCGGAGCCGG
>NW_024412394.1:7229248-7257836 GCF_014898765.1 Herpailurus yagouaroundi | reverse complement strand
GGGAGAGGGATGGACTGTTCTGAGGCCAGCAGTGCTGTGCTCTGCACAGACCCGCGGCAGTGACAGGGAGGTGTCCTGTTCATCTGCCCGTCCCTCACCCTAGTACAAAGGACATAGGCAGCAAGTTCGAGGGAGACGGAGCCCCTGAAAGCCGGAGCCTCAGAAAGAATGAGTAGTGAGCCTGAGCGGAGACTGCGGAGGGACTGAGCCAAGCCAACACCAAGTGCAAGCTGAGAATCACAGACACCACAGACAGACAGACACTTGGTGGGGAGAGGGAGCTGGAGTCATAAGCATGGCTGTAGACGCCGACCCCTGCCTTGCCACAGTGGTGTGTGTGTGTGTGTGTGTGTGTGTGTGTGTGTGTGTGTGTGTGTGTGAGGGGGGTGTGCTGTGGCTGCAATGGGCTGATTGGCCTTGTAGGGCTGCGGGGGAGGGCACAGGCTGCTTCTCGAAATTGACCCCTGTGGCTGGGGAGGAGCAAGGCTGGGGAGGAAACTGCCAGCCCTGAGCTGTGAAGTTCCAGAGACCCAGGCGGGTGGTGGGAGGGAGGTTCTGGGTGGGTTGTTGTCCGTGAACGGGGCCCGGTTTGGAACTCATGGTGGGGAGGCCGAGGTGGGGGACCGGGTGTGTGGGTCCCAGGATCAGGGGAGACTGGGAGCGTGGGTCCCCGGTCTTGGGGTTGTGGCCAAGGCTGGTTGCCACCCGTGGCTTCATACAGCCACTGTACAGTGGAGCCTAGCCAGCTTGGGACTTGCGTGTGGGGTACTTTGGAGGCTAGAGGGGGTCAGGGTCACGCAGGGGGGACTGGGAAGCTCGTGTGGGCCTGGTCTTGGACCTGTCAGCCTCCGCGGACCATGCCAGCTGCCCGGGCCCTTCTGCTGACGCTGGAATGTCGTCCTTCCCTTCTGACTCTGGCTGGGATGCAGAGTTCCGTGTCTTTCCTCCCCTCACATGCGTCTGCTCAGGCCCCCTGCCCAGCCCTCGATTTAGAGTTTCTGGTCTAATTCCTGCCCAGGAATATCATTACTTATCTTCCGGCCCTCTCCCTGGGGAATACAAACAGCAAACTTGGCATTTCGGTCTCAGCCTCTGGCGCTGCTTCTCCGGGAGGAGGTCGGCTCCCAGCTGCGGCTCCTGGCCGGCTGGACCGGGTGCCCGGCAGCGGTGGCTGGGGCTCGGGCTCCCTGCTCCTCCCAGGTGCCAGCTCCTTGCCCAGGCCCAGAAATCTGAGCAGCTGGGGAGTGTGCCCTGAGAGAGGGTGAGCAGGGAGCTTCCCTGAGGGGAGACCGAGGAGGAGGAATTGGATGGGGTGGGAAATGCAGACGAGGTAGGTGGCGCCACTGGGGAAACTGGCTGCCTTTTGGCCACCCAAGCTCTGGTTTGGCTGGAGTGGGAGTCAGCTCTCTTATCTCAGCTGAGGCTCTAAAGTGAAAGCAAGCATCCAGGGGTTCTGGCCTCCGCGTGTCAGGCTCGTGGAGTGTCTCCAGCCAGTCTTTCCTCCTTCAGAAAGTCCCCTGGCTGAGGTGGAGATGAGCAGTTATTGGCATCCGGGGCATCCCCATTCTGATGCCAGCGATGTAGAGGAAGAAAACCAACCAGAGATAGCCAAGTGGAATTGGACCCTGGACAGAAGCAACAGCAGTGTGGGTGTTTTGCAATTTTTCTTGGGACACCATTGGTGTTTTAGGGTCCAACTGCTTTGAAGGGATAGAGTTGGCATGCAATGGGAAGCAACCTCCACTTGGAGGGCCTGGGTTCAAACTCTGCCTCTGCCACATCTTTGTTGGCTGACGACTGGAGCCTCCATGTTCTCATTTAGTGAAAGGACATGGTAGCACAATGCCTCATAGATGTGTGATAACCTCATGTTTGTTCTGGTGCCCCCCAAGTCCTGGGTCAGATCTGGAGGAGTGTTTGGTTGGAGGGGGAGGGGGCGCTGATACCCCTGGCTTTCCCCACCCACCTAGCTGTCTGGACGGTACACTGATCTTTAAAAGATTCCAGGAAACCCTTCAGAAAACTTTGGGAATTGATATTCGGAGAGCAAATTTCACCTCTGGGGCTATGGCACCTGCTTCCCTCTTTTTCACTTGCTCCAGACTTTTACAGCCACGCACATTTGCTCAGGAAGCACAGGCTCCGTGTTTTACAAGTGTCATCTGTCACCCTTTCCTGTCCGAGGCTTGAGTGTGAAATTTCTCCCAGAACCCAACCCCTCCCTTCTCTTCCCTGACTCTGCCTCTCGCTGCCCCCAGAGTGGGTCAGGTGCAGACCCAGTGAATGGGCACAGCTTCTGCTGGGGTGTGTGTAGGGCCTGTGATTGGACCTGGGTCCCGTCAGTAGAGGTGGGAAGAGATGCTCAGACCCAGGGTGCATTTAGCAAGGTCTGACTAATGAGCCAACTGGAATAGGACTGGATATGGAGGTGTAACCATAATGAGCATGCCTAAGAAGAGGTGTTGTCAGGGAGCCGGCAGTCAGATATGAAGATGGCAACCAGGAACCATGGCTATGTCCAGCCTGCTCAGAGCGAGGGCAATCAGGAGGGCTCCTTGGAGGAGGTGAGGATTTCAGGAACAGCAAAAGCCCATAGAAGTTCACAGAAGACAGATTTTGTTTTCTCTGAAATTCTTAGAGGTTCCTGGGGATTTGGGAGGCTTCAGGCGTGGGGGTAGGACCAGCTTCCTGAAGCAATATCTTGGTTGCTTATCATGTGCCAGGCACACGCTAAGAGCTTCACATTATGATCTCATTGAATTCTCCCAATTCTATGAAATCACCACTATTCCCACCTCGACCTTACAGATGAGAACACCGAGGTTCAGAGAAGTTGGGACCTGCCCGGTCGCTAGTATGTGACAGAGCGGTCACTCATCTCTCATGTCTGTCTGACTTCAAAGCCCACAGGACCCAGCTCTGCCCTGTGTTCCCTCCCCTGGAGCCTCGTGCTTCCTTGCCGATGAATCCTGATGAATCAGGATGTTAATGCTTATGGTGTGCGTGAATGCACTTCCTACATCGCATAATACCCTTAGCACTCAGGGTTATATTTGTGACCCCTTCCTAAGTCACTAAAATGTCAACTGTAATACTTCTTAGGTACGAGGGCACTGAAAGTGGACTCTATTATATCGGCTTCATGTGGGACTAAGATTAACCAATAAGGTGACAGGCCAGCCAGGTGGGCGCTGTGCCTTCTGGGAAGGCAGAAGAGGGGCATGTGGTCTAGACATTGGGTGGGATCAGTGGCAGGCAGCTAGAAAGGGACACACTGACATAGACATCATTTTTGTAACCTGGCAGCCATCAGGGAGGCATTGGCCCTGAAGTCTGCAGAAGCCATTTTCCTTAGGCTGATGTTTCTAGGCCCTCTTTCTGCTGCTACTGTCTTCAAGGAGCTTTTTAGACACCTTTTTTCCTAATTGCACCCCTGCATGGATTTTAATACCATGGGTGTACCATAGATCTGTTTATATACCGTAGGTGTATCTGTGCTTCACATACAAGAAGTAAACTTTTTTGCACCCCTCCCAAGAACAGATTTTTTTCCCCCTTGGGGGCGCTGGTGCCCCCATTGAGAATGCACATTTTAGAGCTAACAGACCAGGATTAGGAAAAAAACAAAGTGGACTATAATGAGGCTAGAAGAATCCCGGAGATGGTGAGGAGGACAGATTCACTGTGACATGTCGCTACCCCAAGTGCGCTCTGTGCCAGCAGCATCAGCATCTTCAGGGGGCAGACTAGCAATGCAAACCCCATCCTGTCCCAGACCTCCTGAATACACATCTTCGTTTTATCAAGAGGGGAGATGGCTACCCCCAAACAAACCCGAGGCTAGTCTTTGAATAGAGGGCCAGAGGAAAAGAAGTGAGAAAGCAAAGAGCGGAGACAGCCACGTGCAGGGTCACTGGCTTGTTAAGCCCCTGAGTCCAAATGCAGCAAGCAAGTTTAGGTCCACGCCTGTCTTGAGCTCTCAGTCTTTACTTTGCCAGGTGATTTCCTTGCACTGTAGCTGCCGGCTGTGTAGAGGGTGTAGGGATCCTGAAGAGGAGACACGAGGGTGAGCGTGGCCTTACTTCCAGGCAACAGAAGGCGAGCCACCTTTGGTTTGAACAGATCTGGACCTGCTTTCTTGAATACCCCGAAGGGCTGAGGCTAATGGGGATCAGACCAGCCTGAGGGACAGACTGGGACTGTAGAGACAAGACTTAGGTTTTAAACTGTGTCAAGTGGATTAAGTAACTAAATGAGCTCTTCTATTGTATCAACTTGCATGAGATAGTCTGCCATAGACCCTGGGTCTCCTTGGGGCGGGGGGTTCCTGTATTCACCGGGAAGTCCGGGAACATGAGAGACTGCCACATCCCAAAGTTGGGTTCTTTTAGAGTTCAGTGCATTTATTATTGGCCTGTCCTGTGTCAGCCCACACACTGGCAGGAGCTGAGCCTCAGTCATTCTGCCCAGACTCCACCAACGTGAGAGAAACGTGGAGCCCCTCTCGAGTCCTCTTTCTCTGGGTCATCTCCCCTCAACCCATCCCTCCCCCTACCCCACTTTGATCTAGGCCAGCATGCAGGGGTCTTCCTTCTTGGTTTAACTCAGGTTCCTAATAACCTTCACTGGGATGCAAATCAGTTTGGTCTTCTGATACCCCCTTCTGTAAGACTTACTTCCTATTCCCTGTCCCCAAAGGTGGCACTGTCCTCACCTTCCCCCTCCTGATCTAGTGCCTGTTGAGGCAGCTTTAGTCAAATGAACTGGGGGAGTGGATTTCCTTTGGCCCCCAACTGCGTCTCTGGAGGCTCTTCCTTGAACAACATGGATTTAAACTGTCTAGGTCCACTTGTGTGTGGATTTTTTTCAATGAATATGGTACAGTGCTGTAAACATATTCTCTCTTACGATTTTCTTAATAACATTTTCTTTTCTCTAGCTCTACTGCACGAATACAGTACATAATGCATATAACATACAAATATATGTTAATCAGCCGTTTATGTTACCGGTAAGGCTTCTGGTCAACAGTAGGCTGTTTGTAATTGAGTTTTGGGAGCAGTCAAAAGTTACAGAGAGATTTTGGACTGTATGGAGAGTGGGTGCCCTTAGCCCCCATGTTGTTCAAGGGTCAACTGTAGCTGTAACTAGGCCATGCTGTTACATGACTCTTTTTGGTCCCCAAAATGGGTGACATATGGTCACTCAGCCCGCAGGACTTGGAGAAGCTTGAGGAGTGAGTTTGGCTCAGATTCCAGCTTGGGTCTCAGAGTCTGATGAGAGAGAGATGTGGGAGCCTCCGGGATGGTGGCAATGAGGGTAAAGGCATGCTTGACTTTCTAAGCTCCTGGAAACATCTGGAAATTCCTAACAAGGTCCATAAGGTGAGGCCCCACCATTCCAAAAAGGTATTGAAGATTCCAGGGCGAGCAAAGTTGATGCTTTGATTCAGTGACCTGCCCCCCATTAATGCAGCCATTGCTACACCCATATAGGTCCTCCTGGGGACAGAAAGGAAGGAGCCTAAATGGTGACCTGGGGTCATAGGGTTAAAGGTTAGAGGTCCTCTTACATCACAAGATACCAGGGCTGGGCATGGTGGACAGTGGGGGAACCTGGAACGAGTTTTCCCTTCGACTCTGCCAGGATCTTGCTCAGTGACTTGGGCAGCCTATCTCACTTTCTGTCCTCACCTGTGCGACGGCCTGGGGCTCCTCAAGTGCCTTACAGTCCAGGTATTTGAACCTTTGATTTATAATTCCCGGAACCCGCCTGAGTAAAGATATGTCTGCCGAACCATTCAGGCTCTGGAAGTGACTTGCCCTCCAGCCCCCTTCTCATCCATTCTCCCAGATAGTGCTGACCTGATGCTTCCCTCACCTGGGCGCCCCCCGACTGCAGCAGACCTGCCCTGAATCCCGTTACCAGGTTACCGTGTTCGGTTTTGAACAGCCAGCATCCCAGGGCGGCATTGTGCCTGCAAGTGTCTCCCTCTCCCACTCCAACGCATGTGTGCACACACACTCACACTTGCACTTTATGCACGTGCACACACACCCACAAGCAGACACCCCATGCACACACTCGTTCGTACTCACACTCTCACATACACTCACACATCCCACATGTCCACACACGTATACGCTTCCCCACATACACGCGCATGCATAAATGCATGATGCGCCCATATACGCTCCCATACTTGTATCTCCAAACACGCATGTGCACCTGCACACACACCTGCGGTGCACACATTCGTACACGCTTGCACGCGTTCACACATACCCATGCTCTCTCATGTATAGACACATACACACACACTAGCACACACTTCCTTTGTCTACTGCTGCCACTTCTCCTTCAAAGACACGGACACATGACAGCCAGCCCTGCATGGCACTGGCCACTTGACAAAGAGCATTTCCGTGCGCGGTCTCCTGCGGTCCCTGGGCAGAGTGCGGTTTTGCCCTCCTCCCTCTCTGGGAGAGGAGCCAGGCTCAGACCGGGAGGGCCACATGGGTAACAGAGCCGGCATGGGAACCCAGACTTGGGATGCCGTGCAAAGGTTCACCATCACAGCAGAGCCGCCATGGCATGCTCACACCCGTCACTGTGCCTGCCGCCCAGCAGCCCTGGGAGACAGGAGGAGCTGTCTGTCCCTGAGGTCCCGGGAGATGCAGACACTGGGCGATGGAGCTGGCACGGAAGCACCCTGTCCTCTCCCGGGACAGAGTGTGGCTGCGTCGGTCTGGTCCTGGGAGCTTGGGTTCACATCAGTCTTCCGGCAATAGACAATGCCACCCTGCATCAGCCCTGTGGGCCTGGCAGCCTCATCTGCCTCCTTTCTACCGAGGTAGGTGCTGTGCAGCAGCGGACTGGGCTGTCTGTGTCCTCAGAGGGCAGAGGAAGCCCTCTCCTGGCATTTCTCATAACGCTCGTGAGGGATCAAGGCCTGGTCGTCATGAGGGCCTCCGCTAGCTCGCCTGTTTGTGCTCCTGAGGCTGTAGGTTCTGTGCTTTGCTGCCTGCCCTGGGAGTGGGGCTTCCTTTCACTGCTTCCAGTGTGCCCCCTCCCGGCTCCCTCAAGCCCTCAGGTCAGCATTTGGTGACCAGACCCAGGCTCCGTCCCCCAGCCCTCTCCTGGCTGGCTGGTCGGCAGTCCTCACAGATTGTTTAGCTCTGCGAGCAGCTCCTGAACGCCTACTGTGTGCCGCCCAGAGGGCCAGGTGCCGCAGCGATGAATCAGCTCTCCAGCCCGCGTGCGCACACAGCCCCCTCGCGTCCACCGTCTGAGTCCTCCTCCCGTGCTTTTCTCAGCCCTGCCTGTGGCCTCCGGGACTCGGCGGAGGGGGCTTGGGGGCTCCAGTCTGGCTTGTTTCTAGCGCCTTCCCTCACCTGCATTCCCATCATGTGCATGTGTATGTGTGTGTGTGCGTGCACACGCAGAACTCAGCTGAGGGTCACATGTGATTAACTGCTTGATGTAAAGCCGACTGTGGTGGTGATGATGATGATGATAGTGGTGGGGACGAAGACCACGTAGGAAATGTCCTCTCACACTGCTTTCCCAGACCCCTCCTCTGACCCATCACTAAGCTGACATCTAACCATCTCACCCAAATGCAGACTGACTGGATGAGGAGATTTGGGGGTCACGGTCCCCATGTAGGGGCAGCTGGCCCTAAAGGGACCATTTAATCTTCCTCCTCTGGGCCTGGATACTTGCGTCACAGGGGCTGAGCTGGGGAGCAGGGGATGTGAGGAGAGGCCTCAGAATAGACATAAATCCCGGACCCTCTGTCTGGTCACGGCTTCTAAGCACATGACAGATAAGGGCCATCACTCGGGGTGGGGGAGGAGGATTGCCCAGCCTTCGAAGGGCAAGACTCCGGGCATTGATTGCTGGCAGGGAGGAGCACAGAGAGGTTTGCAATGGGACAGGCAGGCTCCTGACACTTGAGAAACCTCCAACAGGGAAAATCCTGCTCCTTGTTCTTGGGCAGTTGACGTCAAAGAGGAGGACGGAGCAGATAAACATGGCACATTATATTGGAACACTTAGAGGCTAAACCACAGGGACATGGCATCCTTCTTATGCAGGGATCATGGGGGCCTTGGGACTTCCATTCCTAGGCTTTACACTGTCTCCTGTTTTCCTGGTTGTGTGAACTCAAGCTGGTGACTCTGTCCCTCAGTTTCCTCATCTGCAAAGTGGGGATAATAATAGTGCCCGTCACATAGCGTTGGGAAAATTTAACAGATTACTTTAAGTAGAGTGCTTGGAGCAGTGCCCAGTACACTGTGAATGCTGTAGAAGTGTGAGCTGTCATTATTCATAGTGGGTATAATGAGGGCATTTTCCTAAGCATGGAGAAGAACACTGTAGACCAACTTAACTGATGCTCCTTTCCATAAGCACCCCTTAAATGATACAACAACTTGGGGAATTTCATAATACTCTCCACATGATCCTGTTGGACCCTCCCAACAATCCTACCAGGCAGGCAGGACAGACGTTATGATTATATTGATTTTATGTGAGGGGAAACTGAGGCACCAAGGTTACCAAGTAGTTGCTGGTCCAGTGGGGTTTCCATTCTGCCTTATGGCTGCACTGTGTTCAGTCGTGGGGTCTGGGGAATTTGGTGGGGAGGGTTTGGGTGAAGATGGCTGATGGGCCTGGGACTGGCCCTCCCACCTGGTCTTTACTCATGCCGGGGTCAGATCACTGGGAAGTAATCAATATGGGAGGAAGTTCATGTCATGTGCCAGGTCTGCAAGTCTAGCCTAGATCTACACAGCATGGCCCAGGGGAAAAAAGGTTGTGTCTGTACAACAAAGTACCTCAGGGTATGGGAGTCAGTGGCAGGGCCATAGGATATATTATTTGGATTTTTTTGAAAATGTTAAAATGCCCTGGGGTGGGGGTGGATGTGGGATGTGTGGGAGGCTCTAAGGGGGTTGGGAAACCTAGACAGGGGAACCTTCTGATGGGAGAGAGCCCCTTCATTCAGCCTGGGCCGTATGTGAAGAGAAGGCTCATCCCCCTGAGCCATGATTCCTGCCCATGCCTCCAACACCCATGCCCCAGGGCCCATCCTGCTCCTAGGAAGAGGGACCTTCCATTTGAAGGAGCTGGGAAAGCCCCTGCGGCAGGAAAATGAGCCTTGAGCTGGGACACAGGAAGAGAGAATGAAGACTTCTGGTGGGGAGAAACCAGGCCCAGAGGAACACCCAGGAGATATTGTTTCAGGAACCCTGGGGAAGTTGGGTACAGAAATAGATGATGGGATCAGTGTCTAAGGTAGGACATGGGATGGTGCTGGGGAGTAGGTGTGTGACCAGGAGGCAGGGACAGGAATCAGGGAGGCGGTGAAGAGCAGAAGAGGGTCAGGTCAGAGCCCTAGGAGGAGAGCAAGGAGGGGTTGGGAGCCAACTGGGGCCTGGGCCTCTAGGATGCTCCCACCTCAAAGCCAGGGCTTCCTAGAACCAACGCCCCACCCCAGTCCCTCTCTCTTTAGGGGAGAAATCCAGGCCCCAACCCCATTTCCAGGACTATGTCATCAGCTGGGTCCATAAATCTCGTGCCATGCAAATATGGCACATTATTGGGAGGCATCGTGGGTCCCAGCAGCTCTGGATCACCCTGAGCAGGGAGAGAGCAATGGATCATGACTTACAGGGTGGGCTGGTAGGGCAGCGGTGGCTGGCCCAGCTTCGGGTGTGAGTAATCTCAGGCCGGGCCACGCTGCTATGCTGCTGCTTGATGGCGCCGGGCTGCTATTTACTGTATATTGGTTTTTAAATTACAGTACAACATTGATTCCCTGCTCTTGACGTTCAGGCCTCACTCGCCGTCCCTGTCTCGCTCCACCTCTCTCTGCCTCTCCTCCTCTTCCTCCATCTGTCTTGTCTCTTTCTCAACTCAGTTTTTAATGCAGAGTATTAGCTTACATTGTATCACAACCCACTAGTATTATGTTTGTATTGCCTTACATTTGTTAGAGTATATATTATATTTGTCCCTTCCGTATACACAACACTTGATAGTTTTTAAAGCTCAGCTTGTAGCCATGTTTATCTACTTTGGACCCCATGACAGTGAGGAAGTAAAGCAAGCAGAATTGTCTCCACCTAAAGGTGAGGAAACTGGGGCTCAGAGAGGCTAATGGAATGACCAGGTCATGCTTGGATTGAATTATATGATATTATGCCGTCAGGATAATGGCCTCTGTGTATTGAATGCTTAAGGTGGACCCGGCATTATTCTAATGTAAGCTTTATATGCTGGTTTTATCCCCACATTAATTCTGTGGGGGTGGGCCCTGATTTTAGCTCATTTTACAAGTGAGGAAACAAAGGCCCAGAGAAGTCAAGTACCTTGCCCAAGGTCACGCAGATAAGAAGGCAGAGCTTGGATTCCAGACCAAAAAGCATGACTCCCGAGCCCACACTCTTATCTGCGATTCAGGCTGTCATATGTTGTGATCCCTGAGTTGGAGATGGCAAGAGGGACAGGGATGAGGTGGCATTCTTGTCTTCATACACCTTCAGTTTCTATAACAGTTTCGCTGCACGCATGGGAAAGACAGGGACCCTTGTGGGAGCTGGGAATACCCCCAGGGTCGGGGCCATGGACCTGACTGGTAATTTGGGCTGCCGGGTGAGGGCCGAAGAGCAGGCCCAGGGTAGGGGTGGCGGAAGCCCTGGCTAGGGGGCTTGCTGGCTATCTGCCTCCTCCTTTCCTGTGTCCCTGGAAGGAGGCTGATGTCCTGACCTCCATGGGGTCCCGATCGACTCCCTTGCCCTTTGTGTTTTAGCTCCAATCACAGGCAGAGCTGCTTGGGCCCAGGCCCATCTCCAGGCCAGACCTTGCTCCCAAGGGCCCAGCAGGCCAGTGGGTATCAGAGGAGGAGCTATGGCGATACCTGGGGGCCCTGCATGTTCTGCTGGGTCCAGTCCCCTCCCTGATTGGGGGGGGGGGGTCCCTGCTGAGCATTGCCCTCTGCAGCCTGATTCCCATCTGAGCAGAAGTTTGGAAGGTGTACCCGGCTTTACTCTGGACTGCGGCCAGGGGCCCTTCCTCTCCAGACTCCTCACAGTCCCTGCCTCCTACCTCCATCCTGAGGAGATACAGCCATGGCTTGAGTCTGGGTCACGTGACGCAGCTTGCTGTGGCTGGGAAGCTTATCTCACTGTCCCCACTCTCTTTTCATGGGGGAAGAGGAGACAGGTGCTCTGGGACAAGCAGGAATCCCCTGTGCCTTCTGCACCTGCGTGGCCCCCACTGGGGGCAGGGAGGAAGGAGGGTGAGCGGTGAGGCCTGAGCCTGAGGGTGTAGCTGGGGCCGGGCTTCCTGGAAATAAGCTATCTCGGGGCACACAGCCTGCACATCTGCATTTCCATGGGCCTGCTGTGAAGCAGGGCTTTGGGTGCCTGGGCTCCCTTGCCAGGATCCCTACCATCTGCCCTTGCTCAGGGGCCTCTAGCAGAGAAAATGTAAAATATAAGGTAAAGGGACCCTTGCCCTCCTTCCCACGGGCTCAGAATCATCAATTCACACCCCATGGGAACATAAACTGGGGATATCATTCAGAGGGGTGATGCATTTTTTTTTTGTTTTTCTTATCAATTGCTACTATTTATGGGGCACTTGTTTGTTGTTTTTTTTTTTAAGTTTATTTATTTTTGAGAGAGAGTGTGTGCACAGGAGCGGGAGAGGGGCAGAGAGAGAGGGAGGGAGGGAATCCCAAGCAGGCTCTGCGCTGTCAGTCTGTGAGTGTGAGCGCAACGCGGGGCTCAATCTCAGGAACCCTGAGATCATGACCTGAGCTGAAATCAAGTCTGATGCTTAACGGACTGAGCCACCCAGTTGTCCCTATTGACTACTTGTTATGTGAGAGGAAGTCTTAGCACAGTGATTGAGGCCCAGGGGCCAGACAGGCTGGGTTCAAATCTCAGTGATTGCACCTATGTGCTGTGTGTCCTCAGGCAGGTCAGTTCTCTCTGAGCCCAATTGCGTCCTCTGTAAAATGGGGCTCATGCCAGCACCTGACCTCCAAGGTTGTGGCGAGTATGGAATGAGTGATTATCTACAAAGTGCGACAGCATCTGCCTGGGGTGTGTCCTAGACCAGTGTTTTCTGGTGCTGTGATTTACATGCCTTCTCTCCATTAGTCCCCTTACTACCTTTGCCAAGTAGATATTACCTCTCTCTGTGCAGAGTGGAAATGGAGGCTCAGAATAGCAAAGGGGCTGTTTGCCCTGGACCGAGGGGGTTCCCAGGATGCAGGACTTTCAGTTTGAAAACTAGGGAAGTCCCAGGCCAGCTGAGATGAGTCCCAGGTCCTGCAGAAACCGTATGGCTGAGCCAGGATTTAAGCCCAATTGTGTCTGATCCCCACTGCCCTTAACCACCACTCCAGACTCCCTTGGGGACAGTGCCTCTCTTAGCTGCCCACATTTGCTGAGGCCCGGCAGGCTTTAGAGACAGCCTCCTGTTTTCTCCTCACAAAACCTTGTGAATTAGATCATCTTCTCCAAAGTGTACCAAAGAGGAAACTGCGACAGACCCAGAGAGGTAAAGTAACTCGCTCAGCAACTAAATAAAAGTATTGGGGAAGACAGTGACAAGAGTCTATAAATTCTGAATGAGGTTCAGGAAAGTGGCCTGGGCCCCTAGCAGCCAGCCAGGAAGGGGCTGAGCAGGATTCGAGCCCAGGCTATCCAGTGCCAGGGCCCTATGCTCTGCTACACCTCCCCTTGTATCTTTTCCCCCCCCCCCCCCCCCCATGGTACATGGTCTCGTTTCTTCATCCCAGGGGCCTGTGGAACAGACAGGGTAGGTAATTTTATCCCTGTTTACAGGGCAGAAAACGGAAGTTCAGAGAGGTCAAGTTACCTAGCTAACGTCACATAGCTTGTGAGTGGCAAAAGCGGGGTGAGGTTTCATTGGGTTCTCGGCTGGCACTTCTTGCTGTGGTTTCCTTGTTCAATAAGTGGGAGGAGGCCCCCCAGCTGAGCTCAGTCCGGTTCAAATTCCTAGAAGGCAGGAGGTCTCGGTGATCACTGGGTCCCACGTGCAGAGGGCTGGTTCCTTCCCATGCTTGGGCTCTGGGGTGCCATCTGATCCCCCTGGCAGGTAGAGGAGGCGGCCACGGCAGGGTGGATATTCTGTCAGCCACACAGCAACCTCCTCCCACCAGCTGGGGACTGACTGCCGAACGAGCTGTGTTTTTCCGGAAGGGCCGCGAAAGCTCTATTAATGCCAGGCTTGCTTCTGAAGCAACTAAATAAAAGTATTGGGGAAGACAGTGACAAGAGTCTATAAATTCTGAATGATGTTCAGGAAAGTGGCCTGGGCCCCTCGTGCCCATAAAACCCAGGCAGCCTGCTGGGTCAGGGGTGATTTATGGGGCCCTTCGTCTGCCTTGGGGTCACCTGCCCATCAAGCTTCCCACTTGTGAGGTACTTTCCTTTTTAACCTCCAAGCCCTTTTCATAGTTCTCGGCATTTTGTGGTTGTCCTCGAGCCACTCATAGGGACAGATTACTCGCCCATTTAACGATGGAGAAACGGAGGCATGGAGTGGGTTGGTGAATAGCCTAGGCACACCTAGTGACCCAGGTCCCTGGACTGTGTCCTAGTAAGTTCTTACTAACATTTATACTGATGAGCCCTTACTCCCTGCCAGGAATTGTTCTAAGCACTCTATATTTATTAACTCATTTAACCCTCGCAACCACCTTAGGACTTAGGACTATTGTCCCTGAGGTTTCTATTTTATTGTGAGGACACGGAGGCAGAGAGAGTTTACATAACTAGCCCAGGACCACACAGCTGGGACGTTGCAGAGCTAGGATTTGGACCCACACCCTTACCCCTCACACTGTTAGCAAAACAAAGACAGAATGGCCTGTGGCAGTGAGGAGGGGTTCCTGCTGTCCCTGGAGGACCTGGCTGGCTGCCTCTGCCCGGGGAGGGGGGTGGTGCTCCCCTGTGAGCTCTGGGTGCTCTGTGCTCTGGGCAGCTTCAGCGCCGCTAAGCAGAGACCTTCCTAAAGGAGCAGTGGGGGCTGGCAGGTGCTCTGAAGGGCGGTGCAGAAGTGCCATGGAAAAAGCCCTGGGCTGGGAGTCTGGAAGCTCGGATCCCTGGCCCCAGCTCTGCCACCCTCTGGCCAGGGCACCTGGGTGACCCCACTGAGCCTCCCGCCCCTTCGCCCCTGCCCTCCTCTGATCTGGACAGAGGCGGGGTGCTGCATGGTTGGGGGCCAACCTGGCGGTGGCGATGGCCGCAGATGGAGGTACACGCAAGCTCCAGTGCCAGCCCCAGCCCCACCCTCCCTGCAGAAACCCGAGCAGCAGCCGGTGCCCAAACTGCCAGTTAAAAACCCGGGCTATTTAAAGTGTCTGGCACTGCCTGGAACCTTGAGGCTCTGCTATTTCAGGAGGGGTCTGGGCTGGGGCCACCTCCCTCCCCATTGCCCTGCCTAACGGGGTTTGGTGGCAGTGCGGGGGGAGGGGACAGGCGTGGCCATCGCCGGTTGTCTGTGGCGCTGCTGCCCCATCAGGTGTTCATCCACGAGGGCGGGGTGAGGGGCCTTGCTGGGGGCCGTTGGGGTGCAGCATCCTCTTCTGGCCGAGGTCTGCGAAACCCCAGCTCTGGAGGAGAAAGTGAGCAGAGGGGCTTCTCCCGGTTTCTCCCCTTCTATGAAATTCTTCAGGATGCTGCCGGCCTGACCTGGCTGGCGGGCCTTCATTCAACTCATTTGCAGATAACAGATGTTTCCAGAGCACCTCGTATTGGTCAGCTGCTGGGCTGTATGGGTAAGCTAGACCTGTTCCCCGCCCTCAAGGTGCTCCCCTCCCGGCAGGGGAGGCTGAGAGGTAAACAGGCCATTAAAATACACAGAGCTCCACTGGAAGTGAGGAGCCCAGAGAGCTTCCTGGAGGAGGCAATTCTCTCTAGCTCCACTGCAGCTGCCTTTCCCTAAATGGCTGCAATAGCCTCCTGAGGGCCCCCAGACCCCCCCTAGCCCACCCTCAGAGGGATCTGGCTGAAGCCCACCCTTGCAGGCCTTGCTGAAGACTCATTGCCCTCAGGATAAAACCCTCACTCATTAGGTAGCCTGCAAGGCACTGGTCCCATCAGCTTCTTTCCCTGGGGTGCGCCCACCCCCATACTGGACTTACACAATTCCCAGAGCGTGTCGTGCACTTTCCCACCTCTGGGTCCCCTGCCTGGGATACCATTTCTCCACACCCTGCTTGGCTGGATCCTTCTCACCTGGCAGGTGTCTCCTGACATATTGTCCCCCAGGGGGTGGCCTGACCACCCAGTCTAAAGTTGGCCCTTTGCTCTCCTCTCACTCAGGGCACCTTTGTTTTTTTTTCCATATCCTTTTCTCTACTTGGTATTTGCTTGCTTGTTTATTGTTTCTCTCTTGCAGCCTGTGAACAACCTGAGGGCCACAGACTGCCAGCCCGTGGGTCACGTTGCAGTGCTTACTGGCTGTGTGACCCTGGGGAAGTCGCTTCCCCTCTCTGTGTCCCCATTTCCCCATGTGTAGGTGGGGGAAACAGTAGTACCTACCCCACAGAGGTGTTATTCTAGTTTAGTGAGTTAGTATGTGTAAAACACTCAATGTTAGCTATCATTATTATTTTTATATCCAGTGCTTAGAACAGTGTCCAACTCAATGAATATTTAACGATTGGATGAGACACCTGGGCTGAATGTTCAAGGGAGTAGGTCGGGGTTGGTTAAAGGGAGAATAGCGGAGATGTCAGTCCTGGCTGCACACTGAAGCCACCTGGGGGCTTTAAAAACCAGTGATGCCTCAGCCCCATTCCCAAGACTGTCTGATTTAATTGTTCTGGGTGTGGCCCGGCCATTGGAGTTTTCAAGCCCTCCTGGGATTCTTATTGCAAGGTTGAGGATGTCGGAGACGGGAAGAGGCAGGCCTTCCTTGCACGGAGAAGAGGGGTATGGTGTGGAGAGAGACCAGGGACAGGGGAGTTGAATGTTTCCCAGGAAGGGAAGGCCAAGCCAGGAAGGTTCCCACATGCCATACTGAGGAGCCCAGGTTAGGCTTGGTGGGGAAGTCCCTGGGGAGGCTGGGAGGCTTTTAAGCTGGGAATGACACGGTCCGATTTGCCTGTAAGGAAATTGGCTTGGGTGGATGTGTGGAGGATGGATTCCCGGGAGTGAAATTGAAGGCACGCAGATCAGAGTGCAGAGGCCTTCCTGCCACTGCGAGAGCAGTTCGGGGCCTGGCTTGTACGGGGAAGGCAACTTGCTTGTCCCCCGTTTAATGACTTAATCCTCCTTGGTGTGTCTGAACGGCGAAATCTGGTCAGTGCAGGTCTCCTGCGTGCCATCCGGCCCCCAGCTGCAGCCGCAGCCCACATGGATGTAACCCAGGCCGGTGGAAACCCCATCATGTCCTGACCAAGGGAGGGCTTTTCTGTCTGCCTTGCAAGCCAGGCTCCCAAGTCGTAATGAAAATTCTGTATTTCGCAGCCCACTGGCCCCCAAGCTGGTTGTTCCCACCGGGAAACCCCTCCCAGGCCTGGTTCCCCCTCCTCCCCCATGATGCCCTCCCAGTCTGCCATCTGAATATACCAGTTTTTGCCCAGGTTCCGGGCTGGTCCACCCTCGAAGCAACAGACTCCATCCTCAGGGCCTTCTTGCCCTGCATCAGCTTGAAGGCTTGCTCAATCTTCCCCTCCCCTGGCTTGCAGGGGGAGGTCACACTTCCCCTGGCCACCAAGCTGTTCCCATCTATGTGTTCCGTTGACCCCCTGCACATGGATGTGGGTCTCAGAGCCACCTTTGATGGCAGGACCCTTGATAAAGTGACCCATGTCCTTCCCACTGTACCACACTAAACCACCCAGTGTAGATGGGTGTTCCAACCCAGCTCTGCTACTCACTGGCTGTGTGATCTTGGGCAAGTCATTTGACCTCCCTGTGCCTCACTTTCCTGGTCCATAAAAATGGGGCAAAAGCTCACAAACAGTTAGTCCAGGACCACCAACCATGCGCATGGGTTTGGACCGGCCATCCAGTCCGGAGGATACAATAGACTTTATTTACCACCATGTTTCTTAGCGTCAGGGGAGGATTCGGGACAGGACAGGAAATAAAGCATCTTCATTTTCGTCTCGTGGGAGGCCCCGCAGCTGCCCACGTGAACAACTTTTTTTACCCCACACCCACATGGGGCATGTCAGCTGCCGTGGCTGAGAGCTGAGATGCATGTGAGTCTCCTTGCTACAGAAAAGCTGCAGCCTCAATTTCCCACCATCTGTATACCGTCTTAGAGATCCAAGTCCTGCCTGCCTGCCGGCTCACAGTTCCCCAGTCCCAGTGGATCAAGGGTTTCACAGTACGTGTGCAGACACCACACAATGGGTGTGCCTTACCTGTACTGGGGAAGGACAGCCCGGGCCGTCAGCAAGCCTCTATAACATTTCTCATAGGATGGGACAGTCAGGAGACGACAGTTAACTACAAAGGCAAGAGCTGGATTTATAAGAGACAGAAGAGAGGGGGAAAATCTGCAGAGCACCCAGGAATGGTGAATCTTGTTTCCACATTTGGGGGGGGGTGGTCAACTGATCAGCTGGCAGCTGGCAGAGCAGTTAGTCGGGGCATTTCTGTTCCTGAGCAGACCGTCTAAGGGCATCAAAGAACATAGTGGCAGTTGTTAGGGATTTTCCAGAAGAACCCCGAGAGTTCACATGGGTGGGGGCTGAGTCTCTGGGGCAGTTCTGCCAGGCCCCCTCACCAGCACCTCCACCTTAGCCAGGCCAGCCTGCACTTTCCTCATCATGGGCCACGGTGGGGTTAAATGCATCAAGGCACACAAAGTCCTCAAAACAGTGAGGCGTGTGTGTTCACATGGAAATAAGTGCACAATGAATGTTTAGGAAGTTCCACATACTATTATTTTTTCTCTCCTTGGGTTCCATCTCTTTGGCCTCTCCAGCTGCCATTGCCTGATGTCTCATATCTCTTCTGGAACTGAGATCTGAAGGGGAGAGGAGGAAGATGGGGACCCAGAGAGGAAGCCAAAGGCAAGATGGCTTTGGAATAGCTGGCTTTAAGCAATAAAGTGGTCTGGTTCCTCCCTTGGAGCTCTTTAGGACCTAGGGTTGAGAATTTCTTTTGTCTCCTTTTAGTCAAGGCAGCATCAACCAGAAGCTCCCACCACCTCCCATAATTTCATCCCGTTGGCCAGCATAGGCTGTGTCCACCATTTTGTTTTTCCTCTCAGTGGTGGAGGATAACTAAAAGCCCAAAACCCAGATAAAGAGTGTCCTGCTCTTTTCCTGTGGGGACGTGGGGACAAGGACCTGGTAGCAGGAGGCGGTTCCCTTCTCGAGTGTCTTCCCTCTCTATTTCCTCTTCTCTAGGAAGCCAGGTGGGCTAAGTGACGGGGTCTCAGAGGCTGACTGTGGAGCCTGTCTGTCCTAGGGATTTGCAGTATGGCCTTGATCAAGAGGGTGTCCTCTCTGACCCTCTTCTGTTTTCTAATCCTTAAAGCTGGGAGATGGAAGAACTCACACATAATATCCTAAGAGCTCTGGGGTACAGGGCCTGCCTCTTTCTACTGTAAGCATCCTCTTTGTGTTTCTCTTTAAGACCACTCTCAAAAGTCATGATCCCAAAGTTTGGCTGGAATAGAAGTGTTAGGGGGTTCTATAGTGATTTTTCTCTGGTGCCAAATCCTCTGTCAGGTGGCCCTGGCTGTTAAACATCCTGCCTTGGGGCAGGAAGAGCTGTGCTCCCTTTGACTATGGGTCAGGAACTTTTCTTAGAGATGCAGAAGGCTAGAAACTCCAGATCCCCCTTCAGGCGTTCACTTGAACAGACAGGTGCCATGATGATGTGTGTCTGAGTCCACGTCTCATATGGTTAGAGCTTTGATCTCAGGGCTGCCTGTTTCTATCATTGCACACAGCACCCGGCGTGGCCACGCACGTGGAGGCTGTGCTTTATGAAGATTCAGACACTTCTGTGATGTTGAGCACTGCTGTGATGGAGGGGATGGTAGTGGAGGAGGTCGGGATGATCGTGGGGATGGACATTACGATCACAGTGCTGGTGGAGATGGTCATTGTGGACATGCTGTAGGGAAAGGCTGGGGAGATAGGTAGGGCATCAGAGGCAGTGAAGAAGCATTTTTGCTAGGAGAAATGGGAAGGCATTGAAGCATTGTAATTTAAGGGAAGGGGGACCAGATTTACATTTTGAAAAGCTCACTGTAATTGCATGGTGGAAAGCTGCTTGGGGGTTAGTGGGGGTTGGGGGACGCAATCTACTGAGGAGGCCACTGGAATAGTACAGGAGAGGGAGAAGGGTCACTTGGACTGGGGTGGTAGCAGTGAGACAGAGAGAAGTGGACAGATCCTGGAGCTGCCTAGGTGATGAAATCAATAGGATGTGGTGATGGTCACATGATACCTTGATTAGATTCAGGGAGCTGTGAGTGGGAAGGTTGCATCAGAGATGAACCTTACATTTGATTAATAAACGCCATGGGACCAGGAACTTTGTCTTGTCCACCTGTATCCCCAGGCCCTCAGACAGCAGCTCACACAAGGCCCTAAGTGATTGTTGGTTGCATGACTATTGCTGTTGACTCTTGGTCATGACCATGATGGAAAGTGTATATGGTAATTTTGGCTCCTGCGTCCCACCACGGGACACCAGATGCTCTTGGAGCTGGCCAGCAGATGATTAATGGCCATGGGGCTGGACCTCAGAATCAGATACATCTGAATTTGAATCCTAAGACCTTCCTTTACTGGCTGTGTGATTTTGGGAAAGTTAGATAACTTCCCTAAGCCTCCGTATATTCACCTTTCCCTGAGCCTCAATATGTTCACCCAGCAAATGGGGATTAAAAGAGACCTTACCTCGCAGAGCGAGCGGTTCCACTGATTAAATGAAATGAGGTCCTATAATAAGATAATGTTGTACAGCACCCAGCCCAGCCCCTGGACCACGGTTGCTAAGTGTGATGGTAGTCATTTTAGAAACTTAATCACCTCACATCCAGTACCTTGCTGGCACACAGCGGGTGTGTCTGTGGGGTGACAGTGAGGAAATGATGAGGGCAGGGGAGCTGTTGAACACTTTGGGGACAGGGCTGAAGACGCTGTAGGAGACTGGTGCTCCTTCCACAGCCATGCTATTGTTTCCACTCTGATTTCTATTCTTGCTTCCTGGCAGACCAGGAGATGAGACCGTTTATGACATGGCCTCCGGGGCTCATGGCAGGCCCTCAGTGCTGACAGGGAAGGCAGACCGTCTGGGGACCCAGCTGCTTCCATATCTACCTCTGCCTCAGCTTAATCCTGACTTAGTCACAAAGAAATGTGTTTTTAAAAATAGCAACAGGTGCTGTTCATCCAGATGGAACCCCCTAAAAAAACCACTGCTCCCTAATGGTCTTTGCACCAGGATAAGTGGCTGTGGATTGACAGGGAGCCCCCGGCAGCTTCTGCTCCCTGCGCTTTTCCTCCCTTTGATGAGAAAGCAAGGACTCAGCAAACCTGAGGACCCTCAAGGGCCCCCCAGAGGAGGATACGGTAGGAGTTCACTGGCCCAGTGGCCAGCCCTGCTGCCGTCCTCCTTATGCATCTGAGCTAGAGGGACAGGGAGGTAGAATCACAGACACTGACTGGAGGCAGAGAGGCAGATATTCTGAGAGCAGGACAGAGAGAGGCGCCATGTGCACCTGGGCCATCAGTGGGTACCATGCAGGTGTGCAGGGAGGGGTCTCTACACATGGGGCCCCTTGAGCCATCTGTGGGCTTAGAGTCAACCCTCAGGAAGAGACAGGTAGGGCCAGGAGCCAACTGGTGGGTCGTCAGCACTTGGTCAAAATCTAGACTTAGGCTGTAGGGAGACACACATGTGATACACACTCCTACCCACACAGAGTCCCACCTACTGACCCTCACCCCCTCCATGACACACTCCCCCAAGACTTGCCTGCTGCCCCTTGTTGGATGCAGCCGTGGGCAAGCTGCACAGTGTGTGTGTGTGTGTGTGTGTGTGTGTGTGTGTGTGTGTCGCATGCGTGCAGGTGGCCTTTGCATGTACAATGGAGGCTTAATAGTCAATTGCTAGGAAAGTCGTCACCTCCAAGAGGTGGCAGAATCAGACTGGGCCCTTTTTCAGAGCTTTTTCTTGCCGGTTCATACCTGCGTGTCAGCAGGACCCGGAAGCCCGCCCTCTCTGCTTGTCCTGTGGCTAAGGTCCTTCAAGGCTCAGGAGCAGGAGAGGGAGACTGCAATGAACTCTGGCTGGAACCACAGGGTCCTGGCAGAATGATGGCCTCCCCAGTTTTCCCTGGGGGCTGTGAAATTGGAAGTGGTGCGTCTTCCCTTCATACCATATGCTCCCCGCTGGCCTGGCCTAGTCCCTGGTTGTGACCACTCACCCAGCCCTAGGAGGCCTTTCAGCACCCTTCATGTCTCTGTACTTCTCCAATCCATGCACCACACTGTCCTGCCTCCTTCCCTATGCCCGAACCCTACCTTCCCCTAACCTCCACCTCCAGGAAGTCTTCTGTGAATGCTGTAGCCGAACCTTGCCCCCAGATCCTACCTCCTTCCTCGTCTGTGCCCCTTAGCTGTCTCTCATCGTATGTTCAATTTGAAATGCTTTTCCTCTACTTCTCTGTCCTCATGCCTAAACTGGCCTGTCATCTTCCAGAGGGCAGGTTCTGTGCTCTCTAGTCTCTACTATGTTCATTCATTCATTCATTCATTCACTCACTCATTCTTGAAATACTTCTGGTACTTCCTGTCTGCCAGGAGCCAGACACTGGGCCGGGCCCTAGGGCTATGGGCATGAGCAAGACCGAGGTTTCCTGCCTAGGGGTTCCTGGACTGCAGGTCAGCAGGTGGAGGGAAGATGCCCTGGACTCCCTGCAACCCAAGGCTAGAGAACAGGTGTGAGGGAAGCCTACTCCAGGAGAAGGGTTCACCCAGAACCTGGGAGAAGTGAGCAGCCTGCTGCAGCCTGCCCCTTCCTCCAGCCCCTTACCGTGGTCCGGCTTGTCCTCACTGGCCTTCCCTCTCCACCCTGACTCTCCCACTAGAGCTCAATGTGGGGAAAGCCAGGGCTCTCGTTCTTCTCATATCTGAAATGGCTGTCTCCTTCACCCTCATTTCAGCCCTTCCATTCTGAGTAGCTTCTTCCAAACCCTCCAGCTAAGGTGCCTCCCCCAGAAAGTCCTCTCCCAGAATGACCCGTGAGTCCTCGTCCCTCCCTGAGCCCTCCCCTCCCCATTCCCCACCCCGCCCCAGAGCTGGCAGGATCTGCAGCAGACAGCCCCCAGCAGGGACAGGGTGCCGCTGAGTAACCTGCCTGCAGCTCGTGTGCCCTAGGAGCAGGGCAGGCCAGGGCAGCAATTAGCAATGCTCATGGGGAGGTCTTAGGAGACAGGCATGCTCTTCCCAGGTCCGACCCAAGCCAGCCATTGGGCCTCCCTCTGTGGGGGCTTGGGTTTCCCCATCTACAAAATGAGGGTTGCTGCAGAAGCTCCCTGAGGTCCCCTCCAGCCCTGACCTTCTATGACTCTGGGGGAGAAGGCCTGGGTTCAGGCCATCCTTTCCTTCCCGTTCCCTGGAAGACTGAGGAGGAGTTCCCAGGGCCAACTGCAGAGGGCATCAGAGGGGATCCTCCCATCTGCCCTTTTCCTGAACTCCTGGCACCACTTCAGGGCCCTGGAGGCTGAATGTCCTGACATCCTATTGAATTGCCTCCCTGTTGACACCCCCGCCCCCCCCCCCCCCAGTCGGTAGTGAGGGCAGCTCTGTACTGAGGTGTCAGTGTGCTCAGGAGATCCTTTAGTTCAGAGAATCACTCCACAGAGTTGCCGAATTGCAGTACAGAAAGGGAGGGAACACACATCAGTTAGGGTCGGGTAGATTTAGGGGTGCTCTGGACCATCCATGTTAGTGGCACTCAAATTTTATCAACTGGAATGGGCATTAAGAAATGTATTTTATGGGGTACCTGGGTGGCTCAGTCGGTTAAGCGACCAACTTCAGCTCAGGTCGTGATTTCACAGTCTGTGAGTTCGAGCCCCTCGTCGGGCTCTGTGCTGACAGCTCAGAGCCTGGAGCCTGCTTCCGATGCTGTGTCTCCCTCTCTCTCTCTGCTCTTCTCCCACTGACACTCTGTCTCTCAAAAATGAATAAGACGTTAAAAAAAGTAAAAAAAAAAGAAAAAGTATTTTATATTACATCCTGATGTGTACATTTGACATCTACAAATACTCAACACATGTAGAATGGAAACAAAATATTATCAAACAACACTCTTACTAAGTACAATGCCCTGTTCTGTCCTCTCCTCTCCTCTTCGATTCTAGTCTCATCTGTTAAGCATGCCAGTTATGACCTACTGCATTGATTGTGTGACCCACCGATGGCCAGTGCACTACAGTTTGATAAACACCGATCTGGAGTGATCAGGCAGGTGTGGCGTGATGGCTGTAGGGAGCTGCTGTGTGTTCCAGCGCATGCTGGTAGGAGGAGCTCTCCTTCTGGAGCTTCTTCAGGTCCGCTGATCCAGACAGAGAACATTCCACTTAGCAGCATGCTAGCCACGCCAGACCCTTTGCCCTCAGGAGTCAGGCACCCCCTCCTCCTGCCCTCTCTGCCCCTTGCACTTTCTGGTGCTTCCCACATATGTGTGCATCGCTGAGGGTCCCCGGCCCCACCAGGGCTGCCCCACCATGGATGATGTTCTCCCACCTCACAGCATCCTGGCCGGGTCCCAGGAAGGGCCCGCGGGCCTCAAGCACGTGATCTCTGAGAGGGTGGCTGGCGGTGGCCCCTGCTGCTGGCTGGAGTGCTGCCTCCGTCGGAGAGGGCCTCCCAGGCTGGACTTGGTTCAGCCCACAGACACTTAGTTAGCACCTCCTGTGTTTCCCACACTACAAGACCTTCAGGCTGCAGAAATGAATACTTCTCTCACCAAATGTTTACTGAGCGTCCCCTGAGTGCTGGGACCAGGGCTAACAGAGACAATGCAGAGAGGGAGACACATCCCAGCTCTCTGAGAGCTGGCGGTCTGGGGGGGGAGGTGTGTGCGGACAGATGGTGAAAACAGTCTGAGGCTCGGGGAGGGCCAAGTCCGGACTGTTCCCCAGGAAATGGGAGAGGGAAGGAGGCCGGCCTTTGTGCACCAGCTGCTCCCACGTGAGTGGGACTTGGAAGAACGGCAGAGAGGGAGAAACAAGGACTTGTGAACAGGACCGGGAGCCTGCCCAGGAGGGGATCTGTGGGGTCACAGAGGCAGAATTCATGCTTTCAGTCTGGGGAAGTCCTGGGGGCCTGGGATCAGTTGGCAGCAAGGGTGGGACAAGCCTGGGGGAGGGGCAGGCTTGAGTCCCTGCCCACCTGGCCCTTGCGGGATCTCTGACCCCTTTTGAGTCTCAGAGGCTGGTACTTCTCAGCGTCAAAAGTCTGGGTATTACAGGAAGGGGTGAGTACCATCCCTCGTCCCCCTTCCGCCTCCCTCCACTCCACCCTCTACCTGACCAGGCTGGGAAGGGCTCTCAGTGCTGCAGCCTGGGATGATCCAGCCAGGCCAAGAATTCCCAGGGTGAGGGGTTGTTGCATCCGCAGCCCCTGTCTGCTCTCGTCGGGATTTACCGTGGCGGGAGTCATAAACTAAATTTGAGTAACCGCTCGAACAGTGGCATCGGGCAATAGACTGAGCGCCGGAGGCGCGGTAATGGGTTTACTTAGGAGCCCTGATTTACAGCATCATCAGGAAGCCTCCCAGCCCTGCTCTCCACAGGAGGAGGCTTTAGAGGCTGATCCCTCCAAGGCTGCCCGCTCCCCTTCTACATTTGACAAATGCAGGAGACACAGAGCAGCGCTCCCTCACCCCCACCCACCCGCCGTCCACCCCACCCCCACCGTACTCAGTGGCTCCTTCTCTCCCCATCTTGACACGCTTTTGTGCTCAGATCTGCACCCCAACATATGCTCCTTTCCGTGTCCCCATTAATCCTTATTGTCTTCAAAAGTCACTCCTGAGGGCCGCCTTCCCCGTCAGCCGGAGGCTGGCATACCTGGTGGGGCAGGTGGGGCGGGGGGGGGGTGTACTGCTAGCAACCTCTGTTTCCCCACCCAGTGCAGGGTCACGGTGCACAGTGTAGGGTCTCGGTGAAGCCTGGCCGTTGGCCGCTGAGCTGTCTCTGACTGCTGTGGACCTTGGGCAGGTTACATCACTTCTCCATGCCTGTTCCTCATCTGAAAAACAGAGGTGCTAATGACGTTATCACCTCATAGTGGGTTTTATGGGGATTGAATGACAGGAGGCAGGAACTTAGAATAGCAGAGTAGGAGCTCTGTAGTAATAGGAGTAGGAGCCATTATTAATAATACTAATAAATTCGGGGACGCCTGGGTCGCTCAGTGGGTTAAGCATCTGACTCTTGATTTCGGATCGGGTTATGATCTCACGGTTCATGGAATCGAGCCCCGCATTGGGCTCTACCTCGCTCACGTGCTCTCTCTCTAAATAAATACACATTTAAAAAAAAACAATGCTAATAAATTTAATGATTCTAACATCAGTTTGCCCTTGAATTCCTCTACTAAACCCCAAACTCCGCAAAGTCAGGGACTGTCTTCAGACAGAAGGCTTCTCTCCCCTCCTTGCCCTCCTGTGACCTGCTTGCTTCCCAAGTTCAGCTCACTAACATCCTAAACCCCATAGGAGCCACATAGCCATGCTGACTGCCCACCCCCACTCCAGACCCCATCTTGCAGCCCCTGGCCTGGGTGGGCCTGATGAAGGGAGGAGCAGACCCTTAGCAGAGTACAATGGCCCAGGCCTTCAGCTACCCAGTGGAAGGAAGTCCTGGCTATTCCTCCACTGGCTGTGAACTGGCCAGGCCAGAAGAGAATCAGTCCCTTTGGGAGGGCAGAGGGTGTAAGCTGATTGCTCCGGGCCTGTCGCTGCTGCCTGGATCCACAGAGGAGCTAGGCTGAAGGAGGTGTGGTGTTGGAAGATCCCTCTGGGTGATCAGAACAGCTTCCCTGGGGACTTTGGCTTATTCAGGCCCGGGAACTCCGGAACCCCCTACCCCAGCCACCCCTCCTCCCCTCTCCTCCACCCCTTCATGGGGGGCAGGGGTTGTCAGGAAACGTGTGACACCGCTGCTCACCGCTGGCATCTGTTACTTCTTTCAGGCAAATGGGCAAGTGAATCTTTGCCCACAACATGGAAAAGCCTTCTGTGCAATGAAAGATCATCATCATCAATATCAATAGTAATCATGTCTCACATAGCCCCTACTGTGGACCAAGCGCTGGTATAAATGCCTTGCACATATTAACTCACTTAAACCTCACAAGGACCTTATGAAGTAGATGCTGTTTTCATTCCCATTTTATAGATAAAGCACAGAAAGGCTAAGTAACTTGCTTAAGGTCACACAGAAGAGCCAGGATCTGCACACGTAGTCACAGTGTATAGAAGCATCCCTGATGTGGTGGCTTGTGTCCCAGCCATAGTACCTCTGCTGCCGCGGTTTCTTGCCCTTGGGCACATTGCACTCTCGTCTCTGTTTATAGATGTCCCTCAAGGCCAAGGCCTGTCCCTGAACCCAAGACCTCCCTGGAGCCTCCCTGATCCTTGCCTGTGGATCTTGTCTCCTTGGGGCTCTCCAGGGTGAAGGTCAGTAGTGGCAGCCGTGGCCCAGCTGCCATCTCCACCATCCTTACCCCTTCTCTGAACCCTCACACGTCTGCTTCCTGCCCTTTTCTTTTCTGCCTTTCCGTGTCATTTCTGTGAGAGAACTAGGACATCATTTCTGCAGTCAGTGCATTGAGGGCAGGTTTGTGTCCTCTGCTTCCTTGGAGCCCTCAAAAGATCAGACACATTGCTGGGCCCATGGGGGCTTTGCCCCCGACTGAAGGAGGGTCTGATGAATGGTGCGATGCCCTCTGTCATGAGCTCACGGCCAGCCTATCCCAGATTGTACTGGGCTGCCAGCTGGACTCCTTCATGGAATGCGGTGATAGCAGGATGGCAGAAGGGGTGTGAGACACACTGATGGAGGGAAGGGACCGGGAGACGCACCTGATAGCTGAGTGCTGACTATGATCCTGGTTACTATTATGTCTCTTGTTTAAGGAGCTCTCAGTCTGAGGTGACACAGGCTAGGCAAATGGAAACATGCCCTGAGTGGGATTTGGACTGGAATTGGATCTTGGGAGATCCAAGCAGGGATGGGCCATGGCCTCAGGAATTCTGGGTATGGGCCAAATTTGGGTTCACTCAGATAGGAGGATACGAGTCGCAAGAAATCACCCATTCAGAAGAGGGCCCTGGGCATTAGTAGGGGTGTGTGTATGTATATGTGTGTCAGGGAGAGACCGGGTTCCAGTCCCCTCTTCGCTGCTATCCAGCTGTGTAACCTCGTGCCCGCTACCTGTTCTCTCTTCTGGAAAACTCTGCAATCCTAAGGACAAGGGTGTGGGCTCTGCATGACTGTAATGGTGAAATATCCTGCAAAAATCAGGGTGTGGGTGACAGTGTCCTGTGAGAGTGGTCACCTCCTCCCCCTGCCCCGCCCTTTTAGAGGAGCATGTGGCCTCCACACCTTATCCTCACTGCTCTGCAACCTTCAGCACATCTTTAGATGGCATTAGTCCTTTGGGGTAGAAGGGCTCTTGGCCAAGGACGAGAGGGGCCTGCCAAGGTGTCAGGGCCCAGACATGGGCCTGAGTTCATACAGGACTAGGTCCCTGTAGTCGTAGAAGTGCTAGACAGGAAAGCTGGCCATGCAGCCTGGGCCCACGTCGGGGAAGGCCCCTGGGAGGGCCCTCTGGTGTCCATGGCTTCTCCCGGGCTCCCCAGATCCCAAGTTAGAGCCACTGGGCCAATACTAGACCCTCCAGCTGGTGGGGCCCTTTCCAGGTGGCTCAGAAGGGCAGGGCAGGTGGAGCTTGAGGAGAGCAGTGAAAGTTGAGAATGTGTGTGGCATGGAGCCTGGAACAGAGTACAATCTAAGTGTATTATTACTGTTAAGGATATTCTGATTTTTATTATGCCTCTTGCTCTTAGGGACTCCCCTGTCTGAGATGACATGGAGGTCAGCAGAAAAGAAAGAAAAGCAGAAAAGACAGGAAAGCAGTCAAGGTCAGGTGAGGAGCTACATGGACAGGATGCATGTCAGGGAGGTGTGTGGATGGAGTGAGTGCATGCTCAGTGGCAGGGATTCAAGTCGGGGTAGAGAGGGCTGGACTAGAATCACCACTGGGTCCCATCTATTCCGTACAAGGAGGCTTCCTGCCAGAGGGGAGGTTTCAGAGGCCCTTGGGAGGATAGGAGGGAAGCAGGCAGGGGAATGTGGGTGTGGGGCTGAGAATACAAGACCGCTCTCACAAGGCCAGTCTCTCCAGATCCCCCCCAGACCCCCTTGGAACGGTGGCCTGTGAGGAGGGGGCTCTGAGTAGTGACTGCATCTGGCTCTTACCTCCCGGATGGGGCCCAGACGGCCTGTCAGTGGCCACCACCCATCCCTCCGTGATCAATAC
>NW_024412394.1:7135687-7229148 GCF_014898765.1 Herpailurus yagouaroundi | reverse complement strand
CCCCCCCCCCAACCCTGCAGAGTGCATTTGATTGTACTGGCCTTTCTGAAGTTGACAAAGACAATGCCTTACGTTCCGAGGGAAAAGAGAGTAGGGGAAATTATTTAATCAGCTGTAAAGAAGGATGGAGTTATGTTAGATGTCAGGAAGAACTTTCTACCAGCAGGCAAGGCAAAGGCCTCTTTTATACGTTATAATTAATTATACATTATTGAAAGTGGCTTTGTCAGAAACAGAACGTCGGCCTCACCTCCTGCTTTTGCTGTGGAAACCACTGTGCTCGTAGGTTGATTTACTGGGGGAGGAGGGGTGACTTTTAACCAAGAAACAGTCTGGGCAGCAATAAAAGGTAGTTGAAAGGTATGTAGGTAAAAGTCAGGACAAGAGGGATTTTTCAGAGAGAAGGAGGGGGGTTAAGGGAGGGAGACAGAGACAGAGAGGGAATAATAAACAAAAGTATGAAAAAACCAAACAGCGTGAGACTTTGGGCCCTATCGGCTGCCCTCCTTGGGCCTCAGTTTACCCATCTGTAAAAGGGGACCTCATTTTAGCTCAAATAGCCAGTGGTTCTATGAAGCTGCGGTTATGAGCTGACAGCCAGATTACAAAGCAGTGGTCTGGAGAGCGGAGCGATTGTTGGGTCCACTTTACCTTGAATTAATGGCTGCTCTTGGGAAGCAGGCAATAAAACAAAAAAGAGTAAAAATAACCACCTATTTTGAGGGGACCTTTCTGCTTCCTGTCAGTTTGTCTACTCCAGCTGCCCCCTATCATTTTGTCTGTCTGCCTATCCATTTATATATCTCTCTATCCATCCGCACCCCTCCCCTGCCCCATTCATCTGCCCACCCATCCATCTATCCCATCCACCCATCAGTGAACTCCTCCCTCTATGTGCCTTGAATTTTAGCTTATTCCTGGGTGAAACCAAGGTAGGCAACACAGAGCTGGAAGGCCCCAGGAGACAAGACTCTCAAGGAGGGTGTGAGGTTAGTCCATTGGACAGAAGCCTCCAGAACTGGGCTGACCTCATACACGGTATCCTGGGTCCACTGACGTTCTCCTAGCCAGACCTCTGGGCATCCTGTTCTTTGACAAACTCCCTTTTGCTTTTGCATAACCCACCGTCCTCACAGGAGTAGAGCAGGGCAAAGGGGCAGAGGCTTGTGCCCAGTAAGAAAGCCCTGACTCCCAGGGGGTGGGGATGGAGGGACCCCAGTGGGTCAGTAGGTTCAAGAGAGAGAGCCATGGGGGAGAAACTTATTTTTTGAAGACTATGAAGGCTCAGCCAAGACAGGAGAGGCCTGCCTGAAGCCACGGGAGAGACAAAGGCCTCTCTGGGTCCTTGAGCAATGGTGTCCGGGGCAGGGGGACATCTGTGGCCTCGAGTATGATCTGCTGAGATGACCTCTGAGTGGGTGAGGAGCACAGCCCGGATCCTAGCCCGCCTCTGCTCGCCCCTGCCTCAGTGCCTCAGTGCCTCAGTTTCCCGTGCCGCGGCTCACCTAACACCTGCCTCCCCACCCAGGCCACATGCAGAGTGCTCATGCATGCAAGCGGCTCCTCTTTACCACCTGATTGCACGCGGGGCGGTTCATCGAGAACTGCGGTTCTCTGGTGGCCACTCAGATATCTGCTCACCTGTTCCATTTGGGGAGCATTTCCTGGGTGCTGCGCTCTGTGCTCCCACGGGCTTCCTGTCCAGGACACCGATGAGAAAGTACTCTCCTGGTTAGGGACGGGGTGTCCTCCAGGTCCCCAACCTGATCGTTTGTGTTTCCTCTGCTCTGCCGGATGTCCTGGGTGTGTGTGATGCCTCCCTGACTTGGAACAGATCAGGCTTCCCTTTGATGTGACTCCATTTGCATAGCTGCTTGAAACCCCTCAAGGGTGTGGTCATATATTGGGATTTTTCCCCTCTGTGTAAGTTTTGTGGATTATAAAAATAAAACTCAATAAATAGGTTGTGTTGAACTCATAATTGCTTTGTTATGCAATCTACATTGGTTGATACTTAGCCACATCTCTTTATTTTTTTTTATATGTTTATTCATTTTTGAGAGAGAGACAGAGCATGAGCAGGGGAGGGGCAGAGAGAGAGGGAGACAGAATCTGTAACAGGCTCCAGGCTCTGAGCTGTCAGTGCAGAGCCTGACGTGGGGCTTGAACTCACAAACCATGAGATCGTGACCTGAGCCGAAGTCAGACACTTAACTGACTGAGCCATCCAGGCTCCCCTTAGCCACCTCTCTTTACAGAGTCAGGTGGCAGAGATGGGCCTCTTTTACCTAGGGATGTGGGTGAATTAGGAACTAGAAACGGGTGAGAAGGAGCTAGCAGCTGACCTCCCCCTAAGTGGCAGAGGAGAGTGAATGAGAAGGAAAGTGCATGGTTGCTGGAAGAAAACATAGAGCCCGGGGCACACACCTGGTCTGAGAACGGGGACAGTATGGGTGCAAATTCAAGACAGTGTAACTCCAGCTAACTGTTGACTGGCTGAGTATGTTAATGAAGTGATTAAGTGTGGGTTTTTACTGATTAAGATAAATGGCTCTAGTATTACAGCACTCCCATACAGAATTGTTCTAGTCAAGAAAACCCCCTAGTACATGATAGGACCCGCTTTCAGTTATTTGTTTTAAGGATACTTACAGGCCAAGATTGGGAGGATTATGCAAACAGAAAAAAAAAATAGTTGCTGAGCCGAGGTGATTGGAGTATGAGTGTCTTTCTTCCTTTCCTTTTCTCGAAATCTTTTAACGATATTATTTTTATAATGAAATGTTTTGTTTTGTTTTTAAGCGAGAAAGAAAAGTAAGGTTTGAGAGGTTAGCAACCTAGGTTTTATTTCTGAATTACCTAACGATTTAGCTGTAAATCTCCTTCCTTTTTCATGGTGTGCTGTGTCTCTGGGATTTCACTTTTCCAAGGCCCACGAGACTGTGTCGCTCAGCTACCTCGAGAAGGTTCCAGTTACCACTCGTGACGGGGAACAGATGCAGGATGATGTTATAGTCTACACAGCATTGCCATGGCCAGCAGCATTGGCGTCTGCTGGGAGCTAGTTCAAAATGAAGATTCTCGGGCCCTACCCCGGACCTATGAAATTTGAATTGGCAGTTTAACAAGAGCCCCAGGGAACTTGCGTGCACATTAGGATTTGAGAACCACCATTCTAGAAGGGTGTTTCTCTGGCTTGAGGATTCATCAGGATCGCCTGAAAAGCCTAGTAAAGCAAGGGTCACTGGGCCCACTTGAGTTTCTGCTTTGGGAAGTCTGGGGTGAGGCCAAGAGAATTTGCATGTCATTGTTTTTTTTTGTTTGTTTGTTTTAAGTTTATGTATTTGTTTTGAGAGAGACGGAGACAGTGAGAGGGAGGGAGGGGCAGAGAGAGAGGGAGCCAGAGAATCCCAAACTGAGCTGACTCAGGGGTTGGAACTCACAAAACCTGGAGATCATGACCTCAGCCTAAACAAAGAGTCTGATGCTTAACCAAGCCACCCAGATGCCCAGAGAATTTGCATTTCTAATGGGCTCCCAGGTGACTCTGGGCTGCAAGTCCGGAGACCACACTTTGAGAAACATTGTACTCAAGGATGGAACAAAAAGCTGCCCCCTCCCCCGCCAGCCGGTGTGGGAACAGCATGGGAACAGCATGTACCTCTTGCCCCTCTGAGTGGATGTGGAAGCCTTGTCTTTTGGCTTCAGGTTCCCCATCAGTCAAGTGAGGGACTTGGACTTCATGGACTAGAATCCTTCTCCTCCTTCCACCTCTGATCTTTTCTGTTAATTGAATGTGTCCCAGGCATGTCAGAGCTGATGGGAGCAACCACTTTTATAAAACATTCTGCTGTTCTTATTGAGAATGCACTGTTAATTCCCCAGTCACCCTACATGGCTAGCCTCACAACTCATGTACAGTCGTAGGGTCGTGGCCTCTCTAGCTCTGTGCTGGAATCCGTCCTCAGCAGCCACATCTGCTCACATGTTTGATGGTTGTCTACATTTGTTCATTCATTCAACACATGTTGCCAATCACGGTGTGTGCTCTTGCCAGGGGGTTAGGTGCGATGATGGGATCCAAAGAAGTGGATTAAGCTCCAGAGATTCACACACAGTGTATCTTTTAAATACAAATAATGGAAAACGCAACTCCAACTAGGTAAAATGATAGAGGACGTGTGTCGGTTCATGTATTTGGAAAGTTGGGGAGTAAGGTGGACTACAGGAACAGCTTGAACAGGCCCCAGGCTCCATTTTTCATTGGCTCTTGGTGTCCTGAGCTCCTGGTGTGCCGGCCTTGTCCTCTTCCGCTGACTTCCTTCCTGGCCTCACATCTGCATACTGTGTTTTCTTGAAGAATGTGGGTTTTTGGAGGGCGAGGACCATGTCTCTGCTGTTCATTACAGTATCCACAATTGTCTAGAACAGTCCGTGGCACGCAGTTGGCCTCTGTAATTACCTCTTTCTGAGTGCTTTGTCCCCAAGAGTCACTTTTAGTGGTTTCACTTGGATCACATGCTCCTTGAGAACTAGTCATTGTGACTTGGGTCCTGAACCATCACTAACCTGCCTTGTGTCACACACAGGCTCCCACCTGGAGTTGGAGTTTGAGTCAGCTTCCCAGCCCCACGGGAGGTCCTACATGGAAACTGGGGGTTTTCATCATGGACCCTGGGAGGCAATGCTGATGTCCGCCTCTTTGACCGCAGCACCTGCTCTTGTATTCCGTGTGTACTTTCAACAACACCTGCATACATCCAGTGTGCTCAGTTCACACACAGAGCGAGGCATTGTGAGGCTTCACCCCGCTGCAGGTTACAGCCCCCCAACCCAGCATCTCCCAGGGCTGCTTCATCCTATCCAGATGAGAGTCCTGATGTTTCAGCCTCCGATTTGTCAAATGAGAAGCTACCTACACCTCAACACACCTAACTGGCACCTGTGGAGAGAGAATATGAGAATTGCAAAAATGAAAAAAAAAATCACAAAACAAAACCATACCCCCTCCATTTGGAAAATGAGTAAAATCGGAAGGCCACGTTGTGGTCACTGGTCTGTGGTCTAGAGCATGTACTTTGGACAGCGTGTGCCTTCCTCGGTTAGCCAGGGTGGGGTGGGAGGCTTCCCTTGTCCGTTGTCCTCTCTGGACCCCTACGAGGTAGGCACTGCGAGCCCCTCTCTTCTGTATTGCTTTAGCAGCGGCCTCCTGTCAGATGAGGCTGGGAATTTGGGCATTGCCTCAAGGTTTGAGCAATCAAGGGCCATTACCGGCCAGACTTGACAATGTAACTCTCTCTGAAGACCTTAGATTTCCAGTCTATTTACTTCCCAGTCAATACCGTGTGCCAATAACAGCAGCCAAGAGATATTGCTGAGTTAGTCTTAAGTTTGAGAATTGTCTCTTTAGTAACCTCCTTGCTCTGCTCATATCCTGGCCCTTAGAGTCACAGCTTCTGCCTCCCCCCTGTGCCTCCCGGTGCCTCCCAGGGGCCTTCTCTTCTGCATAGGGAGGCACCTCCCATCGGCCTTTTTTGTTTAATTGTTTTTTACTGTTTATTTTTTTTTTTTGAGAGAGAGAGACAGAGACAGAAAGAGAGAAAGACAGAGCACCAGTGGGAGGGGCAGAGAGAGGGAGACACGGAA
The DNA here is from genome assembly GCF_014898765.1 of Herpailurus yagouaroundi. Lineage (NCBI taxonomy): Eukaryota > Metazoa > Chordata > Mammalia > Carnivora > Felidae > Herpailurus > Herpailurus yagouaroundi. The sequence goes on along the minus strand of NW_024412394.1, from coordinate 7,223,502 downwards.
TCTGAAGCAGGCTCCAGGCTCTGAGCTGTCAGCATGGAGCCAGACACGGGGCTCGAACCCACTACCCGCGAGATCATGACCTGAGCCCAAGTCGGTTGCTTAACTGACTGAGCCACCCAGGCTCCCTGGCTACACCTCAGCTGCATCCTCACAACAAACAGGATTGCCCCGTGCCCAGAAGGGAGTTTATTTGTGTGTGGTCAGGGGGTTCAGACTTCCTCCTGATACCAATCTTAGGCTTCCCTATTACCTACCTTTGCTCACTCCCTACAGTATCACTTTATCGCCTGGCAGGCTCCAGATTACTGTAATCTCAGGAAATTTGGATTACAAACCAAAGGTGGCAGCCTCTCTTGGCAAAGCCGTATATATTTTCTCCCCCTATGTTCTCAGTGGGCCACCTGGAACCAAAAGTTGTCTTTGTATTGTAGGACATTGCATTGTATTGAAGGCACAGAAGTAGTCCGTGGAGTCCAATGTCCTAAATTTGTCTTCCCCGCCATGGCCGAATCAGGCCCAGGGGCTGCAATCCAAGATGAGGCACAGGTTAAACCACATCCTCGTCATATCCGGTGTCACCTACGCCTGTGCACTTGGCATCATTGTGCCACTTTGAAAAAGTCTCCCCCTTCTCAAGTCACTTGACTGCCATTTGCTAGAAAGTTGACTTGTAGGGGCACCTGGGTGGCTCAGTCAGTTAAGCGTCTGACTTTGGCTCTGGTCATGATCTCACGGTTTATGGGTTCGAGCCCTGTGTCGGGCTCTGTGCTGACAGCTCAGAGCCTGGAGCCTGCTTCGGATTCTGTGTCTCCCTCTCTCTCTACCCCTTGCCCGCTCACATTCTCTCTCTCTCTCTCTCTCTCTCTCTCTCTCTTTCTCCCTCTCAAAAATAAATAAACATTAAAAAAAAGTTGACATGTCAAGACACAATTCTCTAATGGCCTTGAGTGTTAGCGGTGCCCCCAGTGTTGTGCAAGCCGCAGTCTGCCGTGGCCCTCCCTGGATAGCAACACTTTATTGTTTGCCAGTCTGTCTCTTTGGCTTGATGTGTACACCCTGCCTGACATTGTAGGGTCAGTTATTTCAACATTCCACTTCAGGTACAAAGTCTCAGTCCATTGGATGCAATCGATTACAAGTACACAAAAATCCAATTTGATCTGATTTCTAAAAATGAATGTTATTGGCTTGGGTAACAAGGAAGTGGTGTGGACTCCAGGCATGGATTCACCGAAGTCTGGCTTCATTTCCTTGCTGTCTTTGAGTGGGCTTTGCCTTTAGGCTGGCCTTCCTCGAAGTAGCAAGATGGCTGTGGCAGGTGCAGGCTGCATGGCCATAGATCAGGCCACCTAGAAGGAGGCAGAACACATTCTCCCAACAGTCTTGGAACAAGTTCTGAATCACGGTCTGAATAGACCTGCTTGGGTCTTCTGCTCCTCATGTAACCAATCACTGGGATCTCAGGAATTAAATGTATCCATTGGGAAGGTGTGGGTTGGGGTCAAGGTGGGGTGAAATCAACTTTCCAGAACCACACAGCTTCCTCCTAGCCAAAATCAGAGGCTTTGGGGAAGATAGCCAGACTGCTCCTGATATAAATATAATGCTAATAATGCTGATGGCTATCATTTATAGAATCGTACTCCATGCATTGGATCAAAATGACCTATAGGGGTACTATTTCTACCCCTCATTTTACTCCCACGTAAAAATAGATGGGAAAACTGAAGTTCTTACCTAGGTCACACGACTGGAAAGTATTAGAATGACATTTGACCCACAGTCTGCCCAGATGTCAATGAGCGTGATGCTCTCTCGTTCCATTTAGTTGAAGCTACATATTGGTCAGGATGCCTTCAGGGAACAGAAGGCACACTTCGAGTGGGTTATTTAAAAAGGAACTACTGGGGCACCTGGGTGGCTCAGTTGAGCGTCGACTTCGGCTCAGGTCATGGTCTCCCGGTTTGTGAGTTCAAGCCCCACATCAGGCTTGCTGCTATCAGCACAGAGCCCGCTTTGGATCTTCTGTCCCCTTCTCCTTGCCCCTCCCCCACTTGCTCTCTCAAAAAAATAAATAAACATTTAAAACAATTTAAAAATAATAAAAAGGAACTATTGGCAAAGCCGGGGACGTAACATGGAGAAACCAGGGATAACGAAGTACCATGGGACTAGTAACAGTGGGAGGCTATTGCCATCCTTAAACTTGAAAGGGTGAAGGGAAGGGGTGGTTCCTGAAGCCCAGAGGCCACGTGAGCAGTGCCAGGAAACATGCCCAAAAGGAGCTGTCATCTTTGCTTGAAGGTCACAACCAAATTCACAGGGAGGGAACCGTGTATGTCAGGTGGAGGCAGGGGGGTTAGTGATTGGGACCCTGAACCCACTCTCCCTCCTTCCTCTCACCTCCTTTGGTCTTCCCTGTTGACCTGCCAATAAGGGAAGCGGAAGACAGTCAGCATGGTGGCCATTGGTGTGGGACACATGGATCAGTCCCCTGGGTGGTGATCAGGGTAGAAAAGGCTGGATGGTGGATCTGGAGGGGAAACAAAGGTGACTAAGATGGAATAAGCTAAATAATATAATAGAGAAAGTGTTATGAGGCAGGAGAGTCCCCATGGTTTGGGGCCACTCACGGACATTAATCAAGATTTGCTTTATTGCCATTTTTACAGTGGAAATACACTCTTTTTTTTTTTTTTGAAATACACTCTTAAGTCAGTAAAATATAGTAGCTGCTGTGAATACCTACTTTACCAAGTATTTTATATATGTGATTTCAAACCTTCAGTAACTCTAGGAAGAAGATACTATTATGAGCCTCATTTGAGAAATGGGGAAACTGAGGCTCAGAGAGGTTAAATAAGTGAGGTTGAGGGGGAGCACCTGGCTGGCTCAGTTCGTAGAGCCTGTATTTCTTGACCTCGGGGTCATGAGTTCGAGCCCCACATTGGGCATAGAGATTGCCTCTAAAAAAGATATATAAATAAGTGGTGTAGAAGCCGAGAGCCGGGGATGTGCAGGCCGACCGCTTGAACTCAAATCCTGCTGCTGCCACTGACTCTTGACTCTCTACCTGTTGCTTCACCTGTGCCTCACTTTCCTCATTTGAAAAATGGGATAACAGTAGTACCTGCCACATAGGGTAGTGGACATAAAATGCAAAATGGAACAAAGTAAACAGTCAATAACATCAGCTGGGGTTTGAATCCAGACTCCAAAACTGGTGAGTGCCACCTTATCATCTAATCTGTATCACAAGAATTGGCCAGGCCAATGAGCGCATGTCTGCAGGGTCTCCCCTAAGCTCCCCACTAGTGTTGGCCAGGAAGTGGTTTATGGACTTGGGCTGACTACTCACCTGTGTCCTTAATGGATCTGGGTCTGGCTGTCAGTGGTAGGGGGCATAAGAGGCTGCAGGGAGGCTTGGGGTCAGTATCAGCAGGTCATTGGGATTAATCGCTCCACCACCTTTCCCAGGAAGGATGAGTTATGATGTGCATAGTTTGGCACAAACCCTCTGGAACGTACCATACCTTTAGGACCAAGCACACACAGGAGAGCCACATCCTCAGCTGCGGTCAAGGCCCTGTCTCTGTGCTGCCCTCTTGTGCCGCCTGTCAGCACAACCGCCCATTGCCTCCTGACTGTGGGCTGTTAGGTTGCAATCTCTGCCTCCCCTCTCCCAACCCTCTTTCCGCAGCCAAGCAGTGATCTTCAAAGTCAGCCATTAAGATTCCCTGGGGCACCCCCCCCCCCACTTGGCCCCCAAGTGCAGGATAGAACACGTAGAAGCCGCTGGGCTACCTCCTGCTAGATGATTGCACGGAAATATTTTCACGTGCCATCCTGGGCAGGCACAATTCTAGGACCAGAAGATACAAAGCTGAAAGAAAAGGGGCGCTTGGGTGGCTTAGTGGGTTAAGCGTCAACTCTTGATTTCAGTGCAGGTCATGATCTGACAGTTCCATGAGATTGAGACCCTTATCAGACTTCAAACTGACAGTGTGGAGTCTGCTTAGGATTCTCTCTCTCTCACTCTCTCTCTCTCAAAATAAATAAACAAACTTTAAGAAAAAGTAAATAATAATAACAATAAAGTAACAAAGAGCCCCTGCCCTCATGGGACTTACATTTTAAAATAGCTCTTGGGGCGCCTGGGTGGCTCAGTCAGTTCGGTGTCTGAGTCTTGATTTCAGCTCAGGTCATGATCTCACGGTTTGTGAGTTCAAGCCCCACATCGGGCTCTGTGCTGACAGAGGGGAGCCTGCTTGGGATTCTCTCTCTCTCCCTCTCTCTCTGCCCCTCCCCCACTTGTGCTTGGTCTCTCAGAATAAATAAACTTAAAAAGTAAAATAAAGCAAAATAGCTCTCACTTGCAGGCCAAAGGATATTTGCTGAACTTGCAGATTGTGCCAGTTTGCACTTCAACTCCAGAACCCAGGTCCTGGGCCTCCCCTCCTCCCCGCCTGCCCTCTGCTCCTCACTGTCCACCCTTTTCCTTTCTCCTCTTTTACCTTGTTCTCCCCCTCCCCCTCTCTCTCCCCCTCTCCCACCTTCCCCCTCTTCCTCCTGGGGTCCCCTCCTGTAGGTCCCTTTCTCTCTCCTTTCCCTTCTGTCCCCACCGGCCTCCGGCCTCTGTGGCCCATGGACAGTAGCCTACTTAGCATGCCGAGGTGTGGAAGATCAGAAGATCAGCGAATACAAATCAATCAATTTGTTGTCAACGAAGGTGGCCTGTTCTCTCCCCTTTTTTGCCCAGGACACGTGTGCAGTGTGGCTACGGCTGCTGGGCTCTGCATTACGCATGAGTGAGCGGTCTTGCGGGGCCATAGCCTTGAGTGCCCTGCCCTGCCGGAGGACCCCACCTTTGTGGTGCCCCCCCCCCCACCCCCCACTGCTCAGTTCCTCAGAATTAAAGGACTAGACTCCTTGCTACCTGGTCAATTTCCAATAGGAAAAAGGTAATGATACTATTTGTTAAGCCCTTACTACGTGCTAGGCACTGAGCTAAGCACTTTGCATGAAATAGTTCATTTAATCCCACAACTATGCCATGAGGTACGTGTTCTTATTATCCCTGGCTTACTGTACAGAAACTCTGGCCCAGAGATAAGAAGTGACGTACCCCAGACCATCTGCTAGTAAATGGGAGAGCAGGATTTGAATCCAGGACCCTGTGCTTCTAACGTGATCCCCCACCATCCCCCGCCCATTGACAGCTCTTGTCCAGTTAACGTATCTGCACTCCTCACGGCTGCAAAGGCTCTGTCACCCATTTGCTCTATCCCCTCATAAGGACTGAGGTTTGGGGTCCAAAGAGAGGAGGTAACTGGCTTGGAGCCAGCACGGAGCTGGGACTTGTTGTCTCTGGCCAGTACCAGCTTCTCCGCACCATGAAAATGCAGCCTATGCCCAGTTCTGCTGGAACCAGGGAGACAAGCCATCCCGTTAATCTTGCAGGTTTGTGTTTTGAAGAGGAGGGCAGAGGGCAGGCGTGAGCTTGGGCCAGTTTTCTTCTTCTCCAGCTGTCGCAGGAAGGCACTGGAGCAGAGGACTTCACAGCTCTCTTCCGCTCAGAGGTCTGAATGTGGGGTTTGGGAGGAGGCGCTCTGGGCCCAAAGACTTTTGGGGGCAAGAATGAGTGGCCCTCTGGGGAAACACAGGATTATGCACGGCTGTTTACTCAAATCCACCCTCAAATGCTCGGCCGCCGCGATGCTAGGCCTGGGGCTTTCATTTCAGCCTGAAGTTGACTCCGGAAGTTTGTGCTAAGTAATAAAACAAGAACAGGTCTCAAGGCGTCAGCCTCAGATGGGACTTTGAGGTCTGGCGTTAGTGAGGACGCGTGAGACACTAGGCAGACTTCCATGGGTCAGGCAGGTCACTGTGTTTGCAGGGAAGGAGGGTTTGAGCTCTGACCGAGGACTTGTTCTAGTTTCTCTCCCCAACCCTCCCCCCTCCCTTTTCTCTCTTCTTTCTCCCAGCTTGCCTGCTTCGATAGGCACCTCCAGGCTTAGGGTAGAACTAGCTAGTTACACCCTCATGTAAGAGTCCGTGGATGGCCCAGCAATTCAGGGTGGGGACAGTGGCGGGTGGGGGTTGTCCTTGTTGGGGGCCAGCAGAGTGCTTCCCCAGGGTGTGACTGGGACCAGGTGAGCATGCCAGGCCCAGATCCCTCTGTGGCTTATGAACTGAGCATTGACAACCTGGCTGCAGGCATTTGCTACACCAAGGATAAGGATAGGCGACATTCAGTGGAGCCTGGCATTTCAGGAGGACAAGATGGAATGGACCAGAAGAGGCAAAACACCCAGGTCGAGTCCCTTTTCAGCACGCCTCTTGGATGCCTGGCTCTTTGCTGATTCAAAAGATACCCAAGCCAGGGAAGCCCCCAATGCATGCAGCTGCTTTCCGCTCAGGGCTTGACCCATAATTATAATCCCTTTCCTTTGATTTTCTCTGCAAAAACAGCAACATTCCAGCCTGCCTTCAAGCTGAAAAAAAAAAAAAAAGCCCCGTGCAGAGCTTAAGAGATTTATAAACACGATGAAAAATCACAGTCTTGTTTTCCCACAGCTTGTTTCTCTAGGTGAGTGGAGGGAGGAGGAAAGAGCACAGCAGAGCTAGGATGGGGGGGGGGGTAGTCAGAAATAGGGGTGGGGAGGATACAGATGTGCAAGACACCTGGGTGTGCACAGACCAGAAGCTGAATGGGAGCCAAGAATATGACTCAGCTGCCAAAACCCTAGCTAATTGTTTCTGGCGGCAATGAGAGAGGTACACACACATAGATGTGTGTGCATAATATGCAGGTGCCCCAGGCTTCATCCAGAAAGGATTTATGGGATCTGTGTAAGCAGGGAAACAAGAATGAGAGGGACGGCGGACCCTCTGGACTCTGTGCCAATGGGCAGGGACTGAAAAAGACAGGGAGAGGTCCATGCATTGGAGGGGGAACAGAAGTGTGGTCTTTTCAATGTGCCTGATAATGTCGTGACGATCTGCCCCTCAAAATTAATCCGGAATATGCCAGCTTTTAAAGCTGGTAGGAATTCTAGAAGTCATCAGACCCGAGCACTTATTTGGAAATGGTTTGCTGCCCATTTTGCAGATGGGTCGTGTAGGTGGCAGAACAAGGGGCTGGGCATTAGCACCCTGGTCCCTAGAATTCCCTTGCTTTGCCATCCTACCTTCATCTAGAGGGTGCTTTGGTATCAGATGCCCTCTGGGGAAAATGTGGCTATGCCGACTCTGGGGAGCACAGCACCTGCTGTGTCCTCGGAGACCTAGGGGACTCTCCCCCCAGGCAGAGAGAGCAGCTGGGGGAACTTGGCCCTTTGAAGGATATTCTGGCTGCAGCTAAGAGGTTGGGAGGTATCAGGAGCAGCCTCACCTGTTGAAAGAGGCAAGGTGTGGTCAGAGTGGGGACGGCACTGGATGCAGAGAGAGTGAGCAGGTCTCTTTAGCATCTTCTGTCCACCCATCCCGGCTCAAAGGGCGTGTGGTGGAGGGTTCCTGCCATGGCCTGGGTGCTCGTCACTCTCCCGGGAGGGTAGCGAGGAAGCCACTGCTGCCCAGGGCCACAGGCGAAGGCCAAGGCCGGGATCAGCACTATGCGGATGTCACAGAGCCATCCGCAAAAAGCTTGCTGGCTTGCTGCGTTTCGCTGCAGTGCCTCCGGCCCATCCATCCGGGCCGCCCCCAGTTCATTCCTCCTCCTCGCCAGTACTGCCTGGGCTCCGTGCCTAATGACCCCCTGCTGCCACCGCACCGCTCAGGGTTCCGTTCCCTAATTGGAAAACTCCTTGCCTGCATCTCCTGGAAAGGCGACCAGGGGCGTTGGAAACTCCCTAAGGAGTGCGGGCCTTACACATCCCTCTTTCCTCACACGTCAGAAGGGGCATGAGCGTGCTGGCCGCAAGCGTCAGGGCCACGTGGCAGCCGGCCTGGAAGGGGAGCGCGCGTGCCCATGTGCGCTTGTGTTTGAACGACCAGTGCCTGGACTCGCGGCCGCGTGAGTGCGGGTCTGCGTGATGGAGTCCCTGCGCGTGTAGCCACACCCACAAGGGTGGAGACGCGTACTGGGCGTGGCAGTGTGTGCCTGCCTGTGGCACTGTTTCGTGTGTACGTGTATGGGGCGGGGGGGGGGGGGCAGTCTCAGCCGCCCGTTTGTGTGTCTATAGATAGTGTGCCTCTGTGGGTGCCACGTGCAGGCTGGGGTGAGCTTCTGTGCCTGTCTGATGCCGCATGCCACTGCGGGGTCCGGTGGGTGCCTGTGTTTGGGTGACTGCACCCACCTGGGGTGGGTGGAAGCCAGGTGATGGGCACGTTGCCATGGGGGCAGGTGCCGCAGCCCCGGGCAGAGGGTTGTCTGTGGCTGCCCTGACTGAGGCCCATGTTACAGCTGAGGGATCTTTCCCAGCATCCTCTGCAAGGGAGCCCATCCCCGTGCGTGGCAGCTGAGACCTGTCACCTCCACCTGTAGCTGGCGTGTCTGGGACCTCGCCAGTGAGCCCCGTGTCTCCCTGGGCCCTGCCCCACACCCTGAGCCTTCTCTCCACCATCTTCACCCTCTGGGTGGGTAAGACGAGGCTCCCGGGCATTCCCCCCATGCCGTCAGCTCCCCGGCGTCTGCCTGTTATTCCCCCCAACCCCACCACATGCCATCTGGGGTCCCGGGAATACCCTATCACTTCTTGACACCTCAGTGGAACTGGGGCATATGGTGAACAAGAGTCCTCAGCTGTCCCCCAGGGGACAGACTCTGCTGGGCTCAGCTCCTTGGGGGCAGGGCCTGGCACAGATAATTTCTCTTGGGGAACAGGAGGCAAATGAGTGAATGGGCAGGTGTATCACACACCCACATGGACACTCAGAGAGGTGTCGCTCAGCAGAGGTGGCGGGGGCGGGGGGAGTATTTGGGGGTGCCAGTCTGTGCAGCGAGTGGCGTTACTTGGGAGCATTCAGGCTGGGCAGAATCATCCCGGGCTGAGGAGGGTGCTCACCGCAGGGAGCCTGGAGCCTGCCGCTGGCTGGCTAGGAAAGAGGGCCAGGATCTGACGGTTATACCGGAGAGGTGGGACATTGGTGGCAGAGTTAGAGCCCACCCTGTGTCTGTGCCGGCCCTGGGTGTACACACAGTCTTGCTGCTGCAGAACTGGGGACGGGGGCAGGGGGCGGGGAGTAGGCGCAGGGCTCCCAGCGCCCCTTCTCCTTTCCTGAGGAGAAAGCGCATTCCCTCCTGACCCCAATGGCCTCCTGCCACCTCAGACAGGCCCCTTTTGGCCCAAAGAGGGAGCCGTGGAAGGACTTTAATTTGCAATGCCCTGTTCCACCACCGAGAAGTTCACCTCCCTGGGCTCTGCAGACCACTGCTGCACTCCCGGGGGCCCTGGGGGCGGTGGTATATGTGTGTCCCCAGTACAGCCTGTTCCCTCCACCGCCGGGGCGAGCTGCCCTCCAAACTAGGAGGGAAAGAAGCATAATGCTCTGCAGAAGGCACAGCCTCGCTCTGCATTTCCCTTTTGGTAATGAAAATGCCATTATGTTTTCTGCTCTCAATAATACCACAGCAGAGGCAGCTGGCAACCCCTTGAGGCGACATCCTCTTTTTCCCACACTGCCAATCACGGCAGATCCACAAAGAAAACCACATAGTCTCAAACCTCTCCAGTGGTCTCCTCCTCCCCAGCCAAGGCACCTGGGTAGGGAGATGGTCCAGGCCTCTGTGCTGATGGGAGGGATTAGGCGGATCCTGAGGGTCTGGTGCTGGGGGTGCAAAGGGAAGAGGCTCCAGAGCTTTGTAAAAGCTTGGCATCCGAACGGGAACCTACGTCCAACCTGCTCATTATACACAGGACACTGGATCCCTAGAGGAGGGATGGGCTCACCCAGGGTCACCCAACAAGCTCACAATCATCCACTTATTAAGTGCCCAGGGCTGTTCTGACCGTTTTACTTATAGTCACACTATTAGGTGTGGGGTAGCATTTTCCCTGCATACCCAACGAGGAAACTGAGGCACAGAGTACTCAAGCTAACGCAGCCAGGCAGTGGTAGAGCTGGTACTGAGACCCAAGTCAAGGTCAGCATCTCTTCTCCCAACTGCTCTACTCCGCAGTCTGCAGCCTGTGCCAGGAACGTAACCCCTGCCCTCGGCCCCGGGTGATCTTTTCATATCGAGGGAGACTTGCCAGGTGTCAAGCATCCCAGCATCTGCCCTTTCCTGGTATCTTCCAGCATCCCAGACAGGTGACGGAGAAGCGAGGGAAGGAGTGAGGATGGTCCCCTCCTGGTCACAGTGGGGAAACTGAGTCAGGAATCACTGCACCCACGCTGAACAAGGCATGGGCCACGCCCCGACTGAGACCCCGGCTTCCTGCACTCATCTGAAGTCTCTCTACCCGACACAGAGGTTTAGATCACCACTCATTCTGTGCTCCAGACACAAAGGCAATTATCCTGGGCTCCCCAGCACCATGGGCCCGAATCCTGAGCTAACAAAGGGGTGAGGTCTGGGGCAAAAGGAGATCTGTGCTATGTGGCTATGCCTCCCCGTCTGAACCCCGAGGGCAGGGATTCTACTTTTTTCACCCCTGTCTCCCCAGTTCCCGGAACAACACCTGGCACGTAGTGGGTGCTCGAGGGGTGTTTACTGAATACATGCATGAACTGAAACTGGGAGCTTCCCAAGGCTGCTGAGGGTAGCTGTTTTCCCCACCGCCGAGAACTCTTTGTCCTTATTTATTGCTCTATTCTCCAAACAGTTAGCATTGGCTCACACTGAATCCCCGTCAGTGGCTGTCAGGGGAGAAACATCAAGATGATTAAAGTTGGGAAAATGGTACCTCTGGGGCAGTGTTGACAGGATGGGGGTCAGTGACCCCCAAAAAAGAGAGGGCAGTCTCGGTGTTCTGGTTAGGAAGGCTTGAGATATCTGTGGCTAACAGCCATTCATCAGCCTCTGTACCCTGAAATCTGGCCCGGGGCAGGCAGGGTAGAGGAGAGAGGGGAGGTTCACTCTACAGGAGGAGTTTGGGGCTGGTAGGGGGTGGCAACTGTCAGCTGCCCAGTGTCCCTAGAGAGGGAGAACTCCCAACCGCAAGGAGTGTGCACAGGGCAGGAGTGGGATGGGGTAGCTGTCTTGGATGCAGAATTTAAGGGGCTGCTACAGGTAATTGAGATAGATGATCTTTTAATGCAATATTTCTAAAAGGAAAAAATCAATGCAAAAACTTATGCTGAACAAGAAAAGACGGGATCGAATACTAAGCTTGTATGACTTACAGAGCACCCTCCTGCTAGCCTAGTCCTGGGCCTGGCACAGAAGGGAGGCAGAGAATGGGGGACCACTGTATGGGGGGGCGGGGGGTTGTCAGGAGGAGGACTGTGGGTCTGAGACCGGTGTGGTTGGGTGCGAGGAGCGGGAGCTGTAATGGGGGGAGGAGAGGACTGGGTTGTAGGGAGTGGGGTGTGAGGATGGGAGGCAGTGGGAGAATATAGCGACCATTGTGCCAGGAAAGGAGAGAAAGAGGGCTATGGATGCCAGGGCTTCTCTTCTGAAGCCGCTCCACTTAATTGGCCTCATTCACACTGGGTGTAGGAACTCTGAGCCCAGGTGGGGGCGCTCTCTCCTCTGGACTGAGTCCCAGGGAAGGTGTAGGTGGCTGGGAGCCATGCGGAAGGAGGCCTGGGAGTAGGGGAGCCTGTTCCCAGGGGCTTCCCATCCATCATGGCTGCCAGTACCAACCCCTTTTCCTCCCCTCACCCCCTGGATGGTAGCCCTTCACTTCCTGTCCTTCCCCAGAGCATTGAATGCCCAGGCTCGAATAATTGTGTCTCCAGTTTCACTTTCTCAGAATAGCTAAGAAGAGAACTGGAAGAGGCAGCCCCTCCCCCTTAGCACCCAAGCCATGGAATAGAGAGGGTGTATGGGGGTGGGGCAGTTCCTGGGGTTTCTTCCACCCATTTCCCTTAAGCCTGAGCAGGGTGGCACTGGAGCCACAAGGAAGATGATACAGCATAGAAGGGGCTCCATGGGCCTGCAGGCCCCCATCAATCTTTGGAGGTCTTAGGGTCTCATATTTGCAGCTGGAGGGTGGAAGGAGTTGGGGTGGGTAGGGTGCCCTGGCCTCCGCCCCACGACTTTTGATGTCCATCCATCTTCAACACTGAGGAGATCTCCCTTGTTCCCAATTCTGGGCCAAGGCTTTGGGGTCTGGCCAAGGCTTTTTGGGGCCATGGTGCCAGGTTTCTGCCCCCCAGTGGAGCTTGTGGTCGAATGGAGAGGCGGACTACCCCCAGAGACAGAAAGCAACCCCACCACGTATGGCTCAGGAGCAGGGGAGAGGTGAAGACAGTGGGAGTCTAATCGGGGCTGGAGTGGTCAGAGATGCTTCCTGGAGGAGGAGGTTCTCAGCTCCACTGACAGCTCCCTCAGTGCCCATGGCACTTGCTCCTTGGGAGTTGGGAGTTTCCTTGTTCGGGTTTCCACTCCTGAGGCTCTTTCAAACCACATTTGGTTGTGACATGTGCGTGGAGTCTCTGGCTGTGGCCCACGGGTGAGGGGATGTGTGGCCAGGGAATGATTCTACTGGATCCTACTGGATTCATTCCATAGATATTCCTAAAGACCTACTATGTGCCAGACACTGTTCTCAGTGTTCTGGTTACTACCTCACGAACCTTGTATATCTAGGGTGATCTGCCTCTCCTGCGTGCTTCAGATTATGCTAGAAGGTTCTCTAGCAATAGCAGTCTTTTACGGTAGTGAGCTCCGAAACCTTGGAAGCCATTAAACAGAGATTGAAAAACCACCATGTCAGATCTCATGGGTCCAGAGACCCTAACCCTCCTATGTACTGGCTTCATCATCGTAGCCTGTTTTAAACTCTGTGCCTCAGGTTCCTCATCTGGGAAATGGGAATAATGATAATACCTCCCTCCTGGTGTCGTAAGGTTTGAGTTTGGACATGTAATGCCGTGAACCAGGGCCTGGTGCGTGATAAGTACTCAACAAATGATGCCTTTATACTAACAGTAGTCGTTGTGCCGTTACCCCCTTTGCCTAGGGATGAGGTGAGATTCACAGGCTCAGAGACTCCACCCAGTCTGGGTCCCTGGCCTCCGAGCTGCTCTCTGTCTGGTGGGATTTCTCCTGGGATGCCTCCTGGCTCTGCGGTGGGAACAGCAATCTGAACAGAACTCCACCAGGCCAACCCTCCTGCCCCCCTGGGACAGGTCTTGAGTTTCCCCAGTGTTTACCTATATCCCTGGGGCTTCCCAGCCAACACCATGCCCCTCCCCATCCTCCCTGTTCTTCCATGTTGCCACTGTGGACCCAGCCCTCAGTCTCCTCACTCTTGGCCTGTCCTTTCATTTACGTAACTCAGTGGAGCCGGGGGAAAAATCCATCTGCTCCCAGGTCCTCATTCTGTTTAGTTCTGGACACACAGAAGGTCACGCTTGGACCTTGGGGAACAGTTAACCTGTATGTAACTGGGTTACTTAGAGGAGGTTTCCTGGGTTTCTCTTAGAGGAAGGCAGTGACTCTGAATCTTCTCTCTGACCACAGGCTCCATGAAGGTAGAAGCTATTTCTCCCTCTTCAGACTGGGGCTCCCTGACACCAGGGCTGTGTCTCCCCCCCTCAGACCGAGGCTCCCGAGGGCAGGGCTGTGTCTCTTCCCTCAGACTGGCAGTTCTTGAAGGACCTGACTCTCTAGACTCTTGCCCGGGCTCCTCCGCTCTTCCCTGTGAGCCTTCCCAGGTCTCTTGCCTGCTTTGCCTTGCTTGAAGAGAAGCCTCCCATGACTGGTCACATGCAGCTGGCTCCTGACCTCAGACTCCTTTATTTCCATCTCCTCACCTGACCCCTCCATCCTGGGCCTCCACAGTGTATTTCTACCATCCCTACTCGGGCCAGACCCGTCTGTTTCTACATCGCTGAGCCAGCTGCAAAACCAGGTCACCCTCCTTCTCCTTGTCTTTCTTGTCCTCTTTCCCTAATCGAATTATTTTTCTTCTGCATTGTGCACGAAGCTTCGACAGACGTGGGTTCTCTGCACTCCCTGGCAACATTGCGTCCAGTGATGAGCAGGGTATAATCAGAGTTCTGATGCCTAATCAGCAACCTCCCCTCCCCGCCCCCTCCTGGTCTGCACCTCTAGCTGTGCTGAGTAACAGCGCTCAGAGTGGGTCTGCGGGAGAGCAGGAGGACGGCACCACACTCACACTCCTGACACACGCTAAGGGGGTGACCAGATGGGGGGAGGGCAGGTCCAAGTGGATAATGGAGCCATGCCCATCAGAGCCCAAATCTCCTGGGCTGCAGTGGCATGTTTCCTGACCTCAGGCGGCTCCTGTTCTCCCGGGGCTCCAGGGCAGTGGCAGGGATGGTCGGGGCCCTGTCCCTGTCTCCTCTTTGGAACTTTGGGTCCAGGTCACAGCCTGGCTTTCAGGCTGCCCTAAGCGGTTCCTGAGCAGTCAGGACACAGCTGCCCGCCTATTACTCTGGGTGGACAGTCATAATAGTCATGATAATGATAGAGACACTAATCATGCAGCCTGGTTGTAAATGCTTCGAATGCATCCCAAAGGGCATTTGCTTCCATCATCTCATTTGACAGGCAGGCAAGGTGGCCGAGACTCAGAGACATCGAGAGGTTTGTTTATGACCACAGAACAAGGCAACAGCACCGAGCCTCCTTTCTTTCGGCCCCATCTTGCTTTCTGGGGAGACTCTGAGCCCCAAGACCTGGTCTGTGGCTCCCCAAGGGACCAGAGTGGTAACTAGAAACCTGGGATGGGGCACCCGGGTATCTCAGTTGGTTGAACGTCCAACTTGGGCTCAGGTCATGATCTCGCGGTTCGTGAGTTTAAGCCCCACGTCGGGCTCTGTGCTGGCAGCTCAGAGCCTGGAGTCTGCTTCGGATTCTGTGTCTCCCTCTCTCTCTACCCCTCCCCTGCTCATGCTCTGTGTGTGTGTCTCTCTCTCAAAATAAATAAACATTAAAAAAAAAAAAAGAAAGAAAGAAAGACACCTGGGCTTTGGAGTCAGACAGACCTTGGTTCAAATCCCAGCCTGGCCGTTTTCCATAATGGGCCTTGGGCAAGTTGCTTCATCGCCCCAAGCCTCAGGTACCCCGTACCCCATCTGTGAAATGGGATGATGGTACCTCTAGCCCAGGAATTTTTAGAAGACACGTACAGGGCACCCTCTTGGTAAGTACTCAGTGGGTAGCCTCTATCTTGTTCTTGCCTGAGAGTAGAATTGTCCCTTTCTTTTCCCCTCCTCAGACTGACCCAGCAAGGTGGACCATAGCCTGTGTCCAGGGGCCCAGAGACAGTGACCACAGAGGGGAGTGCAGACAATAACAATAGCAATTCTCAATGTGTCCTAGGCTCTTACTCAGCCCAGGCACTGTCCTGAGCTCTTTACATGTACCCTGTCAGTAAATTCTCACAAAATCTTTATGAAGTATCTGTAATTATGAAGCTCGCTTTCCAGGAGGGGAAACCGAGGCATGGGGAAGTTACATAGTTGGCTTCAGAGCCTGCCCATTTCACGTGACTTACCCAGGGGCCCTAGGGACCAGGTAACAGAGCTAAGACTGGGCTCCAGGGTTCCCAGTCCTCTTGAAGTTTTGGAAAGTGGTCTGAGCACAGGCTGTGCAGTTCAGACTGCCTGGCCCACCATTTACCAGCTCTGTTACCATGGCGGGGGGGGGGGCTCCTTGGTCCCTCTGTGCCTCTATTTTCTCATCTGGAACATGGGGATAATAGCTGTAAAGAATACTTACGACAGGAGAATTCAATGAGCTAGTCCATACATAAAGCTGCGCCTGTCAAATTCTAAGTGCCCAATGAATGTGGGTATTCATCGCATTAATGTAGTAATATTAGTATAATTCTGCCTTGCCACTCCTGCATCTACCTTTGCTTCTCTCTCCTTTCTTCTCTCCTTCCTCAATCCAGGCCACTCTGAGCACCACACCCGGCTTCCGATACCCCCTTTCATCCTCGTGATTTTTGCAACCCATTTTTTTTTGCAGATGCGCTGTTTGTTCGCCAAGCCTGCTCTGTCAGGATGTCAGGTCCCCGCATCTAAAGGCTGTGTCTGCCTTTATTTTTTGTCCCACGAAGGGATGCTCTGTGATCTGCTCCTGGGCCTTTGGTGTGGGCTGGCTGGCCAGCCAGAGGCCAGGGAGCTGTGCCTGGCTTCAGTGGGGGTGAGGGGTGGGAGCCCAGGGATTTTTTTCTATCAATAGTAAGTGACAGAAAAGATTATCTGAGAGTCCTTTAAGGAAAAGGAAATCTGATCTCTCTCCCTGAGTGCATGAGTGTGTGTGTGTGTGTGTGTGTGTGTGTGTGTTTCAAGCAAGAGAGCAGTAAAGTAGAAAACATCCCACTCACATACTTTTTAGAGCAGGGAACAGATAAAAAAAATTCAGTTGGTACAACAAGTAATAGAAAATGTATTTTGGTTCTGGATTTTTTATTTTGTCCAGTTAAGGGAACGAGAAAGAAAGGACAAGGCGATGGAGGAAAGGAGGAGAAGGAGGGGAGGATTGGGAGAGACTGAGAGATTGAGACTGAACAAAACCAGGTGGAGACCCACTGGATGAACCTAGTGAATGGTCTCTAGGCCGAGGAATGTCCTCAGCCTGAGGGAGTTCAAGTCTCTGCCACTGAAGACCTTTACACGTTCTGTTGCATTTTTACAACCTTAGGCAGCCTGTCATCTTGTGGTACTTGACCTGCAGTCCAGGTGAATTAAGCCAAGGACTGGATTAAGCCTAAAGACAGGAGGCCTTCATTGTTGTCTTGCTATTACTATACCTGTGTTGTGCTCAACACCCACCTGCCTGGGGCTCAAGGTACAAAATTGACAGGGTTCCGCCCTTAATGAGCTCCGGGCCCCGTTGGAGAGGCAGACGTGTAAATAACGATCATAATAAAAGTCAGGCTGCTATAATTACTATAATAAAAGTTCAGATGAAGTGCACGGAGGAGAGATTAATTAATTCTGACTGGGAAATCCGGAACTGCTTTGTAGGGAATAATGAGGCATCTTGGAGGAGGTGCTGGATTTCCGTAGGCAGAGTGGGCAGAGGCAGTGGCAGTAGGATAGGTTTTGCATCAAACATCGTGGATTCCATCTCTCGCTGTGCCACTTCCTAGCTGTGTGCCTTTGGGCGGGTAACTTAACCTCTCTGTGCCTGTTGTTCATCTATGAAATGAGAATGACGGTTTATATCTCCTAGGGTTCTTACATTAAGAGATAAAGCCTGTGTGGCAGGCCTATAACATAATAAATGGCAACCAAATGTCAAAAGATAGCATTGAAGTTCATGGTTTCCATGAGGAACTCTGACCACTGGATACTTACTATAACATAAGAATATAAGCCTGATGGCTCCACAGAGCTGAAGGCTTGGTGGCAAAGCTGAAGGCCAGCTTTCCTGGCCCTTGGAAACCACTCGGGTCCCCCAAGGGCCTATGAGACTGTCTGAACAGAGTGAGGATCCTCTTGGGCTCTTGGAAAAAAAGCCCAAACTGGCCCTTTGGTGGCAGGCAGGCATCTTTATGTACCTGTGGCCACTTGGATGTCTTGAGGGGGTGTGTGTCAGCTTCTGTCCTGCAGGATGCGGGCACAGACTCTAAATCAGTCATATTAGGATGATTGCACCTGGCAGTGGCCCAGTCCCTCCCTCGTAGCCGCTTGGGAGTGAATACGAGGCAGTCTTATTCCACTCTTGAGTGAACATGGTGAGCTGCCGTGAACCAGGGGTCCAATCCCACCACCTTTGGGATCTGTTGACCCCAAGTAGGACTGGATGACCCCCTGCCTAAAACTGTCACATAGTGGGGAGAGAATTTCAGGCACAGGGGAAGGCACTTCCCAAATGCCTGGTGGACACTAACACTTGAGCAACAACTTAGATGCACCGTGGGCAGCTACCACTGGCGTGGGCTTCTGAGGGGCCTTCAGGGGCTGCGATCGGAAAGGTAGGTGGGGCCAGAATGCGAACTGGATCGTCCCAGGTGTATAAGCACAGATATGTGGCAGGAGCCTCTCGGGTGCTGTTCAGAGAGACATGTCCCTGTCCTCAATGTGTTCCCAGACTTGGGCTTGGTGACTTGGCTTTAGGCCCCTGGGGCGGGGGTTGGGGAGTGGAGGCTGTGGGTTCTGGAGCAGAAAGTGGCCCTGATGGGTGTGTGTGAAGGATCCTACTGAGCCGTGGAGGATCCAGTGGGGGAGGGTGGCTGGAACAGGCTCCTAAGGAAGCTTATGATAGGTGATGGCCCCGACAGGACATGAGGAGGGCAGGTGTAAGGCACAGACAGTGGGGCTGGAGAGGAGGGGAGGGATTAAAATTCAGCTGCACGGGTAGAACCAGCAGGACCAGAAGTGCCTGGGAAGCAGTCTCATGAACAAACAAACAAAAAACTAAGGCACAGATAAGACAACTGTAAATGCTCCTTGGAGAGCAGGGAGGAGGGAGGAGCCAAACACAGCTCCAAGGGCGACTGCAGTTCTCCTGTGTGGGTGGAAGAAGGATTTGCTGGGATAGACCCTCAGAAATCCACCGGCAGAATTGACTGCAGCCGTCTATCTGCCCACACCTGGGCCCTGGGAGCTCCTGCCTCGCTGCACACGCCACAGAAACGCGCCCAAAAGATGTGTTCTTGGATGTTCTCTGGCAGCCCCCGGTCTTCACGATATGGCCCCAAGTGGAAAGCACCCAAATGCTCGCCAGCAGCGGGCAGGATACTGGACGGCAAAGCAGGGACAGTCTGAAGTTGCATCGCACCCTGCGTGAGACTCTCATGGATGCAGCCTCCTGACATAGGAAAAAAGCCAGACAGGAGAGAATACAGACTGCGGGCTTCCATTTGTGTAAATTACAGAAACAGATGCCAGATCAGAGGTCCACATAGTAGCTACCTTTGTGGGAGGGACTGGGCAGGGGCAAGAGGGGCCTCTAGTGGGGGTGGGGGTGGTTCTGTGTCTGGATCTGAGTGCCGGTTCCCTGTATGTGTTTATTTGGGCAAATTTGTTGAGCTTGTGATATGTGGACTTTCCTCTATGTGTCTTGTATTTTAACAAACATTCCCCTCTCTGCCCACCTCCCCAAAAGGAGTGAGGTTTGGAGCAACCTTGCAAACAGTGGTGACAGTAACCCATGCTGGGAACTCAGAGGTAGCAGCAGGGGAGGAAGCGGAAGGGAATTTGGTGGGGGTCCGGCTGGGTTTGGGGTGGTGCGGGCAGTCAGGAGCAGATGTGAATGGGGTACCGGGAGTGTGCACTGGGGCTAGGGCCGGGTGAGCAGGTCCCCCAGGCGGAGTACAGACAGTAATAGGACAGCCGGTAGAGGGTGGGGTCCTGGGGGCACCAGGGTTCAGGGGCGAGCAGAGGGGTGGTCAGAAGGAGAGGATAAAACCTCAGAGGAGGTTTCATGGAGAGCATGGTCAATGTCAAGGTCACATGTTGCAGAGAGGCCAAGCATCCTCATTGTGACCATCATCTCCACCACCTTCTTCCAGGACTTTCCTCTCATACCACATTACTGTCCAGTCCCCATCCGCTGTTCCAAACCTCACTGCCTGCCCTCAGCCCCCACGTTAATGGGGGCCCTTTTTCATTTCCAGAACTGCTCCTGAGCCAGGGGTCCCCTGTCCTGTTCCCGTGCACTTTATTGTTACACCCCAAATGTAGAACTTCACATTCATCCCTGTTAGACTCCACCTGTGTGTGTAAGCCACAGGGGCAGGTAAAGAAAGGGGACGCTTCCCTGCACGGGCTGGGGGTTTATGTTCAGGTGGCCCGGAGTCCAGGGTCCGGGTGGAGCAGGCAGCTGGCACCCCATAGAGAGAGACCATCTCTGCTTGAGTTCCTTCTGTATCGACTACCCCTGGGCCTGCTAGTTCCTCATGTTACAGCAAGTATGTGGCCTGTCACATTCACCCATAGGGACCATATGTAACTTCTAACCAGGGAAATAAGGGAAGATTTGTAAGCAAATGAAAATCTATGCTTCTCTTCAGGGTATCTGTGGCATGAAATTAGGAAGTTCATAACAATAATAAGAATACTTCGAATTAGAGTAATAATAATAGCTACCCTGTATTGAAACTCACTGCGTGCCAGGCACCGGGCCACGCGTGCACATAGGTGATCTGATCAAATTGTCACATCTCCCCCGTGGGGTGCATCCAATTATTACTCCCATTTTATGGCTGGGGATATTGAAGCAGAGAGAGGTTCACTACCTGACCCAGAGTCACTCAGCTAGTAAGTGGCAGAGCTGGGAGTGGAGCCCAGACAGCTCAAACTCTCCACCACCTTTCATGAAATATCATTAGCAAGGTGAACACAGAGAGCAGGGGCAGAAACTATGCATAATGTAAATCCATCAGGCCCTTTATTTTGGGTTTAAAATGTACAGCTTGATGGCTTGGCAGCAGATTTATTTCCTTTCTATATTCCATTTGGTTTAAGCAAATATTAAAATGAGTTACATTTCCCTTAAGCCCACATTGACCAACTCCGGGAAAAAAAATGTGGATAGCTGGGCGCACAAATGTAGGGGGGCAATAAATATCATGCTTTATTTTATTTCCACTGCCATAAATCTGACCCTGAGCCCCCACCTCACACTGATGTGGGAATTTCTGTTTCTGTCACAATTGGAACTTTCCATTCTCTTCTGCCCAGGGTTGTGCAAAGGTCCTGGGGTCTTTGAAGTGCCAACTGACTTCCCACCTCTTTTCAGTGCCTTCAGAGTTGCTCTGCTCTGCCATCCACCCTTCAGAGCACTGCAAATAATTTCATCATTAAGTTCACACTTTTTTTTCTTTTTCTAAAATAGATAGAAAGGGCAGTGACCTCAGCATCTTTTATTTTCCATCCTGAGAACATCCCTGAGGTCTGGAAAAAAGAAAAAGGGGAGAGGGAAAATCAAGACAAATTAGCAGGTGTATGCCCACGGGGAGCCCCTGCTTACTGGAGGAGCAAGAGCCATCCATGCAGTGCCTTCCCCAGACACGCAAATGAACTAAGCCCAGAATATGTCCTCGAGGCGGTGGGAATGGAGGTAGGGGTGCAACTGGTTGGATAACCATTTTAGGAGGCTTCCTGGAGGATCCACAGGGGAGAATTCCTGCAGAGAGGATCGGACAGCTCAGAAGACCCTGCCTGCCCCTTGGAAGACTGTGAGCCCAGGGCCCTCAGCCTCTGGAGTGAGCTGTGCCTCTTTGGTGGGGTTCCACACTGGCCCCCCAGTATAGCAGCAGCAGGACAGATGGGAGGCATCTCCTTCCCCCCAGAGGAGTTCCCAGACAAGGCAAGGTAGACAGAAGCCTGGTCTCCCAGGATCTGAGCACCAGAGTCAACCAGCCCAGGGGCGCCTGGGTGACTCAGTCAGCTGAGTGTCCAACTTCGGCTCAGGTCATGATATCACAGTTCGAAGGTTCCAGCACCGCATCGGGCTCTCTGCTGTCAGCACACAGCCTGCCTCGGATCCTCTGCACCCTACTTCTGTCCGCCTGTCCCTCCCTTCCTCTGCCTCCCTGCCCCCCTCCCTTCCTTCTCCCTCCCCCGAGCACACGTGCGTGTGTTCCCTCTCTCTCTCCCTCTCTCTCTCTCAAAGCTAAATAAACATTGAAAAAAAAAAGTTTAGAGTCATCTAGTCCAGCTTCCTCCTCACTTCTGCCTTGAAGGGCTGGGAAAGGTGTGCCTGCCTGCTGGTTCCCATGACCACAGCGCGTCAGGGGTCCCTGTGCTTCTTTGCCTCCCTGCATTCGCCTGCTCTGCCTGGTGCCCCTGGGCGGCTCCACCTTGGCCAGATGGGGCTGGAGATGCCACCGGGGATCTTTGTCATATTCGAGCTTAAGGGTTGGCAATAGGAAATTAAAGGTGTCCTTTAAGATAACTCTTTTTTGAAAATTTCTTTAAAAAGCTAGGATGTGATGTAGGGGTTACTTGAGATCTGGCACGAGAGAAGACTGGATTTCCATCCCAGCTTTCGTCCTAACCAGCTGTGTGACCTTGGGCTGGGCAGGCACCTCTCTGAGACTCCCATTTTCTCCTCCATGGATGGGAATAACAGTCACTCCATAGGATTATGAGCTCATGTGTTTAAAACACTTGCAGTTATTAACCGCATATGGTAGCTATTATAGTTACGATTATCATTATGCCTGGTGGGCCGAAGGTTCCTCGATCTCCTTTATATGACCCAGACTACAAACTGGACCTGGCCCAAAATCTAGACTCTAACTATGTAGTTTCAAATGCCCTAAGGTGTTTTTGTTTTAATTATTTTAAAAATAGCATCATTAAGCAATCATTAATGGGTAGAATAATTTATAGCGTAAGATCTTCAAACTCTTCTCAAGTACAATATGGCACATTTCTCTTTAATCACTTACATATTCACTGTGTCTGCAGCCAGGTGTATATTAGTTCTCTTTCTAAATCATCTGGAAATCGAGCTTCCTATTCTTATTTCAGGTTGGCACATCATCTGTAGTGGCTCAGACCTTTTCCTTCCGTAACTGGAGGCTTCGGGTCCTGGAAAGAGTCCAGTTTTATGGTTAGAAAGATCTGATTTCAAATTCTGACTTTGCTATTTGCTAGCTGTGTGGCTTTAGATAAATTTCTTAACCTCTCTGAGCCTCTTTATCTCCCTGTGCCTAACAGTATATCACCTCATAGATGATGGGGCCAATCAAATAAAATGAAATTTGCATCCCTCTGGTTTACAATAAACATCAATGGCTGTTGGCGTCTTTCTTTTCATTTTTCTCCCATATTCATACCTTGGGCTGTTCTGGAATATTGCGTTGGTGGACAAGAGGCTGGAAAAGTAAGCCTTAGCTTGATTGTACTTCTAGACCTTTCCTTCAGGCAGCTTCTAGAGAACTGCTTTCCGGTACAGAGGAGGTCAACTTTCATTTTACTTTTAAGGACGAGTGAAATACCCATTTTCCAAAGGAATTCCTAAAAGTGCTGCAGACCAGCTATAACTGGTCCTGCACACAGGGGTCCTTTCCTTAGCCACCACTGGTGTCACAGCCTTGTCTCCCTGAGTTTCTGCTGACAAATCCAAGTTTACGCCCTCAGCGGAACAGAGCATCGAAGACAAAACATTGAATGAAAGTTTGGGTTTTTTTCCTCTTGATGGAGATACATGGCCTTCATCAGAACTGTGCTCACCTCCCCTTCCTGCAGCCCCTCCTTGCCAACAACACAAAACCCAATGCTGGTGTTGATAGAACAGGGACCTGGGCCAACCTGCAGACCACTTGGACTGCGTTCTTGCCTTTGATTCCTGCTTCGGGGCTGTGTGGGCTCTCAGAGATCATTCCTGTGGGAGAGGAGTCCCAGATCTTTAATGGTGGGATATAAGGCAGTGAGGATGATGGCTAGGGAAGATGGGGGCGGGGGATGTCCTTCTCAGCCCTTTTCAGGTCACCCAGCCTAGGCCTTGACTGATCCTGTCTACAGCTGGACCTGGTGCTGGACAGACCTAGATGTGAACCTGGCTGTACCCTCTCCTGGGTATGTGATGCTGGGAACACTGCTTTCACGTCCCGGGTATCAATGTGCCAACCCCCTAGTGCAGGATAAACATTGGCGGGTGTTAGTCCCTTTCTTGTCCCCATCTATCACATTTTATTGGTTTCATCTGTAAAGCATGAGCTGAGCGGTTCCTGAAGCCTGGGGTTGAGGACACGGTCGTGTGCAGGGAGAAGAGGAGTAGCAGGAGCTTGAGTGGGTAGGGATCTTCTGGTCCAGTCATTCAACACGTCTTCAGAGTGGCTGGGTGCTCCGGGGGCTGTTGATGACACGGGAAGAGCTGGCCTTGACCTCATAATGGACAGGAGAGGTCAGATGGGGGAAAGTAAACGCTGTGATGGGGGGGACCCTGTGGGCTCAGGAGCAGGGCAGAGAGCCCTAGCTAGTGTGAGGAACAAGTGTGCTAAAGACAAGTTGGTTATGAGATCCACTCAAGCTGCCTTCCTGGGAGAACAGGCTAGAGAAGGCTGTTGTATTCTGTCTTTGCCAAGGTTTGTTTTGTGGCCCCTTTGAGTACTATAAAAGGGTTTTAATTTGGCTTCCATGGCTTGGAATGACCCTTTCTGCTCCCTGGGAAAAGGCGGCCATACTGTGGTTTTGAGACTAACCCTGGACCACACTGCCTGGGTTCAAGCCCCCTTTCCATCACGTTGCACCTGCGTGTAGATGACCTCTCTGAAGAAGGCCGGTTTCCCTCCTCTGCACCATGGGCATCCTCCATGCAGAGATCGTTCTACATGCAGTGCTCAGAACAGCGCCTGGCTTCCAGCCATGGAAACAGTGCTGTTGTTAAGCCAGGAGCATCTTGAGGCCTGGGGCCCCGATCCCTCCCTCTTCCCAGCAGGGTCCTTGTGCCTACATGCTCGGTATCCTTGTGGGTTTAAGATGGTGACTTTTAGCTGGTCCTTGGAGGGGTAAATTTTAACACACAGAGATGGAGAGGAGACAGATGGCGGGCAGGACGGGTGGAGACAGTGCAGTGTAGGGGGCAGTCTCGGGGGCAAAGGGCCAGGGCCAGAGAAAACCAAGACTGTGCAGGAGGTAACAGCAAGGGCTTCTGGGTGGAGGTCTGACAGTGTAGGAAGCCTGGGAGAGCAGGTGGGCTTCCTGGAGGAGGTGAGATGGGTCAACTGGCATAAGGGAAAAGTGGAAAGAGGAAGGAGTCACCGGAAAAGCCAGTGAGCGTTCGTAAATCTCAGTTCCCTCCGCTCATAAAGTTGTGCAGATGCATTTTTCTGTCAGTTTTATATTAACATTTACATAACAAGTAGATTGAGAGATGGCATTATTTACATATATATGGAGGCCGGCTGGAACTGGGGATCCTCACGCCTGTACATGACGTTTTATTGATTAATAAATTAGACATTTACAGATCAGGCACAAATCAAATGCATCCATTTCAGACACC
Organism: Herpailurus yagouaroundi; assembly: GCF_014898765.1. Taxonomy (NCBI): domain Eukaryota; kingdom Metazoa; phylum Chordata; class Mammalia; order Carnivora; family Felidae; genus Herpailurus; species Herpailurus yagouaroundi. The sequence goes on along the minus strand of NW_024412394.1, from coordinate 7,198,508 downwards.
CATCAGGTGCAAATGAATGTAAATTGGCGGCCTCATTTGCATACGGAAAGCAAACCACTTAGTTGTCATTTGTCATAGGCACCCTTGAGAGTCTGTAATTTGCCTTGTGGGGCCAGCCAGCAGCAGGGCCACCCCTGTGCTCTGGGTGCTTTCAGAGACTGGCAAGAGGTGGCCTGTGCAACGCTCCTGTCTTCAGCTCCCCCTCCCCAGTCACCAGCATCGTCCCGGAGGTGGGCTGTGGAGCCTCACTGGGGCCCTTGCCTTGTCACAGAATCAGAGTCTGGGTGGCCTGAACCAGAAGAAATCTGGAAGTCCATCTACACCAGTCCTGTATTTTACAGATGGTGAACTGAAGTCCAGAGAGGGGAAGTGACTTGCCTCAGGTCACACAGCCATGCGGGCACTGTGTCAGGACTGTGTCAGAACCCAGTTCTCCTTACCCCAAGTGCAGTACTTTGTGATGCCATTATGGCTCTTCCTCGCAGGAAAGAGAAGAACAAAGGCTGTAGCTTCTAGAACCATTGCCTCCTGATTCCATTTCCTGGAGCAGCACCTGGGTGTGGGGGGAAGAGGGGGTTCAGGAGAAGGATGAACTGCTATTCTCAGGCTGAGCTTGTTGGCAAGTCTCTGCCGATGCCCGATTTCAGGGCGCCTGGAAGCCCCTCGCCCCTGACAGTATTTCCCCCACCGTGCTCTGACTCCCCACACTCTTTTACTGACAGAAAGGGCGTTTCATTAGGTAAGAAAAGATAGTTTAAAGGCTGGCTGGTCTGGAGAGAGAAGGTGAGCAGAAGAGCCTTGGTCCCCTGCCTGGGTGAGAGTCAGGCCCCTGAGAATGATGGAAAAGGCACAGAAGGGGCGCACCAGAGGCCAAACTTCACCTCCTTCACAATCGAAGAGAGCAATGGGCTGCAAGGATGTTACATGTGGTAAGGCCGGGGGTTCCATTCGGGGGAGAGGGAGGAGGCTGACCCGTGAGGCCAGTTACCAAGACACCCGAGGAGTGAGTGGGCTGGAGAAGGCAACCAGCTCATCTGTCCTGTAATGGGACACCTGTTGGAGGCAGGACAATGGCTAAGTTGACCCCAGTAGGATTTTTCTGTGTATTTAAATTTTTTTTTAACCTTTATTTATTTGTGAGACAGAGAGAGACAGAGCATGAACAGGGGAGGGTCAGAGAGAGGGAGACCCAGAATCTGAAACAGGCTCCAGGCTCTGAGCTGTCAGCACAGAGCCTGACGCGGGGCTAGAACTCACGGACCGCGAGATCATGACCTGAGCCGAAGTCAGACGCTTAACTGACTGAGCCACCCAGGCGCCCCGCTGTGTATTTAAATCTGCATGTGTTTTTGGCAGGTTAGGGTATCAAGGTTTGGAGGTGGTTTTATTAAAAAATTTTTTTCTCTCCCGTGTGATAAGAAAACAGGTGAATGGGGACGTTATCCTCAGGTTTCCTGTACCCATCACTTACAATTATGAGGAAAACAGTGTGTGATTTTCCTAGAACTTCTGGGAAGTGACACAGGACTTGGGCTGACCTTCCTAGCCCCTTTTCTGGTCCGTCACAGCCTTTATACCACAAACCCAGCGGGGTAGCAGTGAGAAGGAGCAGCCTGGAGGCCCGGTTTGTGTCTAACCCGCTCTGTGACCTGGGGCCAGGCAACTCACCTTTCCATGCTGTCTGTGGAAACAGAAAGTATTCGAATTTCTTCAAGGCCACGGGATTTGCATTCCTGCCCTGTTGTGAGAGGGGCTTGGCCCAGTTATGTGATTGTCTGTGGCTCCAGGAAACAGGGTCGGTGGTAGAACCTAGCTGCGTTCCAGCGCCTGGTCCCAGCATGGCACACAGTTGGTGCTGCACGGACTGAACTATTATTCAGTGTCTCTGGTCAAAGAAAGTCTTGTTATGCTGACTCCTCCTGAGGGCTATTGGTGATAAAGCACCCAAAGATCCTTCAGTAACTTAAAGCACTAAAAACAGGGAGGCAGTGGGGGCCGGGGAAGGTGGCCTCAGTTCAGTGACTCCGTATGATTTTCCTTCCCTAACCTGAGCTGAGGCCCAGGGTTAGGGTGCCTCCTGAGCCCTTGTAAAATGCACTGGTGGAGAGTTCAGTGGGCGATGCCATCGAGGGACTCCATGAAGAAGCAAAACTGGGGGTCAGAGTCCTCAGTGGCCATTCAGAGAGAGGATGAGGAGGGGTTCACATCCCAGATACAGAGCACTTATGGAGCACCTACTGTGTGCCAGGCTACATTCACAGGTCTTACCACATTTGTTCACCCTGGCCTTCAAAAGGCCCTTGGAGCCTCTGAAGCAGTAAGTAGCACAGTAACAAAAGTGGTAAAATGTGCCTAAAAGGTTATCCGTGCAGAGACTCGCCGGGTCCTAGTGCCCTTTGACGGGCTTGGTCTCCTTAACGTCGCTCAGAGGGCAAGCCCAATCCTGTGCCTGCTCTCCCCTGGTCGGTTCCAGACCATTATGCACACATTCAGTGGGGCCCCATGCTGGACACTTCTCGCCCATTGCACAAAGCTGAGAGAAGCAGACAGGAGGCAGGGCTCCGGGAAAGCATCCTAGGCTCCCACCCCAGATTCTGTTTCCTCTAAATACTGTGGGTTCCCCCATAGATGCTGCCACCTTTCTAAGCCAGTGGTTTTCAGAGTGTCGTGCCCAGAAGATTCCTGGGCCCCACTCACAAGAGCTCGAAAGCAGTGAAGGCCAGGGGCCCAGGGATTCTGACGCAGGTACACATGACCTTCACACGACTCCCTTGCTGGCAGGCTTGCTTGGCTTGCACCCCGGCTTCCGGTGGTGAAGTGGGTCACCGCAGCTTCAGCGGGAGGGAAGGGTGGGTGGGCGGGGCTGTGGGCCTCCCAGGGCTCTGTGCAGCCGGGACCTCCCTGTTTCATCTGACTCCCCATGGGAGCACACGCTCACACACCTCTATTCTCTGCTTCAGGTGGCAGGCTGGCGCCTTTGGCCTTCTTTTCTGGCAAAATTGGCTGGACTCAGCCTTCTGGCTCCCTCCGCTCCCTCTCGGAGCACCGGATTCCCTTGGTCATTGCCCACCTGACTCACCTTCCTGGGCACCCTCTAGGCCCCGCCCGACTTGCGCCCTCCTTGCAGACTGGCCAGGTGGCCCTCCGGTACCATTTAGTTTTCCCTTGTTTCTTTCTGTAGCCGTGGGCTTACCTCAGCCTCCTCCCCAGCAGGATCTCCCAGCATGCCTTGAGGCTGGCGACCGCCCCCACCCCCCACCTCCCACGGCTCCCTCTGCCGGGAGGACCCATCTGCTCTAGAGGCTCCTTGATTTTCCTGCGCCTCCATTGACTGAGTAGCACTGCAGTACCCCATGAAGAGTCCCTCTTTTCCTTCCGGTCTTAGGGGATGTGGCCTTCGTCCCCAAGATACTCAACATACTCCTCTGCTAGCCCATTTCACAGATGAAAAACCTAGGCTCAGGGAGAATGGAACGCCCCCTTCGTCTCCCAGTGGGGCTCTGTCTGGAAAGTGGGGGAGCTTTGCTAGTGGCCCCCTGCGAGCTGAGTCCCAGGTTCCCCCAGCCCCAGGCGGTGACCTTCCCTCTCCAACAGGGTCTTTATTTTGTTCCTTCCTTGATGTGAGAAATTGAAAGGAGGCAGGTCAAGGTGAACCCGCCCTTGATTCAGCACACAGTTGAATCTCCCCGTCTGGACACCTCTATGCACCCTGTCCTCCCTGCCATGACACCCCGGCCTCAACGTCCCTCAAGGGCAGAGTCCCGGAGCATCTTGTTGCTGTTTTGTGAATCTCGAATGATAATTATATGTATAAAATTCGACTGCTTAAACCGTTCAGGATTAATCGGCACCAACACACAGAAATGCGCCTTGCCTGTAATTAGCGATTCCCTGGCAAATGCATTTTGCAAAATAGCACTTGATTTTAATAACAGGCTGTTAGTATTAGAACACTGTGCCCATTTTATTTCAAATTGTCAAAGCAGCCCCCTCTCTCTGGCCACCCCAGCCTCCACCCGCAGGTGCCTGAGATCCTGGTTGGGGGTCTGGCGCCCTCGGGGAAAGGTGTCTTGGTGATGTCCTCCTCTGCGCCCCTCTGAACAGCTCCACCCCCAGCAGGGGCCCCCCAGTCACAGCTGCTGCCTGGCGGTGTGAGTGTCTCAGCACTGTCTTGGCGAATCTTCCCCTCCCCCCCTCCTCCATGGGCACCTGCACTTCCACTGCCCCTGTTTCTCTCTCTCCCCTCCCTCTGGCTCCAAGGTCCCCTCTGACTCCAGTTCTGTCTCTCTCCAGGGGCAGTGGCTCCACATCTCCGAAAGCCTCGGTGTGGGTCCCCTACCTGCCGCCCTCCACTCCTCACTGCCTCTCTAATTCCTTCTCCCTTCTCTACTCTGTTGGCTTCCATGCATGTGGCAGGATGCTTGGGTCCCTGGTGGCTGAGCCCTGACCCTCTGAGGATTTTCCATCCTGGGGGTGGGGGGTGGAAGGGAGATGGAGTGGGGGCTCTGAGCTGGTGGCCAAGCATCTGCCTGGATGACCTGGTCACACCAGGCCGGGGATAGGCAGAGGGGGCAGGCTCAGCTGCGGCCACTGCCTGCCCCTCCTGCTCCTGCGGCCACCCTGCCCCATCCTCCAGAGACCCCTGTCCTTGCCGGCACCACTGTGTCAGCACAAAGTACAGGAACAGCCGTGATCGAGGGACCTTCTTAGGAGGGTGAGGAGTGAAAGGACAGGAAGGCCAAAGTGCCTCTGGGTGGCTCAGACAGAAGGCTGGGTGGCGGGGTGTGCCCCAAACCCTGCAGAGGAGGCAAGGAAAGGGGGTCCCTCCAGTGTGAGCATGATCCCAGGTTTTCCCTTCTCCCCTACCCACACAACTGACCCTCCTCCCATTTTCCCACAACCACCTGGTTGCCCAGGCTGGAGACCAAAGCATGATCCCTGCCCCTCCCCCTTAGCCCGTACCCAAAACTGCCCCTCTTCCTCTGCAGTCCTTTCTCCATCCCATTACCATGGCTATCAGTCAGCAATGTGGCAGCATCTCTTCCTGGCTGGCCTTCCTGCCTCCTGCTAACCGTTTTCGCGGCCACCAGAGGGTCTGGCTTAAAGCCAAAGCCACGTCTCATTGCCACACTACTTAAAATCCTGCCATGGGTCTCTGTCGCCTCAGCATACGGCCCAAACTCCTGTACCTGGCCCGCCTGCCCTTGGAACCTCATCTCCTCACCTGTCCCTTTCTATCCAGGTACACCAGACGGTTCCCAGGACTGCCAAGCCTTTGTGTGTGCTGTTCCCTCTGCCTAGAATGCCCTTCTCTGTCCCTTCTCCTCTGAAAAATCCCAGTGCCCAGAACAGTACTTGGCACACACTATATGCTCAGTTAGTGTGTTTTGAATGAATGGTATATCTTACCCATCACCTAGCCGCAGTTCAAACGTTTCCTCCTCTGGGAAGCCTTTCCTACCCACCCTAGATTTACCTGCATCTCCTGTGTGCTATCTGGACACCATTAATGTGTCACTTTTCTGCCTGAAATAAAAACAGACCTGTTGTATTTGTCTGCTATTGCGGAGTAACAAAGACTCAAACCCAGTGGCAGAAAGCGGTGGCATTGAGCTGGGCTTGACAGAGAGACTCAGCCAGGGTAACTCTGCTCCCTGTCTCTCTTCCTACATGTGGACCTGTGGGCTAGCCCAGGTGCACTCTTGTCATGGCAGTGGCAGAAGCACAAGAAGGCAAGAGGGACTTTAAGGTCTCTTAACGCCCAGCCTTGAGGCTGACACATCATTCTATCTTATTCTGTTGGCCAAAGCAAGTCTCATGGTCAGATCCAAAGCCAAGGATGGGGCAATATACTTGCCCCTTTTTGGGAGGCACTTGAAAGTCTTTCGGCAAAGAACACGAATGTGGGTGGGGGTTGGGTGGGCAGATTTGGACCCACACCAAGGCTTGAATTCCCATCTCCCTGCTTATTCATATGGAGAGTCATTTCACCTCTCAGAACCGGTTTCCTTATTTTTCAAGGGCTCTTATGGGAATTAGAATAATGCATTCATTCACACAGTGCATATCTCTTGAGCACCTACTATGTGTCAGACCCTGTCCTAAGTACTGAAAATATAGCAATGAATAAGATTGATAATACATGTAGAATGCTGAGTCTTGCCCAGAAAGCAAGCTCCCTTCCCTCTCCCCTGCCCTGCAGAGGTGGTACCGGTGCCCTGACTGGTACCCTGATTGGTTCTCCGTGGTCAGGCCTTGCCTACACGTCTACCTGCATCCTGCTACTGTTCCTCTGGAACTGCTCAGGGCAGTCCCCCTGAGGGTGCTGGGCTCGGCTCCTCCTGGGCTCTCCACTTCCACTCTTTCTGCCTGTAATACCCTCACCCCCCTTCACTTAACCCTGCCTGTTCCCTGGCCTCATCTGGGACACCAGTTGCTCTAGTGAGTAACGCTCACCACACTGTGCTGTAACATGGTAAACCTTCCAGGGCTGACCTGCTTGGCTTCACGTCCTCAGAGCCTGGAACACAGCAGGCACTCAGTGCTCATACTGGGGGAAGGAGAGACTGAATGGATGGATGGGTGTATCCTGAAGAGTCTTGTGTCTCGCAGGCTCACAGAGGGTGGCTTGTGGAGCCAGCAGGGAAAGACAGAAAATGATGCCAGCTGCCTGTCCTCAAGCATTTACTAAGCGCTTGCCTTAGCCTGTGCTCGGGAATGTGTCGGACCAAGACACTGCCCCTGTTTGACATGTGCACTCAGTAGATCATCCAGGGAGGGCAGCTGAGTAGGGCATGCCAGTGTATAATCAGGCTGCCCAGACTCCGATTCACTCACTTCCCCTGTGTCGGTGTTTCCCTCTGGAAAGTGGGATTATAACAACACTTGTTTCATAGGGGTGTTGGAAGAGTTGACTGAACAAAAAGTTTACTGGTCACCAACTATGTGCCAGGCACTGGAGAACGCAGGGAACAAAATGGTATCTTAGCACCAGGCTGAGTTCATGGTGCACAGTCCGCATTCACCATTGTCCCTGCCATCACCTAGTCCAGCCCTGTCATTTGACAGATGAAGAAACGGAGGCCCAGAGAGGGTAAGGCATTGACCCAAGGTCACACAGCAAATTAAGGATGGGACTGATAGTAGAAACCAAGTTGCCTGAGGCCCAAGCGAGGCTCTTTGTACTTTACCTCCCGTTTCTCCTTGGAAAAGGGACAGCCGGGAGATGAGGGGTCTACAAAAAGGGGGCAGAAGACAAGAGGAAGACTGGTTGGATCTGCCCTTGCTCCCTCTCAGTGCTCGTGGACCTCGATTGATTCAATTTCTGTTGTCATTGCCTAATTGTCCGCACTAATGGAGCAGAGATAATCCTGAAGTGCAGCTAATCCCATAACCTGTTCTTCCCAACTCCGCCGCACATATATCCTGCCATCCTGTGTGTGCCGCTGGCCGGTGTGTGTGAGCAGAGCTGGCTGACTGACCTCACTAATTAGGCTTTGCACAGATTGATATTGAAATGAGTCTGCGCTCCTGTGAGTGCACCTGCTCAGGTGGTTGGGAGGCGTCCTGGGCAGGAGATTCTGGTTGGGATGAAGGTGCCCCGAGATGAGCAGAGAAATCCACATGCAAAGTTGCTGCCACAGGTGGGAAGGGGTTTAAGAACCTCCCCTTCCCTTGTCCAGGGTCTGTGTCAGAGAGTGGGGCCCGATGCCCTGCCTGGTGTGAAACACACATGAAGCAGCGTGATTTTTGTCCTAAGCATCTGAGATTGGATTCGTGGAGAGGTGTGCATTTTAGGAGCCCATCCTGAACTTTCCCTGTCTTGCAGACCTTGGTTCTCCACTCAGAACCACTTCTTCATTCCCTGCTGCATCACAGGGCAGGGCTAATGTGGTTCTCACCGCTTGGTAATGTGTCTTTGACTTGACAGGTCTTTTGAAGACCACGTGTCAATTCAGTTGAATGGATTCAGGCCCGGGATTTGGGGCACTTGTAATCTGGCAGTGGGGAGGGAGGGGGAATGAGAGGGGGAATGAGAGGAGATGGCTCCTTATTACATCCCAGTACCTGGGTGACACAGTCAAAGAGCTGTCCTTTCCCGCAGGGGCTGATTTCTAGATCTAGAGTGTATGTACTGCCTGAGCAGGGACTTTTTTTCTGGTTTATACCCCAGTGTATCCCAAGTGCCCAGAAATGGGCCTGGCACAAAGCAGCCATACAATGACAACGGTTGGGGAAGAAGTGAAGACCCCATCACGGGAGATGGTGTTTCTAGACCCAGGGTCCTTAGGTCCCAGCTCTTAGATGAGGAGCTCGACTCCTGCGGGTGTTTTCCCGAGAGGACCCAGTGAACAAGGCTCATCCCCGGTCACTCAGTGGAGACTGTGCCTCTCCTGGCCACCCCGTAGTCCTGCAGGAACCTAGAGACTTGAGTGGGAACAGGCCAGGACCAGCGTGTAGGGTGCATGAGTGGCAACTGTAGGTGAGAGAGGTCAGCAAGACCACCGTCTGGAAGATGCTAGGGGGAGAAACCCTTTGACAGGTTATTGCCTAATAAGGAAAACAGGTGGCATGACCATGATGCCTGCCAATTAGATCAGGTGATCCCCGGGGCACCTGTGTGGCTTAGTTGGTTAAGCGTCTGACTTCGGCTCAGAACTGCGGCTCAGGTCATGATCTCACAGTTTGCGGGTTTGAGCCCCCCTTTCGGCTCTTGGGCTGACAGCTCAGAGCCGGGAGTCTGCTTCAGGTTCTGTGTCTCCCTTTCTCTCTGTGCCCCTCCCCCACTTGTGCCCTGTCTCTCTCCGTCTCTCAAAAGTGAATAAACATTAAAAAAAAATTTTTTTAATAGAATAAATTTTTAAAAATAAAGTAAAAAATCAGGTGATCCCTTCGTGCCTACAGATTACATCAGATGTGTGTGTTTAAAGCTTCCTTGGCTGCCTCCTAACAGCCGAAATCTGCATCTTTTCTCTCAGCCATTGTCCTTGGTTCTGAATCTTTGTGGATATTTTAGTCCCTGTGAAGTCTGCTAGGTGACCCTCCCAGGCTCGACTTGGAATAAATGATTTTGGTGCAGACACGAAACCAGGGCTGAGGTTTACTCAGCATCCGTGGGGACCTTCATAAGCCTCAGAAGGTTTATGCACCTTCTCTCGTGGAGGGGGAGGAAAGCAGACACTCAGACAGACCTTGCTAAGTCGTCATTTCCAGCTGCCCCAGCCCGGAGGTGCCCCCACCGGGTTGCTTAGTTTGGGTTCCAGCAGAAGCAGACCTGGAGACCAGGATTTGGGTGTCAGCAGTTTATCTGGGAGGTTGGCTTGGGGCACACTGGTGGGTGGGGATGGAAGGGTGGAAAGGAAGGGAGGGAGGGAGGAATGTAAGGCAGGGCAGGAAACATAGCCAATAAAAGCTGGGTTTTCAAGTCACTTACCCCTGGCGGCAAATGGAGCTAATTCCACTGGGGACCCCTGGGATTCAGTGTAGTCTCAGATTTGTGCCACCTGAGAGGATGAGTGGGCTGGGGTATTTATACCCTACTCTAGGTGGGGAGGAGGGGGGTATTGGTGAACACCCCTTGTGCTGGGGAGTGCTGATTCCCTGGCACTTTGGGCCCACCGTGAGGGCAAGCAAAGTGACTCCAGTACAGAGAAGCCCTCAGGTAGAAAGACACAGGTGCTGGCAGCTGGGAGTTGGACACATCATGGAAAGGGTGAGGGTTATGGGCAGACCAGCCCCCCACATCTGCCACACAGGGCTCCAGACCTCAGCGGGCGTGACCCTCAAGTTCACACCTTTTGCACCAAATCTCACATTCTGTTCATTTTTCTTTGGGGGCTACTGTTTCCAGGGATAAGATCAGCCGCACGGTTTCCAATCTGGAGGTCTTTCCAACATGCAGTTGAGGAAAGAGACACTAGCCACAGTGCATACGAAATTCCCCAGCCGGCTTCCCCAAGCCTCTCCCAGAGTCCCCTTCCCCCTCTTCACTCAGTGTGTTTCGAAAAAGCAAGCTCTTTTTAGCATGTGGTGAGTGAGGCCAAATTAGGAAGGTAAGGCTGAAGTAAAAATAAACTCACTTAAGCGTGCCCAAAATAAATGGCTTTTGGATTATCTGCCGTTTTGGATTATGCCATCCCCACGGAGAGTGACCATGAGTGCTGGGTTCACCTGCTGTAGGCTGGGGCTGCCGGGTGGCTAGGCAGAGTGGGCTGCTGCTGAGGAGTTCTAGAGATGGGGCCTCTAGCCAGGGACAGGACGGGGGCGGGGGCTGCATATGGGAAAAGAGACGAGCTTGGGAAAGGGGGACTGATTAGCAGCTCTTTCCTCAATCTGCTGCTTCTCCAGAAGTTCATGGGTATTATGAGGGTGTGAGGAGAGAGAAATGAAAGAGTCGTGTGGTCAGGTGAGTTTGAAAAATGCTGGTATGGCCAAAGCTGCAAGTTTATTTACTGCAGGACTTCTCAGGTCCTTTACCACGCAGGTCAGCATTGTGATTTTCCAAAAAAGGAATATGAGCCTGCAGGTATGCAGGTGTATACGTGCACGTATATGTATGTATATTTTGCTTTTGCCAAAGCTGTTTGGATAATGGGACTCTTTCCTTCATGTAGAGTTCTTAGGACTTGTGTGAGTACCCTGTGGAACGTTCTTTGGGAATGCCGTTTGGCATTTTTCCAGAACTTTCTCATACCCAGTCCTTGTCAGATCCTATTAAAAGCAGAAAACAGAAAACTCATCACTTCTCAGTTTCGGATCCTCAAGTTTCCCCAGGCCTGTTGGTTGATGCTCAGACTCCTTTAGCCTGGCATGCTGGACCCCCATGACCTGGTCAGGTCTGCTTCTCCTGGTGGCTCCCCTAGGAGCCCTGAGCTTCCAGACCTGTGGACTTTTGCATGCCTGCTCTCTCTTGGGAAGGTCCTCTCTCTAACCCCTTCTGTTTGGTGAGCTCCTGTTCATGTTTCAAACCTCAGCCCAGACATCACTTTGGAAAAGTTTTCCTTGACCTTACTGCCATCTAAAATGAGCCTTCCTGACCACCCTTAAAATTGCAGCCCCTGACCGCAGGGCTCCTTGTTCCCCTCCCTGCTTTATTTCTCTCCTTGGCACTTAGCACCTCTGCACAGGTTATGACATTACCATATCTGTTCTGTTTCTCAATTGTGGTCCGTCTTCTGCCTTCAGAATGTTGGCTCCATGAGGGCAGGGATCACTGTCCATGCTGTTCTCTGTTGGCAGGGCCTGGCACACAGTAGGTGCTCCAAAATATTTGTTAAATGAGAGGCGATGATACGTACTTCCTCAGCTGTTCTGCTTCGGTATCTTTTTATAAAAATATTTAATTTTGAAAGAGAAGTGGGGAGGGGGAGGGAGAGAGGGAGACAGAGGATCTGAAGCAGGGTCTGAACTGACAGCAGTGAGCCCACTGTGGGGCTCAAACTCAGGAACCTTGAGATCTCTGACCTGAGCTGAAGTTGGATGCTCAACCAGCTGAGCCACCCAGATGCCCCTCTGCCTCAATATCTTAAATGCATATTATTATCAAACACATGGGCTTGCAAACAAGTAATTGTCATGGTGCCCTGCCTCTCAGGCACACTGGCTTCTCCAGGGCACCTGCTCTGGGACCCTCCTCTGTGTCCCCATCAGTTGATAAGTCCCTGCCACTAAGGACATACAAAACAAATGCCCCTTACAAGCACCAGTCACAGTGTTTATAAACAGAGAAGCCAGCCTTCCTCCTGGCTAAGGTGGGGGACAAGGGACTGCATTTTGCAGGCCCTGACTCTGTCCAGCCCAGGGGCCTCTCTTTTTACTTCGCTCTCATCTCCCAGCTGACAGTTGTTGGCCGGAGTTGATTTCTTCCTACTCGAAAAAGTGGTGAGGATTTTCTCTCCCCCTTTTTCTCGGCATTAAGGACAGGGCCGTGGCTTCCTCTCAGTGGGTCTTTCTTGTCCCAGGGTAGCTCAGAAAATGGGTCCAGAAAGCTGTGGGGCCATGGTGGGGTCTCAGAAGGAATCTGGGTTGTGCCGTGTTCATTTTCAGTGTGGCTGAATCTGACTGTGTTGAAGACAGAGCTGAATGGGGCCCAGAGCCTCTCAGGCTAGAGTCTGACAAGCCAGGAGGGCGGGGCCGGCTGGCCTGGGGTGCAGACAGACAGACAGGGTGTGTCTGCGATACTGAAGGGACTACTACAGTATTTCATTGCATCTAAGTCTCCTTTGATTAAAAGATGGACTGTTATTTTTTGTGTCCTTAGGAAAGAAATGTTGCTGCTGATTAAACTTTGACGTGGCATTGACTGTAAGGTGTATCCCGATTTCAGAGATGTTCTGTAAGCATTTTAGGATTGAGGGAATGTGGCCTTGTTATCGCAGGAAGCGGAGGTGGGCGGCTGGGGGAGGTGGGCGGCAGGAAGTTAAGTACGCCCCTGGGCACAGGACACATAGCATCACGATTGTCCTTTGCTGCCCATAAGCAAAATTGTGCAGAGTCAGGTCTCCTGGTGGGGGCTTGGCATGCACTGGGAACTGGGCTGGGGCAGGGATTTCCCTGCTTTAATGATCCGGGTCCTAAATCCAGAAATCTGACTTCAGTTAGAATCCTCTTCCCCGGGTGCCTGGGTGGCGCAGTCGGTTAAGCGTCCGACTTCAGCCAGGTCACGATCTCGCGGTCCGTGAGTTCGAGCCCCGCGTCAGGCTCTGGGCTGATGGCTCGGAGCCTGGAGCCTGTTTCCGATTCTATGTCTCCCTCTCTCTCTGCCCCTCCCCCGTTCATGCTCTGTCTCTGTCCCAAAAATAAATAAATATTAAAAAAAAAAAAAAAAAAAAGAATCCTCTTCCCTTAGGAGCTCTAATTTTTTTTTTTTTAAGTCTGTCTATTTATTTTGAGAGAGACAGAGAGAGAGCAGGAGAGGGGCAGAGAGAGAGAGAGACTCCCAAGCAGACTCCATGCTCAGCGCAGAGCCCGACGCAGGGCTCGAACACAAGAACCATGAGATCATGACCTGAGATGGAATCAAAAGCCAGACGCCCAACCGACTGAACCACCCAGATGCCCCAGGAGCTCTATTGGCTTTGCCGTCCGACTTCAGCCAGGTCACGATCTCGCGGTCCGTGGGTTCGAGCCCTGCGTCGGGCTCTGGGCTGATGGCTCAGAGCCTGGAGCCTGTTTCCGATTCTGTGTCTCCCTCTCTCTCTGCCCCTCGCCCGTTCATGCTCTGTCTCTCTCTGTCCCAAAAATAAAAAAAAAGTTGAAAAAAAAATTAAAAAAAAAATAAAAAGACCCTGCCTATTCCTGGGAAACCTTGGACCGTGGTAGCAGAAATCCTTTCTTCTCCCTCGTCCCCATCCTCCCCCGCCTGGACCGACCGCCACATCACCACCCCACGCCTGGTTCTCCGTCACCCTGTTGGCGGCTTCTCCCTCTCCAGTTTGTCCCACGTGCTTCCCGAAACACCTGTCATGCCTCCTCTCAGAAACCTACTGCGCCTCTCTCTGGCCTGGTATCTCACAGACAGGCTGATGCAGGGCACAGCACTCGCCCCGGAGGCACGTGGCCTGGGATCGGATCCCCTAACCCACTACCAGCTGCGTGACTGGGGGCAAGTTACAAACCCTCCTGCTGGCTCAGCTCCCTGTGGATAACAAGGCCGGGTCCCCTTGATTCTAACATCTTTATTTTAACATCTCTGAAACTGGGACGCCTCCTACGATCTATGGCATGTCAAAGTTTAATTAGCAGTGATCTTTCTTTCTTAGGGATATCAAAACAGTTTATCTTCTAATCTACAGAGCCTTAGATTTGATGAAATGTTATAATGCCTACCTCAAGGGTTGTGAGTGCTAAGTTGGCTAACAGGAAAAATTCTGTGCACGGCCCCTGGCACACAGTGGGGACCTCGTAAATGTTATTACTACTGGCACCAGAGTAAACTCTGACCTTCGTGTCTCCTGAGAGTCTTCTCTCGTTGTCCCCACTAGTGGCCGTGGTGACTGCCCTCTGTGCCCTCCTGCATCAGACCCTCTTTGGCCTTTTTCCCTCTGGTCTTGCCCCTCCCCCTCCGTTGGACCCCCTCTTTACCCATAGTGCTCTACCCTTCCTTTTTACCAGCAGGGGTGCCTGGCCACACTCTGCTGGCCCTTCCAGATCTGTAGTTAGCCTCGCCCCATCCAGCACTGACCTGGGTATTCGTACTGTTTTCCTCTATTTCCCCTGTGTAAGTCTCGCCTTCCCAATGTTCCTTGGAACTGAGAGCCCTGCACTCTGCCAGCCACTGGGCTGGCCAGGAAACGACCATCAAAGTGCCCACCCAGTCTGAAAGAGCATCCCTATCCGCCCCTGACCCTGTTCTCATTGCCTCCAGCACGTAACCCAGCCTGTCATTCAGGGTGTGTATCTGCTGGTTTATTGTTGGCTTCCCCTGTGAGAATGCAAACCCCCTGGGACCACAGCCTGATGTTCTCACTCATCACTATGCCCCAGCAGTGAGCCCTAGCCAAGGACAGGCATGATGGAGGTGCTCAATTAATGTTTGTGGGATTACTGTGAACGTTCTTATTCACCAACTGGTTTGTGGGCCAAAGGAGGGCACAGGGTTTTGGGTGGTGGTGGCAGGGTGGCTCAGCTTTTTGCAGACTGAGGCTCAATGATCAGGAAAGAGACGGGGGTTCCAGACAACCAAGGGGAGTCCCCAACTGGGTGGGGGTCCCCGGCTTTTCCTGGCTTGACGGTACATAAGGAAACCTGGGCCCAAGAAGTCAAATTCTGTGCCCTAAGTATGTGGCTTTCAAACTTCTTTGACAGAGTTCCACGGTGACACATGCGGTTCCCCTCACACACACGTGAACGCTCACCTTTTACTCTGAGCGGCACACTTTATTTTCTGTGCCATTTTATTCCACTCTCTGCTCTTTCATTATGTTTTAAGGCCAGTTTGACCCACTACACTGAGTTTATAACCCACAAATGGGTGTCCCAGAGCTACTGAGTGTGGAAGGTGACTGTCACCGCAAGTTTGCTGGACGCAAAGCCCGTGTTCTTTCCGGTGAGCGGTCCTGCCTGGGAGGATAGCTACAGAAACTCACGTGTATTAAGAGAACAAGATTATTCTGGGAAATTAAGTGGGAGGTCCTATCAGAGCTCAGGAAGGAAGTTCTGTGGGTGTGTCATTCCTGGCTGGGTCATTCGGGAAGAGGGAGCCCACTTCGCCGGTGGTAGGCACTCCGAAAGTTTTGTGGACTAAATGGGGGAGTGGGCGAGTGAATGGACGAATAACCCCCCTTCCCACACACCTCCAGCACAGCCCCTGCAGGGGAAGGAGAATATGCCACCCTGGTTGCCATGGTCCTGAGAAGGAAAGGATGTCAAAGTCCTGGCAGGGAAGGACCCCTGGGGATCGTCTTGTCCACCCCACCATTGCACAGATGTGGGCACTGAGGTCCAGAGAGGAGACGTGGAGCATCTGAGATCATGCTGTGGTCACTGAAGGAACGGGGCGGGCCTACCGTGTGCTGGCTCCCAGGCCAGAGCTGAGTCCAGGCTTTGGAGTCTGGAATACAGTGCCCTCTGCCATGAATATTACTATTAGTTACGGCAGCATCTTTGGGCATTTCTGCAGCACTAAGTTCATGACAAGCGGGGCATCAAGTGCCTTACGGGTACTAAGTCATTCACTCCTCATGCAAACCCTATAGAGTAGGCACCCTTATTAACCTCTGGAGAGGAAAGTGAGGCACAGAGCAAGCCACTTGCTCAAGGTTGTGGTAGAGCAGGGATTTGACTCTAAATGGGCTCTGGAGCCGTGCTGCTGGAGGCTTGGGTGGGGGGAAACAGGCTGTCTGGGCACAGGCAAAATAGCCAAGTCCTCTCAGGTGGATGGTCAGCACCCCTGCAGTTCAGGCCCCTTGGAAAGCCCCCACACCTCCTGTGTGGCTGATGGTGCAGCTGACAGTTGGGGGCTGTGGGGTGGGGACAGGCAGAGGGGGGCCGTCGAGGAGGGCAGGACAGGATGGATGCACAGGAGGCTGAAGCTGGCTCTGCCCTGTCCCTGTGGCATGTCCTCAGGCAGGAGAAACCATCACTGTTAACAATCATAAAATGGTAGTAGGTGCCAGCACTGTGCATGGGTGATCAGATCTAAGCCTAGGAGGAAGTGGGGGCAGACCGGGGAGGTAACTAGCCCAAGGTGACAGCAGGGGAAGGGACAGAGCCAGGCGTGGGTGCCAACTCGACCCAACTGCAGAGCCCTGTTATCACCCCTGTGCTGTACTTCAGGGAATGGCCTTCTCCATGCCTCAGTTTCTCACCTCTCCGGTGAAAAGAGAGGCTCCCACCTTGACTATTACAATACCTGTCACCTGTTTAAAAGACACGCACGTTTGTTAGCTATTATTAAAAAAAATTTTTTTTAATGTTTATTCATTTTTGAGAGAGAGAGACAGAGACAGAATGTGAGCGGGAGAGGAGCAGAGAGGGGAGGAGACACAGAATCCGAAGCAGGCTCCAGGCTCTGAGCTGTCAGCAACGAGCCTGACACGGGGCTCGAACTCACAGACTACGAAATCACGACCTAAGCTGAAGTTGGATGCTTCACCGACTGAGCCACCCAGGCACCCTGTTAGCTATTATTCATCTCATTGTCATCATGGCGTCAGAATCCCAACGCCTGACTCTGAGTTGTGACTTAAGGGTTAGACAGATTCAGATAGAATCTGAGACTTTTCAGGGTCAAGGGCCTGGGCATTTTGTGAGCAGATCATTCAGAATCCACTAAAGGCCTGACAAAGAGACAAGTCAACACAAAACAAGATGTCACCAGCATTTCTTGGCACTTGTGATGGGCCAGGCATTGGGCGAGGCATTTTTCTCCTTTATGTCCTAATATCCCATCAAAACAATAAGTGAGAAACATCAACTCTGCCCAGTCTTCAGATGAGAAAACTAAGGTTGTTCAGAGGGTCTCAACTGCTCGCCCTTAAAAGAGGCCGTTTGGCACTGAGGCCGAGAGCAGGGACTCTTCAAGGACCCCACCCTCAGTCTGCCTCAGTTCTGGAAGCTGGAGCCTGTCTCAGCAAGCCAGCGTGAAGATTAAATGAGATACTGTGTGTTCAGGATTTAGCGTGTGTCTGACACAGGCGAGGCACTCAATAAGCAATAGTCATTGAAATCCCCACCTGTGTTTTCTTAGGGTCTAGAGGACGGGGAATAAATCCCTCTCTAGATCATGAACTAAACCAGGGCAATATCAGTCCGGCGTGGGGAATGGTTGGGCACATCAGTGAGCATTTATGAAGAGCCTACTACGTGCAAGCTGAGTCCAGGCTCTTTCAGTGCAGCAGAGACGTGGAGTGGAGCCGTGTAGGCGTCGAGCCCTGGCTTGTGACTCTCAAGTTCAGGGCTCGGGGAGCTGACACACAATCAGTACCATTTACTCACCCTTACCTGGATTATCAGTGCGATGCTTTCTAAATTAATGGTGGTCCTTGATCTGTGTAGTGCTTTATAATTTGTGAACAATGTTCCCCCTTTAAAGGATAGGACTTAGAAACTCTGTGGTCTTTTCCTTTCAGCTTTCCATCCCTGCCGGGCAAATTAGGGACAGATAGTCCCATCTGGCATCTGACAAAGCTGAGGCTCAGACAGTGGAAGTGAGTCGCCCGAATTGTCGAGACTGGTTGCTGGGAGTGTGGGGGCTGGAACTCTGATCTCCTGATCAAAGAATTCTCTCCACCGCATCCTGGGCTCCTTCTCCAAGGGAGACATGGCTGACCCCAGCCTGGGGGACAGTGACTTCTTGGAAGATGGGCTGGGACAGCATGACTCAACAGTTGGGGGCAAACGGTGCAATTTGCAAGGCATGCGGGGACGCACATGGGGAGCTCCAGCATGCTGGCACCTTCCCAGGGACCAGACACAGTCTTACTCGAAATCCCAAACACCAACTGAACGAAATACCCGTTAAGCTTGGAGAGTAGCTCCGGGCTGTACTCCTGCCCTAGCTACATAATTTTAGAATATGCAGGATGCAGGTTTGGCTCCAGTGTGCAGTGTTTCTGGGGGTATTTTTTTTTTTAATAGTTCCATTCATGCTTCAGAGAGCTAGCAGATTCATTCTGGTCAGAGCTCTGCCTTCAGTTGAAGCTCCTGTGCACATATCCACAGGAGCAGAGAACAAAAATGCACCTGGATGGTTTTTATTCAAGTTGGCAGTTGTCTGGATAAAACCATCCTGGACCACCACATTGCATGGAAGACGTCTTATCCTCTGACAGAAGACGCTGGGCGTCCACAGCCATTCTGCTGCCCATTACTTGAGTGGCCTTGAATCAGGCATCTTGCCTCCATCCTGCATCTGCACAGGGACACAGGGAGGGTGCTGGACTAAGATGTCCTTTGGCCCTGGTTTTGTAGAAATGGATACAGTTGCAAGTAGTGCCCAAGCCCCTGGAAAGATTTGGGTCCCTCATTGGGGCCTTTCAGGCCCAGCCTTCAAGATCCTGGATATTGAGACAGGGAACAACTTGGGGCCATTTGTGCCAATGGCCACTTGGCCACAACCTTTAGGGTCTGGGTCACTTGGGCCCCAGACCCTCTTTTTTACTTTTGATTTTTCAAATGTTTATATTTTTTCTTGAGAGAGAGAGAGAGAGAGAGAGAGAATGAGTGGGGGAGGGGCAGAAACAGAGAGACACAAAATCCAAAGCAGGCTCCAGGCTCTGGGCTGTCAGCACAGAGCCCTGCATGGGGCTTGAACCCACGAACCATGAGATCATGACCAGAGCCAAAGTCAGACACTTAACTGACTGAGCCACCAGGCACCCGGGCCCCAGACCCTCATACATAGCTATGCGTCTTGGGGCTCAACCTGACCAGTCGGCAGAGGTGGCCATATTGAGGAGGCCCATCCTGGAGAGTCACAGCTGGGACCCCCAATCCCTGCTAGGAGGCCTGAAATTAAGATGGGAGTTGGAGAGAGTTAGGTCATCCTTATGTAGGCTTTGAAGTCCCAAAGCCACCTCCACTGAGCGCACCCTAGACACCACCGGCACAGACTGTCCAGTGGTTCCAAACCAGCGCTCTGTCAACCAGGGCCCCTGGAGGCACGAGATTCTCTTCCCCCTTCCCACCCAGGCAAGGGGAGGCTTTTGTGTGGCAACTTCCTGATTTCACATTTTAATTTTCAAAAAGGAAATAAATTCTCTCCAGCCTTAGCTGTAATTGACTTTGGAGTTGTGACTTTATCATGCAAATGGTTATTTGTGGACTTTTAGAAACCTGCGTCACGGAGTGAAATTATATACTTAGAGACTTCCGAAGTCATGGATTGCGGTCCCAACAGATCCTAATGATTCTCCGGGTGCCATTAGGGTATAACGTGGAAATGCATATTTAGAGGATGATTAAAAAGCAAACGAGCACACACAGCGAAATTCCTTGTGGAAAGTGGTGATTAGACCCACGGTGAGACTGTTTTCTTATGTTAGGGACCTCACTGACCACCCCCCACCCTGGCCTCCGCCCCTTGCCCCCACAGAGCCCCGGAGGCCCTGCTGGCAGGTTATAAACAATCACAGACCAAGGCCTGAAGGAGAAGGAGGAGGAGGAGGAGACAGATCCCCCCCCCAGACCTGCCCCTTTGCAGAGGGAGCTCACCGGCTGCTTTGCGGCAGCCACCAGAGGGATCTGAGACTGTCCTCTCCAAAGATCTAGGTGCATCTTCTGCACCACCACCACCACCCCAACCCAGGCCACCATCATGTCACATACCCTGGAAACAGTTCAGTGTGAAATCCCTTTAGCAGTGAGGGGCTCTCCCACCCAAGTAGGTAGGGAGGGTGGTTTATAAGGACAGGAGCTATAGTCTTGGGTAGGGTTTGAGACCTGGTTTCAGACTCAGGGCTGCTACTTGAGTATTGCCTGTGTGCCTTTGGTCACTGTAACTCACACGTCCATGAAGGAGATACTAATATCAAATGTGATTCTGTACATCAAAGAGTTTAAAAATAGTAAAGGGGGCCGCCTGGGTGGCTCAGTCAGTTGGGAGTCCAACTTCAGCTCAGGTCATGATCTCGCAGTTCATGGGTTCAGGCCCCGCGTTGGGCTCTCTGCTGACAGCTCAGAGCCTGGAGGCTGCTTCGGATTCTGTGTCTCCCTCCCTCCCTCTCTGCCCCTCCCCTGCTCATTCTCTCTCTCTCTCTCTCTCTCTCTCTCTCAAAAATAAATAAACATTTAAAAAATCGTAAAGGGCTGGGGGATGAGGCTTGTCATGACTTCCCTCCATGTCTGTTTCTTGGTCTTGCTGAAAACGGGTGCTTTCTGCCTGGGCTCCAGGTGCAACCCCTGCAAGGTGTCAGTCCATCACCCGTTCTGACCTGTTTCCTTCCTACTTTCACTGTCCTTAGCTCAAGTGGATTGCCACGGGATGAAGGCTTTCAGTTACCCATAGCTCCACAACGTGCTTCTGACCTCACTCCTATTTCCACCCTCATAAGGGGTCGCCCCCATCCTGATTTCCCCAGAAGCCCACTCTTTCTGTAGGACATTGGTGAATTGGTTAGAGACACACTTTATTGAGCACTCAGTCATGTGCCAGGCACTGTGCTAAGCACACGCTATGTCTTTTGTCTCATTTCATATTTGCTACAGCCCCACGATTATTCCAATTTACAGATGAAGAAACTAAAGTCCAGAGAAGTTAAGTAACTTGCCTGAGGCCACACAGCTAAGTGACCAAATCCAGGACCGATCGCAGACTTCCAGGTTTTAGCCTTTAAAGTTATAGGCATGTCACTTGGGTCCGATGCAACAGCCAGCTTTGTGGCATGTTTCTCTGTGGGTCTTTCTTATGTGTGCATCTGGCTTTTCCTGGGAGAGGCCCCTATCCCAGTCCCCAGCACACTCATCCTTGGGTCTGAACCCCTTGTTCCCTCCCTAATCCCCCATTTCCCTCCAGCAGCTGCCCCTATCTCTCCCTACCTCTGCACACACGTCTTAGAGTTGACTCTCTTTTCTGCCTCCTTCTCTTGATGCCTTCACCCATTTGAATCACCTTCACTCTACTGTCCAACATAATGGCTCTTTCTGGCATCACCAGTGACCGCTGTGTCTCTAAATCCAACGGGCTGGCTTCTGAAAAGCATTGACTCATGCGCCCACCCCATCCTTCCTGGCACAGCTTCCTCCCTTACCTCCAGTGACACACCCTGCCTGCCCAGATTTCTTCCTAAATCTCTGGCCATGTCTTTACAGACTCACTGGAGTTGCGGCTCCGCAAGGCCAGGTCCTGCGGTGGCCAGATCCTCTCCCTTGGCGATCTCATCCATGCGCAGCCTCATTTTCTGTCCACATGCGGACTATCTACAAATGCGGGTTCCCACCAACGCCTCTGTTGAGCCCTACACCTGTATGTGCAACTGCCTATTCAACATCTCTTGGATGTCTCAAAGATATCCCAAACCCCACCTGTCCCCTGAAGAACTTGTGACCTTCTCCAATAATGATAGTCTTCTTCCAGTGTTCTCTCCTATCCTATGGCACTAGTGTCCATCCTGAAGCACAAGGAAGGAGCTAAGGGTCATTGTTGGCAAATCCCTTCACTCCTGCTTACAGTCAGTCCGTCGTGGCGATCGGTCAATTTCATCTCATGGTTAGCTGTTGGATTCATGCACTTCTGTCCTGCCCCTCCCCTAGTTCCCTTGACTGGTTAATCCACCTCCCGCACTGCAACTCGAATCATGTCATACACACCTCACCCTTACCCTTACCCCACTGAAATCACCCTTGGTTTTCTGTTGCTTTTGAGATCATTTCCCAAACCCATGATGTGGCCCTTAAGAGCTGCATGGCTGTCTATGTCCACCCTCTAGCCTTCTCGCCCATCCTTCTCCCCTTCTTGCTCTTTGGGCCCCAGCCACATGGCCCCATGGCCTCGGTCCCTGGAGCTCACCATGCTCCCTCTTTGTGTAGTCTAGGAACGTGTGTTCTCAGTCTGGAACATTCTCCCACTACTTGTGTGCCTTCCTCCCCCAAGCTTGGCTCCTTTGTCCTTTTCTCTGATAGAGCCATGGACCTGCCTTCAGGACGGTCTGTAAGCCTCACCCATTAGTGTGTATGTCGACTATTTCTGTCACCCCTGCTGGACTCTCAGCTCCACGGGATCAGACACCATGTCTGGTGCTCCTCTACTGTCCTGGTACCAAGCGCAGCATGTTCAGTACCTTCCTTAGTCCATGGATGCTTCCAGAGGGCCATTGTGTTCTAGCCACTGTTCTGGGCTCTGGGGGACACGAGGGTGAGCAGATCAGACATGTGGTTGTGCTCAAATAACATTCATAAGGTATGAATGAATGTTCCCTCTTTGTGCCTCACCTCCCAGTTCCCTCCCCACTCCCTTCTGGGAAGGACAGAAGTCTGGAGCCTCCAGATAGAGGGACACAAAGGACAAGTGCCTGCCTCCCCCTGCGCACCTGGGCCCAGATTTCCAAGGGCTTGTAACTGCAGCCCTCCTTCCCTGCCTCGTCCTGATAGCCCAGCAGGCTTTCAGTCTGCCTCTGACATTCCTCCCCTCCTTCGAGGCCTGTCTGAAGCCACACCCCATGGCTCTCCATGCTGACGATCTGCGGTGTCTCGAAGTGCAGGCTGATCCTGAGGGACTCCCTGGAGGTCCCCAGGCTTCAGCCTCCCCATCATAGGGCTGATGATGCTCACCTGTAGGGTTGCAGTGGGAATTAAGTGAAGTCATGTGGGTGAGGGTGCTCTGAGCCCATAGGGCTCTAGACAGATGGAAGTGTATTGTCACTTGACACCGTAGGGCTATTTCCCTTTGCACGTGGTACATCCTGTGTCCTGAGCAGGACACACCCACTCTGGATTTCCACTGGGTTCAGCAAAGGACAAGCATGTAGAGTCAAGATGTGCTGGGTGAAGGACTGAGGCTAAAACACACATAAATGAGGCAGAAAGTTCAGACTGTTGGGGGCCTCTCCATCTCTCTGACCCCATACCCCTTGGATACCCGGCCTCATCTTTCCATGGTCCCAGTGGAGGGGACCCCCAAGCCAGAGTATCGGGGGCAGAAAGAGGCACATTGGCACAGGGCTGAGTCCACACCTTGGAGTATTTTCGCCCAATGTGTTCTAGATGCTCCCAATTAGAAAGTTTAATTTGATTGTTTAAAAAACCAATGTTATTGTAAAAAATTTAGGAAATGCTCTTAGGTGTAAACAATTATCCATCGTCCCATCATCCTCGATAACTTCTGTTAACATTTTGTGCTTCCTGTCAGGTTTTTTTTCAAGTTTATTTATTTGAGGGAAAGAGAGAGAGCATGCACTTGAGTGGGGGAAGGAAAAAGAGTGATGGACAGAGGGAGAATCCAATGAAGGAGCCCAATTTGAGGTTCGAACTCACAAACTGTGGCATAGTGACCTGAGCCGAAACCAAAAGTCGGACGCTTAATCGACTGAGCCACCCAGGTGCCCCCCCAAAAACGTTATTTTTGATAGTTGCACCAGTACTATCGAAACTTCTTTCAATCAAAAGAGTGATTTTTGCTTAGAGCAGAGAATGCAAAACAAAACAAAACAACACAGAAATATACAAAGGGAAAAAATCACCACCATCCATAACTCACGTACTCAAGGATAACGCAGTTGACGTTTTGGGATATGTCTTTCCATACTCTCTCTTTCCAAACCTGCACATATTATTTTTGATGGTTTCAAGTTGTCCACAGTCTTTGAGGTGTGCTGGTTTCCTTAGAGGTGTGGATATGCTTACACTTGTCATTGGGCTTAACAGCTGCAAGCCAGTGCCCTATCTGGATGCCGCACCTGATGCCTGAAGTTGGACCTGTAGGTCCCTTCCACTCTCTGTCATTATAAACAACACTGTGATGGACATCTTTGCATGGACACCTTTACATACAGCCATGATTATTTCCTCGTACACTGCTGTGTTCACTCCCCTCCAGAATATTGAAGGGGGACTTGTTTCCAAAGGTGTGGGCACAGTGGACAGAGTCAGCAAGGATGTTGAATTGCCCAAAGACCAGCTGGAAAGCCATGAACTACCTACCCCTGGCCTGAAGTGCACAGAGTGAGGAGCTGGAGGGCCAGCTGTGGGGGGCTTGCAGGGCGAGGGGCCTCACCCACAGGGAGCTGGATGCCACATGTCTGGAGGTAAGGGGTGCAGATAAGGACGGGGAGCCTGACAAGAGCCAACATGCTCTGAGGACTTGCCAGGGCCGCCTCTGAGGGAAATCTACACGGTAGTCTCATACAGAATATATAAACCTGTTTAATCCTCATGACAGCCCGAGGTAGGTGCCATTCTTCCCCATTTTACAGATGAAGTAACTGAGGCACAGAGAGCTTTTCAAAACTCCTGCTCCCACAGCTAGCAGAAGGCAGAGCTGGTGTCCAAACCTGGATACATACGGGGTCAGCCAGTCACTGGGTTCATGCAGAGACTGGCCCTAGGCTAGGCATTCTAATCTCTGTCTGCCCACTCTCTGTCCGCCTGCTGCCACTCTCCAGCAGGAGAAAAAAGAGAAACCACACACAATCCGAAGAGGAGCCCCGCGAAGCCCTAAATCCACTCCAATTGTATTTTCTCTCTATCCCTTGGAAAATAAAAATTGCTGAGCGCCTGCTATTTTCGCCGAAACTGTGTAGCAGAAATCTTCTCCTGGGCTGTGACCCTGGGAGTTAGCTTTCCGCCCAAAGCACATTTTTACAGCCAAGTTATTTCTGATTCTTTAAAAGCAAAAGCAAGAGCAAAAAAAAAAAAAAAAAAAAAAAAAAGTGTCTGGAAGGAGCAGACTCTGTTGTAATGTAATGTCTCAGCAAAAATCCCTGGCCGCTGGGCGCACGCTTGGCTCCTGTCCTGACCACAGGAGGCTGGGAGGCGTCTTAGGCAGCATGGGGCGAGCACAAGGCCGCAGGCAGCCCTTGGCATTTTAATTATTGCAGGGACATGATAGCAAGGAGTGGAGATGATGGGATGCGTTGAAAGGAGAGGAATGCGTAGTCAGGGAAAGGAATGGACAATTTACAGATCTGGCTTTGAACTTGGAGGCGCCCCACTCCTCACTCTGAGTGAGCTGCCTCCTGGGGCATCATAAAAATGCTTTGACTTTGGGTTTGTATTTAAAATCATCAAGAGCCATGTGTGTGTGTGTGTGTGTGTGTGTGTGCATACGCACGCACACTTGTGAGGGCGGGAACCATTTTGGTCTTGCTCACATGTATATCTGCAGCACCAAGCACGCTTCCTGGAGCGAAAGCAGGTGCTCAATAAACATTTGTTCAGAGTCTCTTGGATCACCTGCACGTGCGTGAATGAGTCTGTGTGCAGGGGTCAGAAGGGACTCGTCTGTGCATCCCTGTGCGTGCATCACCAGAATGTCACCTCCCGAGGGCAGAGATTCTGCTCGGCTCCCTACACTGGCATACCCCAGGTGCCAAACGCAGTGCTGGTGTGCGGCTGCATGCGCATGGGGGCGTCTCCGAGCCAGCCTGGGTGTGAGCATGAGCTTATATGCGCAGCGTGTGAGAGACCATGTGTGAGAACCGATGCCCTTGGACGACGTGGTGCCTAGGAATGTCGGGGTTGGGTGTACCTGCATTTGGGAGCAAGCGTACATGCTAGTTTGTTAAGAAACGGGGAAAGACATATGTGTAGACAGCGTCAGTGACTGGAAGTGGAAACCACAGAGAAATATCTAGAAATAGCTTCATAAATATGTTGGGACTCTCTCCTGCAGGCTCTGGCATCTGTACCCACGGCCCTGGTGTGTTTGGATTTGGGTCTTAATTGTAGACCCTTCAACCATGAATGCAGCTTAGATTCAATTATTGGGAAGAGCCTGAGGGCAGAAGACTGGACTTTTTGGCACAGACACTCATTACTCACTTGTAGCTCTAGAAGACCCTTTGGCTGCCTCCCATCTCCCATTTACACTTGCAGTGTCGTTTTTCTCTCCCAGTCAGTCTCTCCAGGCTTCTCTGCTGGTGACAGAGCCTTCAGTGCAGTCACTGTAGGCACACTGTCGTCCAGTCAGTGTCCTCTGCCGATGGTCAGGACCTCGTTGCCCTTGCCTCGTTACCTCGGTCTGCACCTTGCCCTCCATAGTTCTGGTTCCTCAGCACCCCAGCAGCCACCCCCGTAAGTGATTGTCTCCTTCCTCAAGGTCAGCTCTGTCTCAGGACTGCTCCCCAACAGTAAAGATGATAAATGGCTGTTGTGGTCTGAGACTGGGGAGGTGACATTTCTCTAGCCTTCTAAGAATCCCCTGTGTGCCTGCCGTTGTTGTCCTGATCTGGGTTTTTTGATCATCCTCGCTTCCTGGGGAGCCCAGGGCCCTCTCTGCAAAGGCCATGCATCAATCCTGGGGAAGACAGGAAGACAAGGCGGTGTGTGTTGGGCGGGGGGAGCGTGTTGTGGAAAATCTAGGGCATCTGCACTGCATAGCCTTCTCCATGCAGCTGTGGAAACTGAGGCATTGTCAGGCACTCAGCTTCCTCTCCTTGCCCCATCCTTGTTCTATTGTAAGCGCATGCTTTTCTGTCTCCCAGAGACAGGATATCACCGTGTGTTCTGTGTGGCACTGGGACTAATAGATGCTGATGCAGTTATGGGGGACTCCCAGAAATGCTTAGCCAGCTTCTGCTGGGAAACAAACTACAGGACAGGTTTGGAGGTAGGTGTCTGGGTGGGGGTGGCATTGGGGGGGAGGCTAGACTGAGGATGGGGCAGAAAAGACAAAAAGGGTCCCTGGGACAAGCAGAGATCGACAGGGCCATGGGCTATGCCTGGCACGCTTGGAGGAGACACTGGAAGAGAAGGATGCTGGGGTCCTCAGAGGGGGAGAGCCGGGGAGTGGTCTGCTGGTCAGGGTGGAGCCTAGGAACACCCGGAGCAATGCAGAAGGAGGCTCTCTGAGGTTGGATCAAGGGACAGAGGCAATGGTGATAACGAGGAAGAGTAGGTTTCTGAGCTAGACAGGCAGGTGAGAATGAGACCCTCCTTTTACACACCTCTCCTTTTCTGCAGAGTCATGTAGGGGCCGAAGCCTTTGCATGGTGCTTTACAGATTGCAAAGCTCTAGCACATCCAATAACCTTGTATCGGCCCCTGGAGGCACATAGATATTAGAACTTTTATGTCATAGATCAGGAAGGTACAGAGGGATTAACTGGCTTCTCAAGGTCCATCAGCAAGGAACTGGAGTTCTAGGACCATTAAGTCGACTTAAATAAGCACCTACTGTGTGCCAGGTGGTTTTTAGGTGCTGGGATTAGAGTCAAAGCATCTTCTATTCTTGTGGGAGGAGGCAAAGAATCACACACATACACATCAGCAAGATGCTTTTCAGTACCTACGGAGAAGAGAGAACAGGTTATGGAAAGTGGTGATGGACAGTGGGGCTCAGGGACAGGCCCTTTGACCAGGTGGTGAGGGGGGCTTCTCAGGGGAAATGACACAGAAAGTGAGATCTGAATGATGAAGGTAGAATGTGAAGGTAGGGGTGGGAGAGGGGGAGGGGGAGGGGAGGGGGAGGGGGAAGAAGGGTCTGAGCAGAAGGAATGGCGAGTGTAAAGCTCCCAGGGCTGGAATGAGCTACAGCCAGGGTGTCCGGAGCTTCCGGACAGAGCTGAGGACAGAGCTGGGGACAGAGCTGGGGAACCATGAGGCTGGGAGGGGTCACCAGGGGCTGAATCACACAGGGCCTTGCAGGCTGCAATGAGAAACTCTGTTTTGATCCTCAGTGCAGCAGGAGCCTCGGAAAGGTTTTCAAACAGTACACCGGCCTGACCTGATTGCGGTTTAGATAGGTCCCTCCAGCTGCTCTGTGGAGGACAGATTGGAGGCGGGCCAGAATTATAGGAAGGACATAAACTAGGGGACTAATGTCGTGGTCCGGGTAAGAGGTGATGGTGGCTTGGGGCAGGCGGTAGCGGTGAGGTGGTGAGAAGGGATTGGATCCAGGATAGATTCTGGAGGAAGAGCTGAGAAACGTAGTGGTGGGCGGGACATTTGGGGGGAGGGGGTGTGAGGAGTCAGGAACAGATGGATGGGTGGCTGGCATGGCGTTTTGAAGATGGGAACTGCTCCAAGGGAGGCAGATGTGGAATGAGGAGAGGGAATTTGTTGTTCTCTGTTGGTTCAAGATGCCCAGTGGTCATCCACATAGAGATGGCAAGCTGGTAGGTGGATGTGCAATTCTGACAACGTCCAGGGGAAAGGTCTGGGCTGGAGGTAAAATTTTAAGAGTCTTCATCAGATACAAGGATCCCACTGGATGTGATCAGCTGGGAAGAGAGTGTAGACAGGGGGAGAGGAAGGCTAGAGGATGGTGCTAGGGGCAATATGGCAGTAGAGGTCTGGAAGCTGGCACAGGAGGCTGGGAAGGAGGGACGTGTGAGGCTGGGGGCAAACCAGGAGAGTGTGATGCTAGAAAAGCATTTTAGAAAGAAGATAGGAGCAGTTGTGTGAGGTGCCGTGGGGACATTGGGGAAGGAAAAAACCAGAGAATTGGCATTTGGGTTTGAGATGTTAGGAAGTCATTAGTGACCTTGATCAAAGCCTTTGCCGTGGAGGTGTGGGGATGGAGCCACAGGGATGGGACAAACCAGCAAATCTTTTGCTGGGGGCAGGGGTAGGTCAAGGAAATCAAGGGGCTGAGAGGTAACGTGGGGTCAAGGGAAAGAGTTTTTCTTTTATGATGTGAACTACCAAGACATGTTTGTCAAGGGGAATGGATGACCCAGAGAGAGAGAGAGAGAGAGAGAGAGAGAGAGAGAGAGAGACAGCGGTGATGCAGAGGACAGAGGGAATCATTGTAGGAGAAAGTCCCTGAGAAGATGAGACGAGACAGAATCCTGTTCACAAGTGGAGGGTTTGGTCTTAGAAAGCGATGGGGATGCTTCCCCCTTGCCCCCACCCATTTCAACAGAAAAGAAGGCAGAGAATGTGAGAACAGATGCAGGTAGGTGGGTGAACTAGGGGTGGGAAGAAGAGACAGGTTTCTGATTTCATTGATTTCTCTATGAAGTGAGCATCAAAGCTGTCATCCGGTGATGGGGACGGGGCGCAAGCAGAGAAAATGGTAATTTGAGGAATGAGGGAAATTTTTGAAATAATTTTCATGGAGCGTTAGTGAATTTACTAGGCAAGTAGTGAAACATTACCTGGCTGCGTTCATAAACTTGAACTAGTTCACGCGGCGGGGTGATGTTCTTTCCAGGGTCCTAGAGAGCAATCAGCTGACTGGCTGCAGGCGCCAAGTGGATGGTTGGGTTTAACCAGGGTTGCCGTTTTTCCAGGTGATTGTGAAAGAGGGAGAGGGGGGCCAAGGGCATCCAGGCTGCTAGGAAAGCCATGGTTTGGGGGCAGGTCTGCGCAATCTGGGCTGAGAAATGAAAGAGCATAAGGACCGTGTTTGCTGGATAGTGACCGAGACGAATGTGGACCAAGGGGTCTCAGCAGGTGGGAGAATTGTGAGTGCAGGAGTGCTGGAGTCCTGGAGGGGAAGTCACACAGGGGTCCTTGAAGTCGAGACTATATTTATGTATCTATTTTGAGGTGGAGAAGTTAGAGGAGAGGTTGCTACTGGTGATGATGGATGAGGTGTACGGTGTGACCACGTGCAGGGAAGGGTGGGAAGGGCAGGAAAAGATCTTTGGTGCTAAGGGGGGGTGGTCAATGAGTCGAGGGTCCAAGGTGTTGGAAGATCATCTGTAGGGACACTAAAGATGTTGAGAATGATGGTCAGAATATTGGTGAGGAGAGAGAGAGAGAGAGAGACAGTGTGGACACCAAGGTGCCGAGGTCAACTGGTGACTAATCTTTAATTCTTAAAATTTCAAAGTCATCCATCCAGGAAAGTGGTTTTGAAAGACTTTGGAAGACTCTCACCTCTTGTTTGCAGGAAGCACTTTGGGGCAGCTCGGACAACAGCAGAAGTTCAAGTATAGCTACTGTTTGGAAATAGGGTGGGGGAGATTCAGCCCCTTCCTCTCACCTCCAGCCTCGGGGCTGGGGTGGGGGGGCTTTGAGAAGGTTCCATGGACCCGTCCGTGGCACACAGAGAACCACCGATGGAATCCAGCGGCTCTTGTTTTATGTGTAAGGAACAAGAGTTCTGTTTATCCAAGAGCAGAGCCAAGAACAGAGCCAGGTGTCCTGCCTCCCACTGGACCTGGGCTCCATCACCCCTGCAAACCTCCCTTCCCATTCTCTGCTGCTTTTCCCTGAGGTTTCTTTTTTTTTCTTTTTCTTTTTTTTTTTTTTAATGTTTTCATTTTATTTTTGAGGCAGAGAGAGACAGAGCATGAGTGGGGGAGGGGCAGAGAGAGAGGGAGACACAGAATCTGAAACAAGCTCCAGGCTCTGAGCCGTCGGCACAGAGCCCGACGTGGGGCTCGAACTCATGGACTGTGAGATCATGACCTGAGCCGAAGTCGGACGCTCAACCGACCGAGCCACCCAGGCACGCCTCCCTGAGGTTTCTAAAACACAAGACTGACCACAGCATTAGCGGGAAGCTCCTCTCCAGCCCGTCCCTAGGGCTTTCCCAGAACTAAAGGATGTCATTGTCCCATCATCAGAGGGGGCTAAGCTCAGATGAAAGCCATGAAGAGATGGCTGAGAGATACCCAGCTACAAGGTCTGTCCTGGGGTGAGGGGTGGAGCAGATCTGGGTCCAGAGATGAACTGAAAGCAGGGACTTGGCCATGACCAGACTCCTAGAGCCTGGGCTGGACATGGGTAAGGCAGGATGGACCCACAGGCTGGAAGTCAGCGTGCAGGGGCGAGGCCAGCACCCAGCTAAGTGGACTGCCCAAGCAAGACATCAGTGTGGCCAAGAGACAGAAGCTCTCTGCAAGGCAGTGGGACAAAAACCAGACTAGGAGATGGAAGGATCGGGAGGAGGTGGGGAGATAGAGTTGGAGGGTTTCCAGAGGTGCTGTGGAGCACAGGGGCTTTATGTAGGTCCTACTGGGCCTCACCTATGAGAAGAAAGGTGCTAGACAGGACTCTGTATCGGGGAGCATGTCCAGACCAACAGGTCAAGCTCAGTAATGGGGGACATGGAGGCTGAAGGCAGTATTCAAAGCCAGCTGGACATCCCTTCATGGGTTTGAGCCATCTGCCCATGGACAGGGGAGCCTCACCTGAGCTGGTATACGGGAAATAGTACCTGTGCTCATGGGAAGGGGCTGGTAAGTGTCACACAGATCTCATTGTCTCAGCCAGATGAGCCGGAGCACAAGTCAGGACTCTCAGTATAGCAGCATACTGGCAAGGAAACTGAGGCAGAAGGCCGGGATGGGTGGGCAGGGGCAGGGGGCTCACTTCCCGTCACTGACCCCCACCTCAGTTCTGGCCCCAGTGCCCAGAGGATTCCAGGATGTCCCCTCTGCCCTGAAGCCCTGCCCCCTCACCCCTGATGTCAGCAAACTCAGCCTTCTCACACGTCCTTTCCTAGGACAGACCTTCCCTGACCGACCTGTCTATAGAGCCCCTGTGCCTCATCCTTCATTCGCCTCCAAGTCCTTAACCTGCTTTATGTTTCCTGGAAGCACGTGTCACTTACTACCTGACATCTTAGAATGTGTACATTGACTTGTGATTGTCCACTTTCCACACTAGCGCTAGGCTGGAAGCTCCCCTAAGGCAAGGAGTTCGGTTTCCCTGTCCTTCCAGATCTGCTGCGCTCAGCCCCCAGCAGAGAAAGGGGTCCTGGTTGCCATGCTGCCGAGCTGTGATGCTCACCCCCTCCCTCAGAACCTGGCTGTTGCAGGCCCCAGAGCTGGTGAGCGGAGCTGGGCCCCTGGAAACCCCAGGCCGGTTGTATCAAGGCCGATAAGCTTCAGTAAGTGGCTCTAAAGGTAATCAATTGTTTTCATTCTGCGTGAAACAACCAGCACCAAGGAACCTCTATTTAAAAACCACACACAGACGCCAGATCCATCCTTTGTTAAATTGTGGCACATGCTGATCTGATTTGACCTGGCAGGTTTAATGTGCTTC
This sequence comes from Herpailurus yagouaroundi, assembly GCF_014898765.1. Taxonomy (NCBI): domain Eukaryota; kingdom Metazoa; phylum Chordata; class Mammalia; order Carnivora; family Felidae; genus Herpailurus; species Herpailurus yagouaroundi. Next base: position 7,166,471 of record NW_024412394.1, on the reverse strand, counting down.
CTGCTCAGTGCCAGAGAGGGGGCTGGGAGGGGCTGGGGGTGGGGGGACGGGATGCAGCAGGGGAAGCTGCGGGGTGGGGGAGGGGTGTGCAACTGAGCAGGAAGGAGAGGAGGATCTGGAATTGACAGGGAGGAGGGAACCTCACCTCCCCGCTTTACCCACGTCAGGTGAGGGCTCCTCTCTCCTGTGGGAAATCCTGCCTTAATCTTCCTCCCCCTCCTCCTTCTTCTCCTCCTCCTCCTCCTTCTCCTCCTCCTTCTCCTCCTCCTTCTCCTCCTCCTCCTCCACCTCCTCCTCCTCCATTGATCCAAGAGAATTAGTGGCCTGGCTGGAAAGGACCTTAGACTGCAGGGTCCAAACCCTTGATTTTCCAAGGAAAACAGAAACTCAGAGAGGGTAGGCCGCTTACCCAAAGTCACACAGCAAAATAGTGGCTGAGTGGAGGCAGGGCCTGGGACGCTAGAGGGCTACTTAGTAGTCTTTCTAGGAGCTACTGGGGAGGGATTCTTATCTCTTCCACGAGCAGGAGGTCTTGACAAGGGCAGGGGCACATCTTTCTCCTTCCCTGCCCCTCAGGCACACTCTGAGATAGACACCCAGGGAACATTATTGAGTGAGTGAAGGGAGGGGGCCGTGGGGTCCCAGAGAGGGGGAGGAGATCTGCAGGGCAGGGAATGGAGCAGCTTGGGCAGACCAGGTCCTAGAGAACACAGGAGCAACAGTTTTGAAAATATAAGGCAGGTCATGCCTGTCCTCTGCTCCAGATCCTGCACTGGCTCCCAGTTGGCTCAGAATAAAAGCCCAAGTCCTAAGGATGGCCTGCAAGGCCCTGTGTGATCCCACCCTACCCTTGTTGCTACTCCCCTCCCTTCTCCTCACCCGCGTGGCCACACTGGTCACCTCGCTGTCCCTCCTGCCTCCAAGCATGCTCCGCGATTTTACAGGTGAGCAGCACAGCCTCTGAAGGAGTCAAGGACATGAGGGGTCACCGGAGGCTGAGTCAGGTGGCAGCCAGGGAAGCTGGGAGGTCAGGCAGGTAATGGAGGTGGGGAAGGCCAGGGGCTGCCTCACCCCAGACGTGTGGGCACCAGAGGGAGCCTGATGCCCTTTGTCTGAGCCTGGGAACAATTCTCTGGCGGTGGGTCCTCTGATGTTCCTGTCCTGGCAGGCCTGGGCACGGTGGGGCTGCCGAAGGACCTGGTGCACTCCAGAAAGAGAAGAGGCAACATGGAGACGCTTGGGGCTGAGGAGGGACACGATAGCAGTTCCCTCGTGTGATGGCTGGGAGTGACTGGAGACTCGGTCCCAGGGAGGAGCACTTCTCCGGAGGAGCTGCCAGTCACCTGTGATGAGGGCTGCGGTCAGAGGGGCTCTTCCTCTCTCCCGGGGGGACCACCCCTGCCACCGCCGCTCTGCCCCTCCTCTGTCTCTCCACACCCCTGCTGGCCTGAGGCACGGACATGGCCATAAATAATAGTAATAAAGAGAGAGTCTGTGCCAAGTGAGATGATTTTATGAAATTACATTTTTGAAAAGGTTAATTCTTCCATCTCCCCACTTGTACTCCAATCTGGAGAGGCAAATGTGGATTAATTGGTCCCATTTCCTCCCCGGCCTCCGAGGGACACTGACAAGATGTTTGCTTGCACCAGGGCCTGACTTGTCCATCAGGCTTGCCGGAAGCAGCCGGCCGGTCAGGGCCCTCCTTCCCCCTGGAGCTGGCTGACCTCCCTCCCTGTCAGGCTCAGGGCCAGCAGGGGCCCTCCCGACCCCAGCCTGGGAAGTCCTGGCAGATGGAAGGACAGACGGCAGGGACAGGAGAGGGGGCCCCCAGGGAGACTTCTGGAAGTGGCTGTGGAGGGCAGGACATGGGAGGAGCAGATGTGGGTGAGGGGGTCCCGGTGGGAAGCCTGAAGCTGGGAGCCCCCGGGGGACATGCAGCGAGTAGGCAGGGTGGGTGAGTCAAACAGGGGAAGGGAATGGAGACAGATGGACAGACAGACGTGAGGGAGGAGCCAGGAGCCGGCGGGTAGACCTTCTTTCTGGTCTCTACTTTCCACCTTTTCATTGTTATTTTTCCCCCAAATCAGGCAGAGGAAGTCCGGGGAAGACAGACCCTGAGGGAAGGCATTTACCTCAAAGGGAGACAAAGAGAACCGGGGAGGAGTGTTTTCTGGGAGCACCAAGTGTGACCTGTGTCCCTTCCCACTTATCTCCTTGTGTCCCCAGGGCCCGCCCTGGGCTGCCCAGCTCTCCTCCCCTCCCTCACCATCTTGGATGCCCGGTCCCCCTCCTCCAGGCGAAACTGGGGTGGTGTCAGCAGCTCCGCCTTGTGTCCCCGACGGCCACTCTTAGCTGTGCCACCTCATGCAGACACTGCCCCACTCTGGGCCTCAGTTTCCTCATCTGTGAAGCGAAGGGGCTGGACGAGCTTGTTCGAAGTATCTTACAGTGCTGAGGTGTGGAGAGCGCTGGGTGCTTAGACGAAAGGGGTGCTCTGGTGTTTAGCTGTGTGATGACTTTATTTTGGTGGGAGATCATCACCGGTTTTTAAGTACGATAAAGTGGACCAGTAGGGAAACAGAGAGGCAGTGAGACGGAGGCAGTCTGCATGGGGGTGTCCGTCTGTCTGTCTCTGTGTGCCTCTGTGTGTCGCAGGGGGACAGGGGAAATATGCCAGCAGGTGCTCTTGTGTGGCTGAGTCTTTCCCCTCCTTGGATTAGCTCCTCCCATGTCCCGCTCCCCAGGGTGAGCCTGGATCCCAGTCATGACCTAGCCCACCACGCTGAAGCCTTGGGAGATACAGGAGTGGACCTTCTCTCAAGGAGACAGAGGAGGTCAGACACTCTATACGGGTTTTGTTTCACCTCCAGACCAGACCTGGGGGCTTGCACCATAACTGGAATCACCCCTGATGTGCAATGGGTACAGGGAGGAAGCATTCATTCTACCTGAGGGTTGTAGGGATCAAGGGAGGGGCTTCCTGGAGGAGGAGACATTTGAAATATAGATTGATTACACACTCTGGGCCACGGGAAGCTGGGCAAATGGCTCAGTCAAGGGACAGAGAGGCAGGCAGGTGCCCAGGGTGTGTGGGGACAGGTAGAGAGTGAATCTGTCAGATGGCTGTGCCTCGGCCAGGTATGAGAAGTGAGAGGCATAGAAAGTCCTCTCACGGGAAGTGAGGCTGAGAGGTGTCTTTGTTTCAGTGGAGCAGAGGCAGAGGGAAGGGCAGGCAGGGCATGGATGGGGAGGGGACAGGCAGGCGGCCAGCAGACAGGGTCCCTGCTGCCTGGTGGCCCCAGAGAAGGAAGGAGTGGGCTGGAGAGAAGATTCAGCCCCCCTGGCACCTTCTCCCCGTGGCCCCTGATGGGGCCAAGCCACCTATTTCCTGGCGAGGGTCCCCTCCTGACAGGCACTCTCCCTGTTTATTCCTGTTCAAAGAGCGGGGAAGACCTATTTCCCTCCCAAGAGCCTATTTATTCTGCTTTCTCATTTTCCAATCCAGTGACTTTACAGCTTTTTTTCGTTTGGCTTCATCTTCCCAACAAGAGGAACTATTCCCTCTCCTTCTCATCCCCCGGCTGGGGAAGAACTGGGGATGCTGCTCTGGCTGGGAGGCCTGGGGCCTGCTGCGCACCAGCCAGGTGGGCCTGGGGGCCCCACTCTCCGTTCTGGGGCTCACGAAGCAGGACCGCTTACTCTCTCATGGCCCTGTAGCCCCAGGACCACAGAGAAGAAGCGGGGTTTAGATGAGACAGAGAGAAGCAGGGAGCCGGGGAAGGGGGGTGGGTCTCCCAGTCTGGCAATGGATGGTGGGCTTGGGGCCCCCTTTGGTTTGCTCCTATCATCTATCTTTCCCCACTTTTGAGGGCGACCCCTAATCCCAGCCATCCACCCGATCCCACCATCCTTGGATTTGCTGATGAAACCCACTGATGGCTTACCGCCCTAGGTCACAGTTCCTTGGGCTTCTGACCATCCCTTCACACCTTCATCTTTCCAAAAACAAGGGGTCCTACACCTTTCACAGCTATCTGCCCACCTCTCCTCCCTTCCATTGACCTCAGGACTGGTTTATTTTGTTGAGGTGAAAGGATAGACTCCCTGGGGTGGCCATTTCCGGACATGAGGAAGACCACGGAAACAGAGGCTGAGGGTGGGGGTGGGGGTGGGGACAGGAAGCAATTGTTTATGGCCCTGATAGGCCTGGGATGCCTGTTAGGCACCCTGGGGAGATGTCCTGAGAGTCAAATTGTGAGTCTAGAGCTCTGGGTGAGGCTAGGGCTGAGGACAGGAACTCAGACTCATCAGCATACGATGGTATTTCCCCAAGGCAAAGGGAATAGATAAAGAAAAAAGATGGCCCAGAAGGGCCTGGAACGGGACAAAGTTTTGTTGAAAGAATGAGCAAAAAAAAAAAAAAACAAAACTGTGCAGGACTGGCCAAAGGGGAAGGGGAAACCAGGAGCCTCTGGCATCTCTGTCATCTCTGTTTCCAGTGTCTTCCTAATGTGGCTGGTCCCTGGTGGTCTTTGGGTCCCTTCACCTATCGGGCTCATATCCTCAGGGAACAGACCAGACAGAACACAGACTGAATCAGAATCTCAGCCCCACCCCCAGTTATGTGGCCTTGAGCAACTTACTCCATGCCTCTGAACCACGTTTCCTCATTGCGCATGCGGAAAATTCAACAAAACCCATGGGACACCTGGCACCTAGTAGCCACTCCATAAATGTCAGTTCTCTTTCCCCTCCTCACTCTCCCTAAAATAAACCACCGTGGTATGCATCATCTCAGAAGGAAGTCCTGTAGAGTTTGAGATATTTGTCTTTAAATACACTATCTTACACTTGCCCACACCGAATCTCATCTGTCACTTTTCTACCCACTCACACACACCCTTGTGGGATTCTGTAGTGTGTATCCCCATTGGCTTGACATTTCACTTCCCCCAAAAAACTTAGTGCCATTTGCAGATTCCCAGCTCTCGCTGTGTACTCTGTCTTCCAGATGATTTATTAAAATTGCAATCGAGGTGCTCCATCCTGACCACAGGGCATCTCTGTTGGCCGTTCTCCACCCAGAGAAGTGGCTGGCACATCTCCAGCATCCTGTTCATTTCTGACCCAGGCACAGTGCCTCTGAGCTACCCGCCATCCCAGAAGCCGTCCGTAAGCCCGAATGAAGCCCCCAGGAGGCCGTGCCACCTGCCAAGTTCCCCAGAAAATCCCTGTGCTTTGGGGGCCAGGGGTCCCACCCTTTTCAGAGACACCTCCATTCTCCTCTCTAGCGTCAGAAATTGAAATGCATTAGTCCGCGGGTCTCAGGTCTCTTCTAAGATTACTCTTGTGGGGATTGTAGTCCCATTGGGTCCTGCTTTGATCCCACCATTTTGGTTCACACCTGCTCCCACTGCCCCACTCCCCTTGCATCTGTGGCTTGAGGGCCTTCTCTGGCCACTGGCACATGCTCTGCCCAGACAGGTACACAGGCCAGCGGTGTTTGGAGAATCTCACTGTGAGAGCCACTCTCAAACACTGACTGATGGGCCTTCCCATCCCTTATTCTTCAGCAGGGAGAACACTGATCTGGATCCTATACAGTCACCCAGAGGTCCCAATGGGACTGAGCTCCAGTTACCCACCATTGTAATGTGCTTGAGAACACACTTTTTATCTGCTGCCATCTCTTTCCCACCTCACCTCCCCTACACCCCTCCTGTGTTTTCAGGGACCACCTCCCCAGGAAACTATGTGCCCTCGACTCCTTATCTCAGGGTCTCCTTCTGGGAGAACCTAACCCGAAGACACCCCGGCTCATCGGCTCATGATAACCAAGGACCCTTGAGCTGCAGCTGGCCCGGTTCACCCTGTGTTCTTCTGGGGACTTGAAGTCCAGCCTCTGGGCATACTCCACACCAAGAGTTCTCCCCGACTCTGGCCAGCAGCCTTCCCTGGTCCAAGACTGCGTGGGGTGCTGGGCCAGAACTCTCCTCCGGGCCAGGGCATTTCTGAGCGTCGCCCGTCAACGTGGGAAGAGTTTATCTTGTCACTGGCTGCATTGTCTGCTGATTTATCTCTATCCAGGGGAGTAGGGCCCAGCTGCAGACAGCAAACATATTGAGTAAATTCCTAATGAACTGATTACTCAGCTTAGCATTTTAACTGCAGCATTAAGCATTCTCTCACCCTCATAAACATGTTGAACTACTGAAGGGATTATGGCTTCCAGGCTGGCCACTCTGTCACTGGGAAAAATTAATCTCGAGATTTAATCAAAGCCAAGACCACAAACTGCAGTAGGGAAGGGCCTTTTTCTTTCCATGATGCCCAGGAGATGGCAGGGAATCCATAGCTCCCTCCGACTTGTGAGTGACCTTGAGATGTCATCTGGTCCACTCTCCTAGGCCCGTGTGCACACAGACCCTCATGCCCCGATGACTGGAACCTTTTCTAGACACCATCCAGATGAGAAATACCCTTCTGTAGATAGAAGGGTAAACCCAAACGGAAGGAGGTTAACGAGCAAGGTTGGAATGCGATGTAGACAGCAAATGCAGGGTTCTTCCCTATCCTTAGCCTCTTCCGTTAGAGATTCGCTGTGACCCACAGATCCTCATCTGGGGGCTTTTGCAGTAGCCAAGACTACATTTGGATGCTTCGCGTGTCTTCCCCGAGCTTCCCCAGCTCTCCTGACCTCTGTCAGCTTCTGTGCGATCGGGCTGAGGAGGAGTGTGGATGGCAGAGCCTGTCTGTGCGGCTATCACCTGGGCACGTGTGTCAGCGTGTGAGGCCAGCAGAGTCTGCGAGGATTGCATCCTCCAAGGAAGGGACCAGATGTTGGATTCCATGGCTCAAAGCTCGGGGTCTTAGTTTAAATGTGCTCACGGGTAGGCCTGTGTGACTAGCAAGCAGCAGCTAAGAACTGTCCAGTGTCTAGCTCCTGAAGGAGAAGGCCTGGAGGCCCTGTGTGGCTCCAGAGAGCCCTTGAGCCTAGATTCTCAAAGTCTGGTCCTAAAGGGCAGTCCTGGGACATCTGGGCTCTCACTACCTGCAAATAGTGTCCGGACAGCTAGCAATGCAGCATCTGTGGCCTCACCCAGACCTCCCGGATCAGGACCTTTTTTTCTGGAGTCCCCAGATATTTCATGTGTGCCTCTAAGTGTGAGAGGTGCTGGCCAGCCATCCAGAGACACTGCTCTGAACTCAGAAGGTGGGGGCAGATCCACCGAGGAGCTCTCCCTCCTCAGAATCAGAGCAGCCAACGGCCAGGGACAGAGAAACACTGATGAGCAGTAACCGGGCAGAGGCCTCCGGAGATGAGAGCTCTCAGCCAGCTCTGTCCCTCGACCTGTCACCACACTCGGTCCCTGTCAGGGCCTGCTGTCTGCCTGCTAGTAAAGTGATGGGACAATTAAATGAGCTGATTTACCGAAAGCTCCTCAAATAGAGTCTGGCACGTTGTAAGTGCTCAATAAATGCTGTCGCTTGCCATCCCTGTTGTTCCCGTGCTCCCACTGGCTCCCCATCAGACCAGGGCTGTCCCTTCTGGAGGCCGGGCATCTCCCACCCCCTTCCCTAAGAAGCCCTGTGACCCCAGGAAGCATGGAGACCAGGCTGTGAGGGTGCTGCCGGCCCCACTAGCTGCCTTCCCAGTAAAGCCTGGGGAGGCTGGAGTGGAGAAGAGACAGGGCAGGGAGGGCAGTGGAGAAGGGAGAGAAACAAATGGCAGGAGAAGGGGGTGGAAACAAGGGGAAACAGAGAGAAGGGAAGGGAAGTCCCTCCAGCATCTATCGTGTATCTGGTTTTTACACGCAGCTTCTCATTGACGCCCCACAGCAACCCTTGAGTTAAATCTTAGTCACTCATTTTGTGGATGGGGAAAGTGAGGCTCTGAGAGGTGAAATAGCTTACCCAAGGGTCAAGCTAACCAGTTTTCACAGATTCTTTCTTCTCAACCACCCTGGAGCGTTCTAGGCTTTGGAGGAAGAGGAGAGGACTCCAAAGGACAGAGGAGGCTTCAGCAGGGACAGGGAGCCAGCGGTGGAGTGGGCATGGCCCCTTGGGTGACTCCGGCATGTCCGGGCACCTCTGGCAGGCCCGTGCCACCCAGGACCTCACTACAGTCACTTCCCCGCCTGTGTGCCCGGTTCCTCTGAAGTGCTCCTTGACCCAAGCCCGAACCATCTCCCACTCTGCCCGCCCGTGGCTTCTGACCCGCCGCACCTGGCCAGGAGGAACGAGAGGCTGGGCCTGGGGACCTGTGAGGGCAGGCGAGGGGACGGGTGCAGGCACAGGCGGGGCGAGGGATGAGTAGGAGGGGAGGGCGCAGTGGGGGGAGGCTGCCAAGGCCGCTGGAGGTAGCGGAGTGCTGACTTCAGAGAAGCTGGCAGGTGTCACCATGGCAACTGCGGACCAGTGACATCTCCGAAAAAGAAAAAGGACAACAAGTTTGAAGATTTTATTTGCTGGTTTTGCACTCTTTGCCAAGAAGAGAAGGCTGGGTAGACAGGTTGGGTGGGGGTGTCAGAGGAAGGCTCCCCCTGAAGAGAGGATGTGGTTGAACCCCTGAGGAAGGTGGTGGAAGCTTCTGCACGTGGGCTTTAGGACCCCCAGGCCATGGTTCCCTCTCCTGAGGCAGATCCATCTACCCTCCATCTTCCAGATCCTATTTCGAGAACTGGGGACTCCTCAGGGCTTGTCAGCCCAGTCTGGTTCTATGCACAGTAACCCCCCGAGAATCCCTGTTCAGACTTAGGCCCACCAGGAGGAGGAAACTTCAGAGGTCAAGATTTTCCATGCCTCATCCTCCCTCCCCCTGCCTAAAAGTACCCCCTTCATCTACATGGCATTTGACATGCATCCAGGAGACACAGGAAACAAGTTCCGACTCCCAGAGCCACACTGCCTGGCTCCGTAACATCCTTGTCCCTTCCAGCCATGTGGGTGAACTAGTTAGCAACTGTACCTTGGTTTCCCCACTGTGGGACCGGGTCAATAATGATATCTGCCTCACTGGGTTGTGGGCCTGAGTTTCCAGCCCCAGCATAGGGACCTCTCATATCTGGGCAACCCCCACCTTGATCTTGCCCTGAGAGCCTCCATCCAGCACACTCACCGGGTCTCTGGAAGGGAGAGGAGGAGGATCCCATCTTCTTAGGTCTGCCTTTCCAGGCTGCTCTGGGACCACATGCACAGCTAGAGTCCCTGGGCCTCAGATTGTTTAAGCGGCTTTCCATCCCTGGAATTTCTAAGATCCTGAGCAAGAAAAATGCACACACACACACACACACACACACACACACACATGCATGCATACTGATTTCGATCCTCAGAGGAGGACCTGTCTGCATTGATGAGAGTGTGAACCAGAGGCTGCTTTTCGATAAGTAGTTTCCTTCCTTCCAGACCCAAGCCCGCAGAAGATCTGTCTTCCTGAACAGACCCAGACACTTGTCAGGGGCCCATCAGCAATGGGTGACTCACTCAAATTAGCCTGGCAGTTGCAAATAACATGTAAGTGCTCTAGAAAGGTTCTCTGTGCATGTTTTCCCCAGAATTTTTTTAACGTTCCCTGTAGATGTAGATAGGTGATATTGTTTTAGGCTCTATCTTATAACTGCTATGAATTTCAGAGGAACGAGGCTTGGCCGTAAACACCCAACCAGCAGTTAGCCAGTGCTTGTAGGTCCCACCGGACCTCCTCTGAGAGTTGGGGTTCTGTGTGACCCATTTCTGAGGTCTTATCCTTATTTCCAGGGGAAGGAATGAGGGGCCCGGAGGTCATGGGCTCATTCGAGATCACACGGTGAGCCAGTCAAAGAGTCAGGCCTCAAATTCTAAGATCTCCCGGCGCTAGATATGATCCCTGACCTACAGGGCAACCTATGTGGTGATTAAGAGCCTGGGCTCCTGACCGGACAGGTAGGGCCAAGTCCCAGCTTTCCCAGCATCTAGCTGTAGGAAACTACCTTTCAGGCCTCCATTTCTGCATCTGAAAATCAGGGAGAAAACATCTAACCCGGTGCTGTTAAAAGAGCCAAAGAGTAAATATATACCGAGTTCTTAGAACAAAGCCCGGTACACAGCAAGTGCTCAATCCGTGTTTGATTTCAGCCTTCCCATGGAGGCCACGAGGCTTCCATCTGTGGCTCTGGAGAAGAAGAGTAGATACATGTCTCTACCCCAACATCAATTCTCAAGGGTCCTTGAAATTTTCCTAAAGGTAGGCCTTTAAAAAAAAAAAAAAAATCATGGGTTTTAAGCCAAAACTATCTTCCCCAACTTATCTCTCAGCAGCGTGGATTCTCAGGGCTGGCAGGGCCTCCCACGGCACAGAGAAGAAAGAGCGTGCAGCCAGATGGACCAGCATTAGAATTCAGGCTCCACCCTTCACACGAGGTGGCCCTGGCACATTCTTTAACCTGTCGAGGGCTCCAGGTCGGCTCTGTGATGAGGGCTGAGCCAGCAGCCCGGCAGCCCCAGGCCAGTCTTACCCTGAACTTGATAGGTTCTTGCTCTGGGTCTCAGCCTCCTTACCTTAAGATGAGGAGCTCATTCCACACGGTGCTAACAACACAGGCTCAGGTGTATGCCCCCCCCCCACCCATAGTGCCCCCACCCCCAAAGTGCCCCTCAGAGTCCTGGGTGGCAGCATCAGATGCTCACAGCAGGAAGGAGATAGGAGAGAGACTCTTAGCAATTCTAGAAAATGAGGGCCAGAGGGGGGTCCTAGAAGGTTACGTGGGGCACTCCCCATTTTACAGATGAGAAAACTGAGGCCACGGTCAGGGGTGGAGAGAGTGCCTTGTCCAACGTCAGAGCTGGGACTGGATCCCCTGTGTTCTGCCTTGTAGTCCCAGTGCCCTTGACACTGTGTCAGTTCACGCGTGTGAAGGCTGATACCCCTCCTCTGGGTTTTTCCCACTTGGCAGCTTGAAGAAAGCGAATCATCCCAAGTGTGTTTCAGCGCAAAGATGGCGAGACACGCTTCTTATTAACTGTAATGATCATGGTGATGACAATAACTCTAATTCATCGAGTGCTATGTGTCAGACATGGTTCTAAGGGCTTTATATTCATTTAATCCGGTCGGGTGGGAACCGTTCTCGTCTCCCTTTACAATGAAAGGACTGAGGCACAGAGAAGTTAAGCAACCAGCCCAAGGTTTCCCAGCTGGTAAGTGCAGGAATGTGGTCTTGAGCCACACAAAGTTCTAAAGCCTGCCCTTCAACCGTGTGTCCACGCTGACTCCTGGGAGTGTAATTTTCTGCATTTCCAGGCCGTAGAAGCCCAAGGAAGGGAATTGTGCTGCATTCAATTCGGTTTAACTCCACTGATATATTTGTTGAGACCTGCTAATATGATCAGCTGAATAGCCAAAAACACTGGCGGGTTCCAAATTAAATAAATGTATCAGGATAAAATAGGTTTCTGGATTGACTTCTCACACAAATGTGTGCATGTGTACACATATGCAGACACACACACACACACACACACACACACACACAGAGGGGGGAGAGAGAGAGAGAGAGAGAGAACCAAGACTATGGTCAAGCAAAGAACAGAATGAATTCAGAGAACCAGAACACCTAATTCAAGTCCCAGCCCTGTTGCTGTCCAGCTGGAGGCTGTTTGGCGGGTTCATCTGCCTGCTCTGTGAGCGATGGGCTGCATCTATATTATTTGCCCCCAAATTTCCAGTGGTTCCCACTCAGCAAATGAATAGATTATTTCCTCACTTCGGCTTTCTAGCTGTGTGACTTTGGGTAAGTTACTCAGCCTCTCTGTTCCTCAGTTTCTCCCATCTGTAAAGTAAAGATAACGATTTTACTTACTCATGGGGCTGTCGCCAGGATTAGATAAATTGACCTGTGTAAAGTGCTTAGGGCTCCGCACAGAGTTAAATATGCACCAGTGTTAACCAGGACGGTGGTGAGTACATTGACAATCTCATTACTGTAAAATGGGCCAGTAATAGTGTTTACCTCCTAGGGTTATTCCACAGACCAAATAAGATAATAGCTAGCACGGAGTATGGGCTCAGCCCCCCACTCACATCACAGATCAGGGACAGAGGAAGGAAGGATGTGCAGACTATGGGGACACCCTGCCACTCTATCCGTGAGGAAGAGGGAGGTGACAGGGTGGGCCCTGGCCTGGAGCCTGTCACGGTAGTAGCAGATGGGACATTTCTTCCCCTTGCGTCAGTTATTTCTATGACTTCCCACCCCAAAGCTGCCACTTTGCACGTGTGACCCAAACTGTCTCTTTAATTATCCCACGGAGGAGGAGAAGCCGCAAACAGGTTTAAGATATCACGGTTTGCTGCGTTGCGCTACACCCCGCATGCATGTAAACAACATCTTGTGGCATTGTCTGATAAATTAAACATCTCTCCTTCCCGGGCTCGGAGAGGAACATCGGGTCCCCAAGAGGAGCACGGGTGACTCAGCCAGCGCCTCCGCCGCTGAAGAGTTTCGCATGGTGCCCCTAGAGCTAAAAGCTTGGCGAGGGACAGAGAGTGGAAAGTGCCAGCCTCAGCTCAAGAGTGGTCTGTTTCCCTAGGAGCAGACGACAGGATGTGCCCAGACCAGGCTGGGATTCGTTACTGGGGAGCGGGGAGCCGAACACCTCGGCAGCCCCAGGTTCCAGGAGAGCACGCTTCTCCGCATCACACTGCCCCCAAGGCTCTGTCCCCTAGACTCTAGCCCCTCTGTCCCAGCCCATCACCAAGTCCTGACTTATCAGCTCGGCTCTGCCATCCACTGTGTGACCTTGTGACAGACACTCAACCTCCCTGGGTCTTGTTTTCCTCCTGGGCCCACAGACAATGAAGATAACCTTGTCAAAGGCAGGCAGCTGGATCACACTGTCCCCTGGGCTGTCCCATGAGCTCTAAGAGCCACGAGCCTCTTCCCAGCCAGCCTCCAAGGAGATCTCTTGACTCGGAAAATGAGCCAAAACGAAGACATCCTGAGAACAAAGGGGAGCCAGCTTTGATGAGAAAACCCACCACCTAGATGACTATTCTTCCATCCCACTGGTAGTTAGAAATCACCCAAAAAGCTTTTTTTAAGTAACCCCCCAAATACCAACACTGGGACAATTCCCAGCATTTCTGACACAATTGTTTTGCTGGAAGCTCAGGCTTTGGCGTTTTGCAAAAGCTGCCCCTAAGGTCTAACACACAGCCAGGATTGAGAACCACTGACCTAAATAATCCATTCCCTGTTAATTAAGAACTGAAGGTGATTTTAACTAATAAAGAAGATAAAGAAGATGGGAAGAGATTCTGGGGAACCAGACGTCTAGGTCTTTTGGCAGCCTGACCTGAGATGTTCCTCAGGGTCCAGCCCAGACAGGCTGGAAAAAAGGACACCGCCCGCCCCCACCCACCCCCGATTCTTCTCCCTGCTGAGTGTGGGCTGGGGCCCGGATGGAGTGTGTCCATGGGCCACCAGCGACTCCTGGGCCCCGGGCTGGGAACTGGGGAGAGCAGGCAAGGGGAGAGACGGGCTCTGCCTGGAAAGGTAAAGGAGGGAGGGCTTCTCCAGGCAGAAGGCTTGAGCTGAGGGTTGAAGGAGGCATACAAATTTGCCAGGTGGAAAGCAGAAGGAGACAACAAGATTTCCAAGCAGGGAATGGGAAATAGCAAGCACCTCAGTGCACGTGACCTAGGGGCTGTCCTGCTCCCTCAGCACTCATGGGGCTCTCTGTGTGGCCAGCTCCTTACCAGGCTTTGCTGGTGTGGGTGGGAGGCCTGCCCACCAGAGAGCCTGGGCCCCGCCCTTCAGACTTACAGTGAGGCTGGGAGGTTCAAAGGGAATGTCAAGATGGTTCCATGCAAAGGGAATTCCTAGTGAGGGCCCCTAGTTGGCCTGTATCATTAGGAAGTTGCTTGGAAGTTGAGTCTGGAGAAATGCATAGGTCAGACAAGATGCAGGTGACCTCTCAGGGGACTGGGTAAGAAAAAGCCCTGCTTATCTGATGATTTAGCCTCTGCCGTGGCCTGGGGCAAGGACAGGACAGGGAGCCCCATGTGACTGAGGTACAAGGAGGGAGATGGTCTGAGCACAGCTGCACCAGGCCAGGCTGGGACTGGGCAGTGAGGGGTCCCCAAAACCACACTGAGCTGGTTGGACCCATTCTGAATTTGGGGTTTTGAAACAGACATTTTAGTTTTTAATCTAGTCTGGATTATCTTCTTTTTTTTTTTTTTTTTTTTTTTTTTTTACCAATGCAATTGTAAAATATAATTTTTAATCTCTTCTTATGGAGGAAGGAACCCACAAAGGCAAGCATACCTAGGGCCAAGGAAAATCACATCACCCTTGAGGCCGCCCAGTCGGCTGGGATTCTAAGTCCCCGGATGCTCGTCTGAGCCCGCCTGTAATTATCTGGGTATTTTTGGGCAAATCACCAACCCTCATGGAACCTCAGTTCCCCCTTCTGTAACCCGGGAGCAGTAAACCCTTCCCAGAGGCAGCACCCCCATGGGCGCCGTCACCTGGGTTACCTGGAGAACAGTGCCCACTGAATGTGCAACAGGGCCTAAGGGCTCACGAGAGTGAGGAGTGGAGAAAATAAGAGCCATGCAACCACTTTTCTTTTTAAGTTTATTTATTTGTTTTGAGAGAGAGAGCGAGAACGAGAGCAAGTGGGGGAGGGGCAGAGAGAGAGAATGCCAAGCAGGTGCTGCACTGGCAGTGCAGAGCCCGATGCGGGGTTCGAACTCATGAACCGTGAGATCATGACCTGAGCCGAAGTCAGATGCTTAACCGACTGAGCCCCGGTCTTAGCACTTGGGGAAGGGGATCGGGGCTCCTCACACAGCCTCACCATCCCGCTCCCTATACCTCCCATCAGATCTTCCCCTTGAAGGAAAGAGTATCTCTGAGGTTGCCAGTGCTGATGAAACCCTTTGTGGGAACAGCCTGCGGCACTCTCTGTGCACCCCACCCGTGCACATCCCTGGCTCCTTCAAGACACCCACCAGTCCCGGAGGCCTGGGACCCCGTTTTGTCCATCGCCAACCCGCCGGCCCCAGCACACAACTCATCTCCATACACGAGCTGGCACTGTTAGGCCACAGGCCGTGCTGGTCTGTGGTGCTGAGCCCAGTCCCCTGGCCCCGACCCCATTGGGCTTACCTCCGGTTCCCTGTCCCCTGGGACACTCTGAGTCCAGCTGTCATCTCTCTGCACAGCAGCGACCTGCCCTTGTTATGCTTGGGTCAGTCGGTTTCCGTGCTGGTGCTGGGGTCCCCAGCCCAGCCCAGGCCACACGCTGGCTTCTCACACACTCCGGGGGCCATGCCGACCTCTGGTGGCTCCTGTTCACTTGACGGTCCCCTCATGAAGCTCTAGTCCCCACCAACCATGAGTAAGGGCAGCTTCGGTGGGGCCGTCTCCCTCCTGCCGCAGGGTGGCTGACAGGTGCAATGTCATCTTCTTGGCAGACCCAGAAAAGCACAGGGTCTTCTAGCATCATCCCCTCAACAAGTTTGAAGAAGCAGCAGCTGGGGCCAAAAGAGCGCGTAGCGTGTTGAATGGTGGCCCTCGGAAGATGAATCCACCCACAACCTCAGAACGCGACCTTACCTGGAACGAGAATCTCGAGATGACATTGACCTGTATTGTATTTAAGCCGGGCCCTAACCCCAAGATGGGTGTCCTCATAAGAGACAAAAAAGGAAAAGATGCCAAGAAGCACAAAGACAGCCATGTGACGACCGAGGCAGAGACTGGAATGACACAGTCACAAGCCGAGGGGCTCCAGGGGTTGCAAGGAGCCAGCAGAAGTTGGATGAAGCATAAAGCCCTCAGAGGGAGCACGGCCCTACGGACATCCTGATTTCAGACTTCTGGCCCCCAGACTGCGCAAGGATCGATATCTGTCGTTTCAAGCCACCCAGCTTGTGGCAATTTGTTACAGCAGCCCCAGAAAATGAATGCAGAAGGGGTGTGCTCTCCCTCACTGCATCCATTCCAACCACTGGCTTGCCCCAAAACCCTATGTCTGAATTACCAACAATGGCAAGGCCATCTTGCATTTACCGAGTGCCTGCCGTGTGCCAGGGACTGGGCTTTTGCAGCCCACTGAGTGTGCCGGGCAAGTGTGAGAGGCAGCATGTGACAGTGATTCAGGCCATGGAGGACCTGGATGGCCACTCTCTACTTCTGTGTCCCTGGGCGGTGGTTTAACCACTTGCTGCCTCAGTTTCCTTATCAGTAAAATGGGGATGATCGTAGTAATGCCCACCTCCTGGGCTGCCGAGAGGATTACGTGGATTAACCTGTCTGACGCCCCTGGAACCACAGCCTGAACCCTGCAGGCATTGGCCACCATCCTTTCCCCATGGCTCAGGTGAGGAAATGGAGGCTCAGGTGGAATATGTCACTTTCTCGGCACAGCTAGCAGATGGCTAGGCTGGAGTTTCATCCCAAGTTTTTCTGACTTTAAAGCTGAAGCACTTTCTAGTCTGACACACACGGTCTCCTTTCCAGGAGCTTCCCAGAGACTTGACATTTTAAGCTGTGAGGAGGCATGATGTTACCTGAGATGCTTAACAGGGCTTCTCGCCCAGGGGTGGCAGCCGGGGGCCGCTTGTAAGTTCACAAGCACCCTCTCGGCCACCAGCTGGCAGAGAGCAGAGCCCCAGAGCTGGGCTGGGGCCCAGGAGATCACCTTTCTTAAGGAGAAAGAAGGCAGAGGAGGAGACCCAGAGGCATGGGACTAGGAAAGCGAGGTGTGATCCGGCCTGGGAGAGCCAGGAGGGGGCCAGACACAGAGGCGTGGGGACTCCCTGGTGTGTGTTGTGCGTCTTCCGGTGGCGCAGGGAGGGCCTCTGTCCCAGCATCTCACCCAGTGAGACCCATTTCTGTAACAGGGAGAGAAACAGGTGCTTAAGTAGCTGTTGAACGACGCAGCCCGGAGGGAACGAGGGTGTGAACGCCGGGGTGGAAAGAGACAGGAGATCGCAAGCCAAGGAGAATCACAGTCATGGGAAGTTGGACGCCAGTGAAAATGAGGTTTGGGGAATGACCTGGTTCTTGACTGTCAGCCTGCCAGGGGACCTGAAGGTGGGGGCTGCGGCCGCAGGCGGGAGAGAGGCCTAGGGGAAAACCGATATCATTGTGTCAAACAATGCCCAGGGTCATGACACACGCTCCCCACTGGGTCTCCCTGGCACCACAGGCCCCAGTTTCTTACGTGATTTGTAACAACCGCAGTGTGGGAGGAGGGGCAGGTGTATACGCCTGGAAGGAAGTGCATATGTGTGCTAGGCTTTGCAGGGTCAAGGCTGTGGGTGCATCGCAGGGAAATCTGGATCTGTGTGGGGAGAGGGGGGGTACTTCACAGACCACTCCCAAAGGACATTTGGCAGGACCCCCCCCCCCAGAATCCCATTTTATCAGGCTAAAAATGACCACACTGGCCCCTCTGCTCCCCACAAATCTTCCCCCTTCTGTCGAGTCAGCGCTATGGCTGACATCCGGGGTCTTCCGACATCAACTCAGCCAGAAGCGGAATGAAAAGTTCAGGCAGACATTGAGTGGTTCTCATACTGCAAGAAGACGTCCCCAGATTTCCTGGTTTTCACCAAGACCCACCTGCTGGATTCCTGAGTTGGTGGACTCAACCAGTTGTTTTGACCTAAAGACACCCAATCCACCCCTGGAGAGGAAATAAGACAAGAGAAATGGGAGGGGCTGGAAGGAGGGCAGAGGGAAGATGGGCAGAGGTGGGGAAGATTCGGGTTTTTTCATAGCACAACCCGAATTTCTTTCTCTTCTGTGCACACACACAAGGAAACTTATCTTTTTTTTTTTTTTCAAAAATTTTAAGTTTATTTATTTTTGAGGAAAAGAGAGAGAGTGCAAGCGGGGTAGAGGCAGAGAGAGAGAGGGAGAGAGAGAGAGACAATCTCAAGCAGGTTCCGCACTGTCAGCACAGAGCCCGACGTGGGGCTTGATCTCACGAACCACAAGATCATGACCTGAGCCGAAATTGAGAGTCGGATGCTTAACTGATTTTATCAAGCCCCCACATGTGGGGTGGGAGCATCTGTTTGCCCAAGTTATTGAGCCCCTATGACCACACCCACCAGCACATGGGATGCCTGGCGGCAACCGGGGTCACTAAGTGTGCACAACTAGGTCTCACGGTTTCTGGGCACTCGGGCATTGTCCTAAGAGGCTTGCCTTGCAGGGATGGGGTTCTGTTCACCTTCTTCCTTCAGGCAAGTATATTCTGGCTGCGGGTGTGGGACGAGCCATCATACAGAGCACATCTCTCTCAGTGTAAGCAGTAATGGAATCCTTGGGTCCGTCTGGAGGACGGCCGCCCCCCCCCCCCCCCCGCCAGCCCGGTGGCAGTTCCGGCTGTGGTACCGGAAAGAGCGAGTCCGAACAGTAATGACGGTAGCAAGCACTTAACCTATTACCTGCAGTATTAACTCATCCCATCTCTGCAGCAGCCCAAGGAAGGGGGGACTGTTATCTTCAGCCCCATTTCACAGCAGGGGGCTTCAGGGAGCTGTCCCCGCCCACACTGCTCATCAATGACAGAGCAGGGATTTGAACCAGGGCCAACTGGCCCCCCGTCTGTGCTCTTGACTCTATACACAGCACTCCTCACAGCTTCTTAGGGAGAGATTTTAGCAGTCGGAGTAATACTTCCTTCACAGAGCATTCCACGACAGCATCCCTGAATCCTGGTGGCTCGGACCTCACTTGAATATATCCACTGATGGGTGGCTCATTACTTTGCCAGGAGTCCATTTTTCAACAGCTTGGGTTTTTGTAAAAGTCATTTGGATGTCGAGCCCCCAACTTGTCTCCCTGTACCCTGCTTCCCTGGCTCCATTCCTGGAGCCACTGAAAACAAGTCCATTCCTTCTGCCTGATACCCCTCAGGTATTTATTTGTAGGCCAACCCCATCCCCGGCACTGCAGACTTGGATTGCACAAGCATGGGGTCCCGTAGCCCCCAGGTCCTACCTCCTTGCTTGTCATAAGCTCCCACACCCTTTTCCTGTCAGGCCCAGACCTGCTGGACATGCTCTCCTTTGCCAACATGCTGTCTTTAGGCTTGGAGGCTCGGAGACACCCTGCTGTGGCCCCGCCTCTCCTGGTCTTTGGCCTCATGGGTAGCGTGAGGGGCTGGCTCCGGAGCTCTGACATTGGCCGCAGGTGCTGAGTCTTGGGGAGTAGGGATGGAGTGGGAGAGTTAAACCCCCCCCCCCCCAGCTGCTGGCTGCCTGGCCTTCTGAATTTCTCGACTTCTTTCTCCCTCCCTCCCTCAGGGAATCCCTCTAAGCTGCAGACAGGAAACAGCCTCTTAAGTTGTTATTAACTGGGAAACATTGGCACCATTTCACTGTTGGTCTCCGTTATTGTCGCATGGGAGAGGGGGAGGGAGGACATTGTGTTTCCTTAGATGTGCCACCCCAAGCCTCCATGCCCCGGAGACCAAGCTGGCTGGGGCGGGGAAGTCCCAGGTGAGGTTCTGCAGGGAAGATGGGTGGGTGGGGGTGTGTATGTGTGACAGGTGAGGAAACAGAGACCCAGACAAAGGCTTCAGGTATCCACGGGCCTGCGAGCACCCTGTTTGATGGTCTAGAAAGAAAAAACTCTGCCAGCTCTGGGGACATCTCTGGTGAGAATTCAGAAGGAAGGGACAGGCTTTGGGGTTCCCAGTCTGTCGGGCAGGTGGATGCCGCGGCTGGCAGGGGCCCGGCTGCAAGTGGGTGACTAACCGCCAGCGCTGACCGAGGGACTCAGTCGCCCCGACCGCTACAGGGCAGGGAGCAGTGCCACTCTGCGTCCATAGAGCAAGGGGTGAGAGCAGGGTGCTACTGGGAGCTTCATCCATAGGGAGCAGCTGGGAGCCGTGGCAGGGCGCCGGAAGAGATCCCCCCCACCCCCACCTCCAGTCTCCTGTGGGCGCCTCCCATTGACCAAACCCGAGAAAGCCACTGGGAAGGGGAGTCCAAAAAACGCTGGGGTCAGAGCAGGGCAAAGAACAGATTGCGGAGAGGGTGCCCTCACAGAGAGTGAGCAGCGGGAACACCAAGGTGATGATCGTGTTGGCTTCCTGGGACGGCTGTGACAAATGACCGCACACGGGGGCTGCCAACAACAGGAGTCTGCCCTCAACAGTTCTGGAGGCCGGAGGACTGAGTTCCAGGCGCTGCTGTGGCCGGCCCTCCTTCCCTCCCTCTGCTGGCTCATGGCTGAGGAGCTCTACTCTCTGCCTCTGCCTTCATGCACCTTCTCCCCGGGTCTCTTCTAAGGACACTTACTGTTGGAACCAGTCTGGATTAGCCAGGTGGGCCCGAAACCCATCACCTTAACTGAATTACATCCCCAAAGACCCTTTTTCCAAATAAGACCACATTCACCGGTTCTGGGGATTAGCACAGGGATGGATCTTTTTTTTTTTGGGTGGGGGGCACCCTTCCACCCACTATAATGGTTATCCAGGTAAGCCTCTGTCCCTCTTCTAGGTCACCTACACATGTCACTTCAGTGCACTTCAAAGTTGGCCTGGAAGGAAGAAAGGGCCAACACTGGGTCCATTTTACAGAGGAAGCCAGAGAGGAGAAAAGATGCCTCAGAAAGGGCGGGGTGTAGCTCTCCTGCCGCACCCCTCCCCCACCATACACAGTGCTTCTCAGCACTGGGCCTACTCCCTTTGCTGGTGTTGTTTTCACTGGATAGTTTTTCCCTCTCTGGACTTCAGGCGCCCAGACCTGGTTCTCCCATTTCAATGGTCTTAATGTGACCCACTTTTATTTGGATATTTCATTTTCTTTAGTAACGGAATAAGTATGCACAGAACCACCACCCCCAAAAAACAACTTGACTGTCACCCACATCCGAGTTCGATCCCACCCCATCCCACACCCCTGCTCCCCAAATCCGAACCTGCCTTCCCTCCCCTCTGCCCCATCCCATCCAGGCCACCTCTCCGTTTGGACCACCACTGGGCTTCCCCTCAGCTCTGGGAATGGGAGGGCATCCCTTGAGCCTCCAGATTCCTATAAATTTGATCATCTGGGGAACTTAATTGCCCCAGAGATCCTGAAGCTGTCATGTCAGATCTAGGTCAAATCATAGGTGGGTCAGGAGAGCCCAGGTGTTTTTGGTCAGACATCTCTCTAGTCCCTCTGACTCATTAATGTCTTATGTTGGGTTCCTCCAGAAACAAACAAAAGTGAGGATCTGAGGTAGGTAGTTTATTTGGGGGTGACCTTAGGAAGCACTGGTAGAGAAGCAGGGAAGTGAGAACAGGAACCAGCAGAAGCCATTCTGACTCCCCCTTTGCCATGTAACCTGATGTATTCGCAGAGGGTTAGGGTGCAGATACGCTGGGATACTAATCCGCCAGCTCCCATCCAAGATTGGTTACAAGGGGAGGTAATTTCTCAGCGTTTCCGGTCTGCCCACTTGAGCCCAGTGAGTTCCTGTGCCCAGAGAAAGCCATTAGGCAGAGTCGCAGATGCTTGGAGCAGGAAGCCATCAGTATGCGTAGAGGTGCTGAGCACTGAGGGATATGGGCAGCTCACCAGTGGGGGTCTGCTGCAATTAATTAATCTATTTATTCATCAGAAATTGAATGTCTGGTTAGACCGGGTCTTTACCAGGTCCTGGTGAGAGAGTGATGAAATAGACACTAGTCCTTGCTCTGAAGGCTCTCATAGTCTAGCGGAGGAAACAGACGCGTGTGAGATCATTATAATGCAGTGTTGTTAAGTGCAGCAGTAGAGACCTGAGCTGGGAGTTTACACAGTCTGGAGTGGGCATAAGGGGAAGATCCGGGAAGGAGTCCTGCAGTGTAAAGCCCAAGTTAACATCGGAGGACGTTTAGGAGTTGGCTAGATGACAAGGGCAGGCCACTGTTCTGGACAGAGGATATGGCGTGAGCAAATAAACACACCTGGGCAAGAAATGGTGTGATGCATGCAGGGAGCGTGGAGTGGAGTAAGTAGCCTGGCTTCAAACCCTGGGCGGGGAAGGGTAGAGGTGCCTCTGCACAGCTAGGCAGGGGCGTGGGCCTGGGGCACTAGCACCCACGAGAAGCCACCTCCTCTTCTGTCCTCAGGCCAAGCCAGGGTTAACACTCATGGCTTAGGCCCTGTTTTTTCTCTTCACTGGCAAATGAAATCATTTCTTAGCTTTAGCCGAGGTGCCCTCCGCGCTTTATAGTAATTATTGCTCGATCAGTAAATGGAAAGGTTTTAATTTCGCAAGGGTATGTGCAAACCGCACGTTTTGCATTTACTCAGGCTTAATCAATACTGGAACAGGATTAAGAGGCCCCAGCAAGTCTTGTGATCCTACCTAAGCTAATAAAAAACGAGCCTACATAGCTAAGGACAAGACTTTAGCTAATGTACTGGTAGATAGCTGGTGACCACATTTTTCTGTCTTGTATCAAATTGTCGCTAGTTTATTCAGGTATTGACTAAAAGAGTGTGTTTCTTAGAGGCAGGGACAGTCTATCATTGCTACTGTAGTTTAAGATTTTGTGTCATCTTCTTTCCAGTCACCCAGTTACATTACATCTCGATCTCAAGCCTGATCATCAGCAGTCTCCATCTGCTCTCCTGCTTTGTTTTTCTCCCTCCTCCTATTATACTCCTTTTTTTTTTTTTTATCTCATTCGTTCTGTCTTTCCAAACTAGAATGTGGGCTCTGTGAAGGCATCATCATTGATGCTCATTTGCGGCTGCGTTCCCAGAGCCTAGAACAGTGCCTGGCACAGGTTAGAAGTTCAGTGAATTATTTGCTATTGAAAGGAATGCAATCACCTGGTACAGTTGTTGTACACATGGTATGTGCAGTTTCTAACGCCACTTTTTGGCTCTAAAATGCTGTGTTTCCATATGCTTGGTGTATAGTGTATACTTCCTGAATGCCTGGCTGGCTGATTAAACAAATGGCCGAATCAAGTGTTACATTACAATGATGGAAAACGTCGTTGTTCCCTCCACCAGCCTCCCACAGACTCAGCTGGACAGAAGGAAGGAGGCGTGGAGAGCAAGCATATATTCTCTGCCCTATCTCTCCAGCACATGGCCAATTTTTAAAATAGCATTTAATGGCCATTGCATAAAGATGTCACTGCATCAGCGCTGGCCCCAAGCGGCTGGGAGACTGCGCAGCCCCCTCTTCTTTTCTGTGGCGATCTCTCCAAGGGACCACAGGCTGGGGGTGTTTCCTGGCCCAGCTCACCTGTTTCATTTGTAACCCAACTCCCTGGATAGGGTGTTCTGCTAAACACACCGTCTCCCTTATCTGCCTCTCCTATGGTAATGCTCTTGCTACACAAGCCAGACAATTAGAGGTAATTGGGATAATCGGCATTTATTATGGCAATTTGCATTTCTACAGCAGGCGGCACAGAACTTACCACCCGGCTGGGGAATGCGCTTTTTTGGATCCAGGCTGAATTCAGCTCTTCATCCTAAAGCACATTTTAGAACCCACAGGATTTGTCCCTTCTTTGCTCACTGGAGGTCCTTAGGACTGCATTAGATGGGAGTCTCACCAACCAATCAGAAGGGAGCATATAAATTCGGGTCTGGAAATTAGGGAAGCCTCCTTCTGTCCCCCAGGAGAAGAGTGTACCCGCTCCAAGGAGCACTTGGGTCTATGGCCAGACCCCTGGTGACTGATTTTTCGCTACATTGACCAGATGTTTGACTTAATTGACAGAATTGTTTCACTGTCTCAGCCGAGTAACTCAAAGCTCATGCCTGCTGTTGGTAGGAACCCTCAGCACAGGAGCCCCTGTGAGGAAACAGCTCCATACAGGAGCCCACATGGGCTTCTGTACTGGCCCCTGTGCCTGTCTGCAGCCACCTTCTCTTGTGCCCAGCGTGGACACTTCCCTCACGCCCAGCTTCATGGGCCCCTGCTCGTCCCTCTCATGAACGAGGGCAGCGTTGTGTCGTGATTCTAACTGTAGCTTCCAAGTTTGGAGTCTCTTCTCCAGCTGTTAGCTGGGTGACCACAAGCAAGTTACTTAACCTCTCTGTGCTGCAGTTTCTCATCATCAAAGTGGAGATCATAATAGTACCTTGACCTGTAGGGTTGACAGGAGAATCAAGATCATGTATGTGAGGGGCGCCTGGGTGGCTCAGTTGGTTGGGCATCTGACTTCGGCTCAAGTCATGATCTCGCAGTTCGTGAGTTCAAGCCCTGTGTCGGGCTCTGTGCTGACAGCTCAGAGACTGGAGCCTGCTTCTGATTCTGTGTCTCCCTCTCTCTCTTCCCCTCCCCAACTTGTGCTCTGTCTCTCAAAAATGAATAAACGTTAAAAAAAAAAAACTGTTTAAAAGAAAAGATAGTGTATGTGAGTCCTCTTGCAGAGTGCCCGAGACAAGTGTGAGATGATCTAGTGAAAAGGTCCCCTCTCCAGCCACTGCACACGTCTTATTCTGCATTTTCACCAACCCATCTACACGTTACAAAGTGCCAAGTGTCCCCAGAAAAGCACAGAGAAAAGTGCTTAGGGAGTTTGGAGAAGGGAGCAATCGATCTGGTCAAGGGGCGTGTGCAGGCTTTTTGAGGGGAAAGAGGTGGCATTAATTCTGGGCCCTAAAAAATAGAGAAGACAGAGACACCTGCCGAGATAAAGTGGAGGACATTAGGAAGCAGGAAAAGGTGGGATGTGCATGAAGAGAAGTTCATTACAAAGGGCACAGGTTTGTGTCTGTACCCAAAATATCCCTATTTACAGAAAAAAGACCATGTTTACAATTTAACCACAATTGACAAGGGAGTGACATCACACACAGCCTCCTGGAGTCTCTTGCTCTATTTCATCTCGCCCTGGGCAGGGAGACCCAGGGAACCTGTCACCCCCTATAATGGCAGCTCCTCGGGTCCAAGACTTTACTCCTATGACAGCCCCATCACAGACTTTGTCCACTTGGTTAAGAATGCGGTGGCCAAGGAGCAGAGACAATTTCCTTGGATTGCTGGGGAAAATGAGGATAGTTAGAGATGGTGGGGCCCACAGATCGCTAGACCCTTCAGAGTCCCCCGACCTGCCTACCTAGGAGAAGGGCCTGGCTTTCCTTCTACCCGGGCTCACAAACGAGAAAGATTGATTTTGTTGTTGTTGTGGGTCCTGTGGGTTCTTGGAGAGCAGGTGGGAAATGAAGTAAAACATTTGCTGCAGCTTCTTTTTATCCAGTGTATTAGTTAGGATATAGGTAAAATTGTTGTAACAGAGTCCCCAAAGAGAGTAGCTTTAAGAACAGGGAAGTGTATTATACTTTCACACAATGTGCTAGCTGGTTTAGGCTGGCGGGGCAGCTGTGATTGACAAAGTCATTCAGACCCAGGTTCCTTCTGTCTTGTGGCTCATTCTCCCCATGGGTGTGGTACTCACCTGCATAGTGATAGCTGTGTAGAGGGCACGTTTGCTTTGTAATACATGAGAATCGGAATGAGGAGCATGATCCCTTTTTAAAGCCCTTTAAAGACAGGGATGTAGAAGTTGCACTTGTCGTTTCTGCACCCTTTTCTTTGGAGAACGCAAGGTCGCATTGTCACACCTAACCCTATGAAGGGCTGGGAAATACAGTCTCTGGCCGGTACCTTGTGCCGAGTAAAAGCCTTGCGGGAAAGATGGGGTCTGTCAGCATAAAGAAGCAGGGTGCTTCGTGTTTCTGTTCAATCTGGATGTTGGGCGAATAGAAGAAGTTGGGAGTTATTTCATATGGCTCTGGACCATCACCTACCAGTGGAGTCCAGGACTTGCAACCCAATATGTAGCTTGCTGTGGACCTCTCTGAGCTGAGCTCTAAAGAGAACATGGGTTGCTGAGCCCTTTGGGCTTCTGCCACTCCTAAACAGTACCTCGTTTCATGAGAATGTCCACTGTCCAACCCCCACCCCCTTGCCCTCTCATGCCCAAGAGTCATCCCTGCTTGCATGGAAAAACAGCATCAGGTGACAATGAAGCCTCCATTCTGGGAAAGTGCCAGCCCATTTTCTGATCTAACCTGACACGTGTTCATGTTTGTAAAACACTTGTCTGTAGTTTCATCCATTCCTCACATGTACCCTAGGATGAAAGCTGGACAGGTTTTCCCCCCACATGTGATTAAAGAGAAGACAGGCTCAGAGCAGTTAAGGGATTTATTAGTTCGTCCAAGCTAGTTACACTTTAGTAACAAGCAGCCCCAGTCTCCGTACCTCAGCACAACAAAGGTTTACCTCTCATCCTCACAAAAATCCATGGGGGGCCTGAGTGACTCTTCAGAACGACCATCCTCCATGTGGGCCATAAAGATCCAGGCCTCTAATGGTTCTGTCTTCCTATAGCCTCACCATCTAAAACACACAGTCTCCTTGGGACTCATGGCCAGGGAAGAGAGACACCGGATAATCGTGTCTGACGGTGACACACTTTGTCTGCTTATATTCCAGAGTTCACCTGATAGGGAGTGGTGTTATCGTCTTGACTACTGATACAATTGGCTATTATGGCTTTGACAGCTGTGGCTAATTATAGATCCTTGCTAGCTTGGGGTGTCAGCAGGATCATGGGAGCAAATAAATGGCGTGGTTGACCCAGGATGTGGTCTTCCTTGGACCTGTGATGTTGACCAGCTATGACTCTGCCCTTGAGAATAGCTGCTACCATAAATGGTAAATAGGCTGTCCTGTACTGTCTGACATGTACTGACATTACATAGGAGTTCTGGTCTGTGCCCTGCCTTCTGTTTCCAGATGACTTTCACTGAAGGCTTCCCAGAAGACTGGACCCTTTGGAAGTCTTCTCAGAGTTTTTAACAATGTGTTCAGCCTTTTTCCTGTGCTTCTGTTTCTCCTTATGTAGGAGGGAAAATAATGATGATCTCTATGGTGATTTGAGGTGTCTATAATATTGTTTTCACTGGGAGAGGTACCCTTGGAAATGACAAAATGAAAGAGTGATTGTCCTTGGAAGGTTGTCTACCAGCAGCCTGTGGAGTTACTAATTTTTAGTATGGAAAGAATCAGTGATATGTCTCATCATCTGTCTGCAGCCAGAGCAGCCCAGGCCCAAGGGCGCATCCCAGAAACGCCTTCCTCTTGTACTTTGGGTTCTCCTACAAGGGGCCTCTTGCCTCCCCTGGTCACTTAAGAGCTGCACATGTGACTGGGGAGTGGAAAAGAGCCTGTATGTTTTGAACAAGGTGACGTTCACAAAAGCATGCTGCTTGGCACTCTGGCTCTTTCTCATAATTGTCAGGAAACCAGGATCAACATTGCACCACTGAATTCTGGTAATGAAATGTCTGGTCTCCCCAACACAGGCCTCGTGGCCGGTCCAGAGAGATGCTCATTAAGTGCAAAGGCTGATAATTCAATCACTGCAGGACCAGACGTAAGCAGAGGATGCTTCTTCCTTGGGGAAGAACATGACTTGCTCTTCCCCTGAGTTTTCTACCACCTAGTGACCCCTCCAACCCCAAGCTGAGGCTGGTTTAGCCTCTTAGGTAAGCCACATAATGTAGGTCTCGGGAATTAGAACTTGTGCAGGAAGAGCATATCTGGAAATCTCCAACCTCCCTTCATGAAGCAGATACAGTCAGACAAGTAATGGTCTGAGATTCAGTGAAGCCTTATTTCTCACCAGCTTCTAGAATGGGGGTTCAACTTTGGGGGAAGTCGCCTTCACCTTAGAGAATCTGATGAAAGCTGTGGATGCTCTTCCCAGAAAAATGCATGGTCACACAAAATTCAGCACACACTTTGAATAAGTTCACAGGTCCCAGAAACCCTTCCTGTGCTAGATTATGTCACATGTATCTGGTTCCCTCGGGGGCACTTCCCTCTTGTTTAGAGGGAGCAATGATAGTAAAGCTAAGAGTAATGTGGGTGGACATGCCTTGATGCTATCTTTGAGGTGGATAGGACCTTCAACTCACATCTATGCACGTCTAAGTGCTGTGCATCCTTCAGGCCTCATAGCAAAGCCTCTGAAATTCTTCCCTGGTTATCTTTCCTCGTCCATTTTCTGAGAACCGAAAGAACACAGCACCCCTAACGATGATGGTCATTTTCTTCTTACATTAGATCTTTATACACCTTCTGTACTCTCTAAAGACCATTCTCAGGAGTTGGGGACCAGCCATATTTGTTTCATTGTTGGGTGTCCCTTAGCACCTACTGCAGTATTTTATACAGAGTGAGTGCTCAGTAAATACTCTCTGGATGAATGGATGGATGATGAATGAGTGTCCTCACTTGGGGATTGCCCAGTCTGCCTGCAGTGGGATGCAGCTGGACATTGACAAACACCACCCACTGGGCCTTCCTTGCAGGCTTCTGACACAGTTGCATATCCCAAGCACACATATTCGGGGACACAGACGAGTCTGTCCCCATGAGGAAATGCCCCTCCCTCCCTTGCAATATGCTCAGGGGCCTTTGACATTTAAGTCCAGTGCAATTTGTTTCTTTTCACCCGAGTTGAAAATACCAACAAATGTCACCCGCCTTCGCTCCTCTCTCCTGACATGTGACTTTGATGGGCCAGGAGCTTGCAACACTAATGAGCATCTCGGGTGTCCAGGAACTAGCAGGGGGATGCAGGGCTCTTGGTTAGGTAAGAGGCTGGTGTGGAGATGGTTCCCGCCTGAGAAGGGTGAGCACAGAGTTAGGGATGGGGGCATTGATGTGCGCAGAGGTGGGTGGTGGGACAAGGAGATAGAAGAGGACAGTCCTTCCTTCTCCCAGCACCATTGAAGGGAAAGATGACTTAAAAAGAAAACCTGCAGGGAGTCCAGGGCTATGTGGTGGCACCACGGTACCCAGGTTCCTTCTATTTTCTTGTTTTGTATCCTCAACAAAATAATCCAACTGCTGGATCAAGATAGGTACTCAGGTCTGTCTGTGCATCTACTTTCCAGTTGTTAGGAAAGAGAGAAGTGTAAAGAAGGCTATGACTTTTCTTTAAGGAAACCTCTACAATACCGCCTACTGGTTTATTTACAACCCATTGGCTAGAACTTGCTCATGTGACCACACCTAGGTACAAGGGAGGCTGGGAAATGTAGTCTTTATTTTGCATGGCCTCTAAGGCAAACAAGACTTGGGGCTTCTTACTGGGGAAGAAGGAGAGAATGGATATTAGAGGACACCCAGGAGTCTCTGTACTGTCACTCCTTGGAGGAAGAGCACAGCACTGGGCATCAAGGAAGACCTGGTTGATTTGATTGCCCTCCCAACTGTCCAACTGGACTTTCCCATTACCTCTCTGGAGGGGAGCACTTGCTTGCTGAGCTCACTAAACCCCAGGGGTTGTGGAGAGACAAGAACCTCACTGCCTGAGCCAAGCCCTGATCCTGTTTCTTCCATTGATAGCAGAAAATTGTGAGCCCCTACCCCAAATCAGTAAGCCCCCTGAATCCCAAGGCCATGTGATTATTGTGAATAAGAGGAGGCATTCACACACCAGTGTGAAGGACACTGCCCAGGGGCACCCAGCCCCCTGGTGTCTCACCTGCTTATGCTCTAACCCTGGGAGCACCCTGACCTTAGACATGTCAGGGTGGGGCCTCCTCACCCTGAAACTCTGGGGTGAGCTCCCCATTCCCTGTCCGTGGAATGCTCGACAATAAAGTGACTCTGAGTGATGTTTGACTAGAGCCTTCTGTATGTTTCATTGGTTGACTCTCCTGGAGAACATAGGTGGTCAGTTCTAAAGTCCCAAGACCGATGATGCCCACAAAGCTCTCTGAGGGCCCAGAGGGACCACTGAACACCTCTCCGAGCCTCATGTGCCTCATCTGTAAAATAAGGGTATTTACCATGCTCCCCACAAGGTGTGAGTGGAAGGGTGAGAGGTTAAAGCATAAAATGGTTAGCAGGTAGTTAACAGTGGACAAATGTTCACCATGAGATGGTGATGATTCCATCTACATTTGAAGAGCCAGAATTGCTGAGGCCAATTGCAAGGTGTTTAGCCTGCGAAGTTCACAGAAGAATAGAGGTTTGGGGGCAAGCTTTTAAAATGTTCTTGAAACCTAGTTCCCCCACTTAGTGGAGGTAGAAGACAGGACCACACACTGATAGCTGTGCCTATGGTGAGCCAAAGGCAGCCAAGTTTGGAGGAAGAAGAGAGACTGGGGTGAGGCTCACTCCTGAGTCTGTGCCCAACATCATTACAACACAGCACCTTTAAAGCTAATGAGTGCCCATCTTTACACAGGAGAAGCTGAGCCACAGGGTGGGAATGTGCTTAGCCTGAAGTTAATGAGACGTTCAGTGAGTGGGGGGGGGGGGGTATTTGCCCCTTGCAAAGAGGAAGTATAAATAGAGTGTTCCTGAAGAAGTACTCTCATGGTGAAGAAATAGAAGACTTTGTTACCAAGGACCCCCAGTCTGAGGGGAGACAGCTCTGTCTTCAAGGAGCATCAGGGGAGACACAGCCCTGTTGCAGGGAACCCAGTCTGAGGGGGAGACACAGCCCTGCCCTCAGGGAGCCCCAGTCTGAGGGGGAGACACAGCCCTGCCTCAGCAAACCCCAGTCTGAGGGAGGAGACACAGCCCTGTCCTCAGGGATCCCAGTCTGAGGGAGGAGACACAGCCCTGCCCTCAGGGAGCCCAGTCTGAGGGGGAGACACAGCCCTGCCCTCAGGGAACCCCAGTCTGAGGGAGGAGACACAGCCCTGCCCTCAGGGAACCCAGTCTGAGGGGGAAACACAGCCCTGCCCTCAGGGAGCCCCAGTCTGAGGGGGAGACACAGCCCTGCCCTCAGGGAG